>NC_053491.1:242144081-242452136 GCF_905171775.1 Rana temporaria
TGTATATGGAGCTGCTTAGCCTGTGACAAAACATGTGTACATATGTATATATAATTAACAAAACGATAACATGCAGTTACATTCCAGTTGGCATCTCTCACTGCACTGATCACATGACTTCAGGCCTTTGATTGGTCACTGTCATTGTTCTGTCCTCTCTGATCCAGCATTTATCAGCCTCAGTTTTCACAAAGGACATTCCTTTTACTATCATGAGTGGATAACAGAAGCTCCGTGTCTCCATACATTGTGTGCCCCAATAAAATAGACTTGATCCTGATGCTCAGGTGAAAATGATCTAGGACACATTGCTGCCACATTAGTCATGCAGAGGATCCTCAGAGGTTAATCAGACTAGAGGATGACAGACTGTATCCAGTAACTTGTGCCTCTACAATGTTTCCACCTCTACTAGAGATTGTGAAGGAAATGATATGAGTAACAGGCAGCAGAACAGTAGGAAGGAGAGTGCACTGGGAGGCAGCAGAATCCGACATATGCAAGCCTGGCTTTTCATTCACAGCCTCCAGATCCTTTACTGGAATAAAGTCATTGACAACATATATGGATCTGATTGCCAGGGACATTCTATCCTGTAATAATTAGGAGAATAGTCATACCAGATTGGCAGTAGTCTAGTGGTGTCTAGTAGGCTATCCTACAGGCTTTGCTTGTAATTGCCTTTTTCTTGATGTATTGAACAGCAGGTGTGCCTATATCCTTGAGGAAATTCCTAGACAGCCACAGTGGAAAAGATTACTTGCAGAGGAAGAACATTGAGGGGTGGGGAAGTAATATCTAGAATGCCTACAACCAGAAGGGAGCTGAGCAACTAAAATAAACAGTAAGGGAACATAGAGACATACTAGTAATATGAGGACCCTCTTATGTTACTTCAAGTATTTATTCTAGATTATGAATGTATATGTCAAGTCTTATTCTGAGACTTGGAACATTTAGATAGATGCATAGATACATACATAGAGTACACACACACACACACACATGGTAGATAGATGCATGCATGCATACATACATAGAGTACATACACAAACATGTTCGATAGATGCATACATACATACACACACGCGGTAGATAGATGCATGCATACATACATACATAGAGTACATACCAAACATGTTCGATAGATGCATACATACATAGAGCACACACACACACATGGTAGATAGATGCATGCATACATACATAGGGTACATACACACAAACATGGTAGATAGTTGTATAGATAAGTGCATAGAGTACATACATACACACACACATGGAAGATAGATGCATAGATACATGCATAGAGTACATACACACACACACACACACACATGGTAGATAGATGCATGCATGCATACATACATAGAGTACATACACACATGGTAGATAAATGCATGCATACATACATAGCGTACATACACACATGGTAGATAGATGCATATATACATACATAGGCCCAGATTCTCTAAAAAACGCCTATCTTTAGGCGGGCGTAGCGTATCTCAGATACACTACACCGCCGTAACTTAGAGCGACAGGTCCCGTATTCAGAAACATCTTCCGCTCTAAGTTACGGCGGCGTAGTGTATCTGATACAGCGTAAGCCCGCCTAATTCAAACTAGGCTGGTAGGGGGCGTGTTGTATGTAAATATTATGTGACCCCACGTAAATGACACTTTTATCGAATGGCGCATGTGCGCGCATGCTCAGTATCACGTTGAATTTTCAAATTAAATTACGCTCGCTCAATGCCTAGTCGACGTGAACGTAACTTACGTCCAGCCCCATTCACGGACGACTTACGCAAACGACGTAAAACGTGAAAAATTCAACGCTGTTCCGACGTCCATACCTAACATTGGTACGCCTCATCTACGCCTCATAGAGCAGGGGTAACTTTACGCCCAAAAAAGCCTTACGCAAACAATGTAAAGAAATGTACCGGGCGCACGTACGTTTGAAAATCGGCGTATCTAGCTCATTACCGTATTCGACACGTAAATCGACGGAAGCGCCACCTAGCGGCCAGCGTAAATATGCAACTTAGATACGATGGCGTAAGAGACTTACGCCGGTCGGATCTAAGACAAATCTATGCGTAACTGATTCTAAGAATCAGGCGCATAGATACGACGCCTCACACTCAGAGTTACGACGGCGTATCTGGAGATACGCCAGCGTAACTCCTACGAGAATCTGGGCCATAGAGTACATACACACACACACATGGTAGATAGATGCATAGATACATACATAGAGTACATACACACACACACGGTAAACTGGAAGTGTTTCTCACCAAGGATGACTTGTGGCAAGTGCTGAATACAGACAGACCCACAGACGGAGAGACCAGTGTTGCCAACGGTCTGTATTTTTACGTACAGTTTGTAAAAACGGGCACTTTTTTCCGCCTTTCGTAAATGTCCGTGGTTGCGGGAATGGGCCAGTAAAATTAGCCGAGATTGGTTCGGCTTGGAACTGCGCATGGAGATTGATGGCAAGGGGTGATTGGAGGCAGGGGGTAATGGTGGCTGCGGTGGCACCGCATAGGGGGATGGAGGCAGGGGGCAATGGAGGCACCTTAATATCTACCTTAAATCACATTGCCATTTGCCTAGCGTACTTGTTTGTAGCCTAAATACTGAAATTTGCACCTAAAAATGTAATTTAGTAACTTTTGTGAAATGCCAGTAAAAACGTGGCTGTGCCAGTAAATTTCGGGTGTCGTGCTAGTAAATTTCAATCTGGTAGGCTGGCAACACTGGGAGAGATGGAGGACTGGGACAGGAAGGACAGACAGGCAAAATCAATTATAAGCTTACTAGTGGAAGATGACCAGATTATCCACATAAAAACAGAGAAAATGGCCAAAGGTAAGTGGACTTCATTACAAAAGTTGCATGACCATTCAAGGTTTAACAGCAAACTGTTTTTGCTAAGAAGCTATATAAAATGAGACTATAAGAAGGCCAGCAAATGTGTAACAATGTAAAAGCTATGCTAGAGATCATAGAGCAGCTGCGTGACATCAGAGAGGACATCAAAGATGATCATATTGTTGCCCTGCTGCTCTGCAGCCTTCCAGAGACATATGCTGCTCTTATTAATGCGTTAGAAAACAGACCCGAACAGGAACTGACACTGGAATATGTCAAAGGGAAATGAATCGATTAATATGACAGAAGGAAAGTAGTTACAAACCATGATGACAAAGCTCTTAGGATGTACAAAGCACAACAAAGAAATCAGAGCATGTTTTCGCTGTAAAAAAAGACCGGTCACTTAAAAAAGGACTGTTCTATCTGGAAAGTCGAGCAGGGAAAAAGCTATCCACAAAAGAAAGTCATGAGAGTCAAAGCAGCCACATCTGAACTGAAGACACATCATGGATTGGCACCTTTAAAGTAACAAAAAGTGGCAAGCCAAGTGGCTAATGCATAGATTCAGGTGCGACAAGCCACACGACTAGTGATGAGACCTTCTTCACAAAGATTGATTACAGTGCAAATGACAATGTTTTTCTAGCAAACGGGAAAAGCATCACTGCCAAAGGTAAAGGCCATGGCTTCCTGAACTACATTGCAGTATAAGGAGGTCACCACAGTATCCTTCTAAAGAAAGTGCTGTATGCTCTTGAACTAGAAGTCAGCCTTCTATCAATGAAAAGTCTTGAAAATAACGGTCTCACAGTTAAGTTCCAGGATGAATGCACAATTCACTATTATACACCATTCCTTGCAAAAGAAAAACTGGATGATCACCTATACAGGCTCATCACCATAGACCAGCAAGAAAATATAGCCTCTAATGACCTACACAACAAATGTATTCACTTATGGCACAGGCGCCTGGGGCACAGAAGTCCAGAAGTATACATTTTAAAGAGAGTTTTAGCAGAAACTGCTAAACTGCAAAGTGCTCATGAAATGCAAGTGCTGTATTGAAGCAAAAACCACACATGCTCCCCTTCCACAGGCATCTCAAAGAAAAACTACCCACCCCCTGCAGCTCATACACAGTGACGTATGCGGTCCAATTAAAACTCCCACGTCAGGCAGGAACAGATATCTACTGGCATTCATTGATGATTTTTCCAGAAACACAACTACTTACCTGATGAAACACAAGAATGAAACATCAGAGAAACCTCAAGAGTTTGTTGCCATGTCTAGCAACAAATTGTAACGTAAACCAGGAAAAATACGCACTGACAGTGGAGAATACATAAGCAAATGTAGCGAGGTATCACCTTTCTTATGTGATTAAAAGACTTCAACCCAGGAGGACACCTGTGTGAGGTGTCTCCTGGAAATCTAGGCCAGAGCTGAGGCAATCTACGCCCGAGCGGAACACCATCCAGAAAGAGAGGAAGAGTCTCTGATGGAGTGATCGGAAGGTGTCCCAGTGCAACTGTGATCTGTATGAGAACCATAGACTGTCGTCCTGAAGGACTGTGATTGGAGTTTGCAGACGGAGTGTTTCGGAAAGACCAGGCCTGATTTGGTTGGGTGAGACGGGCACCTTCCCAAGCATGCTGACTATATTGCAGGAGGGTGGATCGTTTACATCAACCACAGTGATTTGACTATTCAGGCCTTGCCTGTCAGTTTATTTGTTTCACCTTTGGATTACAAATTACCCCCCTTGCGCTCCAACGCATGCCAACGCGGAAGTGCACAGACTTTTGGGATAATTTGTACTGAGGTTTTGGTCTGACCAACCAAACCACAATAGTGAATTATATTATTGAAAGACTGCCTGTTTAGTTATAGCAACTGTTGACATTTGTTTATTTATTCCGTAACTGGGTAATCGGTTCCATTAGACTGTATAGCACAATCATTAGAGAGAGAGCTGGGTGAGGCTTGGCAAGGAGGTGTTTCAGTGTTATGTCTTACTGAAGGAACCCCCTGTGCCGGGTGCTTACACAGGTCTGTGTATTTATTATAATTTAATTTGTATTTATCTGCCATCACTAATTCTGACTCTTGCAGGGATCTGCAAGAAGTCCATTACTGTTTACGCTTGTCCTCTTGTTTTTATCTTGCTAAGTAAAGAGTTACATTGGTTAAGCTGAATCTGTGTGCAGTTCCTCTGTCATCCTGTGGGACCATCCGAGTACACACGACCATTTTTCATGACGAGAAAAATGCCATTTTTTAAATTGGTCATTAAAAACGACCGTGTGTAGGCTCCAGAGCATTTTTCTCGTCATGAAAAATGGGCATTAAAAATTTAGAACATGCTCTAATTTTTCGCGTCGTTTTTCACTTTGTTTTTTTTCACGTTGTTGTTTTTCACGTCGTGAAAAAACGATCGTGTGTAGGCTTTAACGATGGGGAAAAACGTACTTGCTCAGAAGCAAGTTATGATATGCTAGCACTGAAAAGCGTGAATCGTCTCTCCAAACTTTTACTAACCAGAAATTAGCAAAACCAGCTCAAAGGGTGGCGCCATCCGAATGGAACTTCCCCTTTATAGTGCTGTCGTATGTGTTGTACGTCACCATGCTTTGCTCGAGCATTTTTTTTTCACGATCGTGTGTATGCAAGGCAGGCTTGACAAGAATCACGTCAAGAAAAACGTTGTTTTTTCCATGGAGTTAAAAACGGTCGTGTGTACGCGGCATAAGGGTTACAGAATCCTACACCCAAAGACTGACAACGTGATAATACGTCATAGTGTTTATTTTGATGAGAGCCCATCACCAGAAACACTGATTCCTGAAAGCTGTGAAGTGAAAATGAAGGCCTCTTGAGCCCCCTTAGGGAAAGAGAGCCTTGACTGATGGGGGCATGGCCAGGTACAGGATAAGGCGGCTCCAATGATTGGTTGCTAGGTGGAATTGGCTGGTCCTGAGCTCTGGAAAAAAATATTGCCCCAGGGAATTCTGGGTCTTTTGAAGTACGTGGTTGGAAGGGCTGTCCACCCTCCTGCCCCTTTTTTCTCTAGTATGTCACAGCCTGCTGCGGTTTCTTGACCTTGCCAGCATAAAATGGCTGTAATGGGCTATGCCCTTGATGGAAATCGGAAGTAGGCGGGCCTGTCCAGCACTTATGGTAAGAACAGGCTCCCTCCCCTTTTGGAATTGTGTGCTCATAGTCAGGGGTCAAGTCCTGGGGAAAAAAGTGTGGGAACTCCCCCCCAAGATCCACTCCCCCACCAAAAAAAAAAAAATGATACGCTCATATGCATAATTACTAAACTGCATGTTTTTTTTTCCGATCCACTGTACCTTAGTAATCCTTTATGTTACTGGCCGCAAGTTCTTTCTAAATCCCGCGATAACTCGCGGCAGACCTCCACAATGTCTACTGGGAACAATGACAAAAGCTCCCAGGAGACATTGCGGTATCGAGGAAGTGACGGAATACCTGCACACTATCCGATGAATCCATATACAGGAAGCGGCCAGTAACATAAAGGATTACTAAGGTTCGCCTGCCCCTGACAGTGACTCAAGCTGGGCATCGCCGCTTAGTGAAGAATTGGCTCGGGCGGCTCGACTGCTCTCGGCTGCTCTAGTCCTGCAAAGGGAACTGCGTTCCTACTGTGAAAAAAGTGCAGGAACTCCGTTCCCACGCGTTCCCGCAGGACTTGAGCCCTGCTCATAGTACAACTGTGACTGGCACTGGTTGAAAAGTGTTCACATGTTATATTTGAATTTAATAAAGCTGTGGCATGCCCTTTCCAACCTAATGTGTTTATTTAATGGGGTGAGGGGGCAAGGGGAAAGGTTGTCCTATACATCTATGTTACAGTTAATTGTACCTGGGATCATTGTGCCTCAGCAGTCACGTCAAACATACCAGAAGAAAAGGTCAACCAAAGCGAACCTTTGCAGGAGTCAGAACAAGAGGTGGAACTCATATTGCCTAAATCAAGTTCCCTGCCAGATCGTGCTGAACTGCCTGAAGTCAGAAGATCCACTCGGACTAGAAAGATGATACCACCTATCATACACTATCAAAACACACAGCATACTTGAACCAACATCCTGGATAGACATAGAAAAACTGCTAAAACGTGAAGCCAATAAATTGAGAAAAGCAACAGAAGAAGAATTAAAGTCACTTTAAGAAAATAAAACCTGGACACTCGTAGAGCTCCCTCCTATCCGCAGAACCATAGGATGTATGTGGACTTTCAAAGTAAAGTCAAATGCAGAAGGGAATATCCACAAATACAAAGCCAGACTTGTTGCCAAGGGTTACTCTCTGAGATTTGGTGAAGATTACAACGAAACATTCGCTCGGATCGTAAAACACTCTGCTATCAGAGCACTTCTTAGCATTGCACCCGGGAAGGGCATGCAAGTGAAACACCTAGACGTTAAAACTGCTTTCCTATATGGAGACATTAAGGAAGATCTCTACATGGAGCAACCACCAGTGTTTGAACAAGGAGATAACCTTGTGTGTAAACTTCAGAAGAGCTGGGATTGTGTTCTTGACAAACCTGTGCAGCTGCTGCAGTGAAGGTCGAGAGCATGGCTCTGTTGTCTGCCAGAGGTGTCCAGATTACAAAGCTAGATGCACAAAATTACACATGCTTTGGCAGGTAAAAAGAAAAACATCTGAAAGTTCAACACATTTTCACCTAGTGTATTTATCCGCTTGCTAGAAGGCTGGTTTTCAATGATACGAATAGTAGCATTCACTTTACCCCAAATTGGAAAATCCTAGGTGTTTTGGTGATTTTATTAAGAGAAACTATACTGCTTTTTCATATAGTTCCATATCTCCTGAACATTTATTGCAGGTTCTTGGAAAATGCACTTGCTCATGTGCAAGTTTTAAATTAGTTATTAGATAAGGCAAAAGTCTGTATTGTGATGGTTTTTTTTCCTTTAAATTAAGCCAAAGCCTTGCTTTAGATGATAACATATTGATATATTATATATTTACCGTATATAATATCATATTATACACCAGACATCCAATCTCTGAGATTAACATCCCAGACCCTTAAATACTGTAGATAAAATAAATTATTCTTGTCTGTCATTGCTGGCTGTACCTTTCCCCCCAAACTCAAAATGTGTTTTTTTTTTCCATGGAGGGGGGTAACAGCTAGCCCCAAGCCACACTCCCACTCTCTTCTGCAGCTCCATTACTCCTCATCTTTCTTTTCAGGACCTGCCTCCTGCTGTTCAGGGCACAGAAAGAGTGCAAACTGTTGTGAATGATTTGATCTGGAGATGAGCACTTTCATTCTCAAAAACACAAGCTGACAACTGCACATGTCAGCTACAACAGTTGTCTGGGACAGCCTAGTGTAGTGCCTGTTTTGTGTTGTTGTCAGCTTGTGTTTTTGTGAATGAAAGTGTCCTTCTGCAATTATTTACAACACAAGCAGACAGTTGCCACTTTCTCCATGCTTGAATAGAATGGTCTGGATGCAGTGTCAATTAAACAGAAGAGATGAGGAGACATCACTGCATTGCACAGGATGACCTGTCTGGCAGCCATTGAGAAATATGAAGTTAGGTGGAGGCATTTTTTTACATATTGTATCTTGCAGCTTCTTTACAGCCTATCCATGCACTACATTCATAACAGGCCACATGTGTTTTTCAGAGCGCATATTTTTATTTACTGTCTGTAATTTTTTTATTTTTTTATAGCCTGTCCCTATGTTTATGCAGTTAACTCACAACTGACAGCATGTGTTTTTTTTTACAGTGCATATTTCCTTATTATTGCTGGATGCAATGTTCTTTAAAATTACTTTTCCTTTTTCTGCTCAATGTGCATTGGCATATAAGCTTATTTTTTACATTGTTAAAGCGGAGTTCCTCCCATAAAAACATTGTTTCATTACTGTGCAGCAAATAGTATAGCAAATGACATTTGGAGATTTTTTTTTTTACTTACCTTTTTAACCCTGTTGCTATGTGGTGCCTTCAAATCTTCCCCTTCCTCACCACGGACCCTGACGTCACTTCCCTCGCTACTGCTCCCGGGAGATGAGTGTCATCATTTCCCAGGAGTTAGTGGGAATCGCCGAGGGCTAGAATCCTGTTACTTCAAAACCAGAAGGCGGATTTTAGCGCCAGTTTTAAAATGGTAGGAAATCTTCCGTCTGTTAGTGTTTTGATTATCTTTATTGCCATCACAACGGGGCAAGTACTTCCGACGCTGGCGCCCGTTATGATGGCAGCATAAGAAGTTTACTGCACAGCGATACTGTCATGCTGCGTGTGCGCGAGAATGCCTCACCATATCCCGGAACATTATGCTTGTGGGCTTCACATGCCCATAAGCAATATGGGAACGGCCAGGAAACAATAATATTATTATTTTATATATTAAACCGGATATCGGGGGACAAAGTTTTCAAAAGACGTGAGTGTTATATGTCAATGTTCTCACCTTAGCAAATGTTTAAAAAAAAATAAGATGTTGTTGGAACTCCGCTTTAAGGCGTGTGAGTAATGGATTGATTAACAGGCATGAAATTGTGGGAGACAGGGGGCAGAGCATTGTCACTCTATAACACTAAGTGCCCAAAAAAGGCCCTTTTAACAGTGTAGCCAGCTGTTAAAGCAGGGGTGCCCAACCAGTGGCCCGGGGGCCACATGTGGCTCGCGGAGCCCTCTGATGTGGCCCGCAACCTCCTGCTCTGGGATGGAATAAAATAGAATAGAATACTGTTATTAAAGGTAAGTTTATTACTAAAATCACAGGGCCAGATTCAGAAAAGAGATACAACGGCGTATCTCCTGATACGCCGTCGTATCTCTGAGTGCGGTCGGTCGTATCTATGCGCCTGATTCAGAGAATCAGTTACGCATAGATGTCCCTAAGATCCGACAGGTGTAAGTGTTTTACACCGTCGTATCTTAGGCTGCATTTTCTGGCTGGCCGCTAGGTGGCGCTTCCGTTTGTTTACGCGAGGAATATGCAAATTACTATTTACGTCGATTCAGAAATGAACGACCGCCCGGCGCTTTTTTTTTACGTCGTTTGCGTTCGGCTTTTTCCGGCGTAAAGTTACCCCTGCTATATGAGGGGTATGTGCGGCATATCCTATGTTAAGTATGGCCGTCGTTCCCACGCCGAGTTTTCAAATTTTGACGTCGTTTGCGTAAGTCGCTCGCAAATACGGCTGGACATAATTTACGTTCACGTCGAAAGCAATGACGTTTTGCGGCGGATTTTCGAGCATGCGCACTGGGATGTTTTCACGAACGGCGCATGCGCCGTTAAAAAAAAACGTAAAATACGTGGGGTCAAGCCAAATTTAAATAACACACGCCCCCAACATCCCCATTTGAATTAGGCGGGCTTACGCTGGCCCACATACGTTACGCCGCCGTAACTTAGGGCGCAAGTTCTTTCTGAATACGGAACTTGCGCCCAAAGTTAGAGCGGCGTAACGTATCTAAGATACCTTACGCCAGCCGGACAGATACACCATTGTATCTGAATCCGGCCCACTGTGTATATATGGGCGTATCTGTTCTGCAGTAGTTACTGGGCTGCTTTTAAACTGATCCACAGGTACAGAGAAGTGCACCTGTGGGTTACCTGTACTGAGCCATAGACTGTTATTACCTGCAAGTTTGGTGTGCTGAGAGTAGAGTGGGCTCTATAGAGCCGAGTGGGCTGCCATCCACCCGCTCTACTCATTGTGGCCCGCGACCGGTTACCAAGTCGCTTAAGTGGCCCTTGCTCTTCAAAAGGTTGGGCACCCCTGTGTTAAAGGGTAACTCCTCTTACATGTGGAAAAAAAATAGCAAATAAAGAAAATATAATATAGCATATACATTTGTGACACAAGTCATATTGTAGTTGAATGCTATTAAAAATGACCTTTCCCTTTCAATCTGCAGCTCTGTAATTTTCTAAAAATGAAATGCAATATGGCTACCTGGAGGTGTTCTGTACACAGAATATATGTACAGAATGCCCCCCAGAAAATTAATTTCCTGCTTGTGTAATTGACTCACCAATTTCCCCAGAAGTCTGGCAAAATTCAGATTTCAGGCATCCCCTGCTGGTTGATAATTATTAAACTTATACCTATTAGACTCACTTTCCCACACAGATACAGACAAAAACAGGAATTTCTTCAAAATAACAAAAGGTAGGAATCTGCATCACAGTTTGTTGAAATCTTTGTAATGTACATAGCTCACCCAGATGGACTTTTTCCATCGGAAATTTCGACCGTTTATGCCCCATGTGACTTTTTTCAGAGGAATTCCATCTGAATTCCGATATTAGTTTGGCCTGGCAAAAGCCTGATCGTTTGTATGGGGCATTAGAGTTTAACTATCCTTGAGTTCTTGTGCTGGGGTACATTTCCTTATGTGCTCTGATTTGTAAACACATCTCTAAACACAAAGAATGCTTTCAAGGACCAATATCTGTCTGCAACAATTGACTGAAAACTAGCTCAATGGTCAACACTATTTTTCTAATAAATTGGATCTTTTCCCTTAATTTTTTTAGATGATAACATTATGCTTGGGGTAATAAGAGCACATCAGACAGTTTTTGCTGACAGTCTATTAAAAGTTTTTTATTTTTTTGCATTGTTTGAAAGAAAAATAAAGTGCAAGAATAATACGAACCTAAACCACCTTATTTACATCTCTCACATTCCCCACACCCTTCTATCCTTATTTCAGTACCATTAATCTAGCCAACAGGTGATCAGGCAGTGCTGACTTTCTTCTTAGGAGGCCAACATTTCTGAAAACAAAACAATCTGAAAGCACCCCGTGTAAAATGTTTTTTTTTATTTTTTTTATAGCATTAATAAAAAATATATTACAGTATCATCAAGATTAAAAAAATAAAAAAAATAAAACAATTATGGTGTCCCTTGAAAAAGAAAATAAAACATATTCTGCTGTTATTACTCAACAATGCTCCCCCTTTGAAGAATTCTGTTGTGGTGCTTTCTTCGTATGCCTATGTGGCAAATACAGCCCTGGGGAATCTAAAGAAAAATAATCAAGGAGCAAGAAAGGAGTCTAGCTTAGGGCTACAGTACAAATAGGATGGACAGAACTTGTTTGCTGGTAATGCTTTGCACTAACCAATTCCACATCAATATTCTTTTATGTCTGTGTAAAAATACATTCTTTGCTTTTTTTTTTTTAACATAAGTATGTCAGGTATTTTGTGTCTCATAAATCTTACTTTCAATAAACTCAGATGCCTTAAAAAAGTGAAAGAAAAGGTGATGTTGGATATAAGCTAAGTAAAATTAAAGTTAATCTTCATTTATGACTGCACAGGATGCCAGAGATGGATTCTGACTGAGTAATGTGTCCCCATTGTTTGGGTTGTGGTCCTTTTAAGGGGATGACATAAAGCAGTTGAAGTACCCAGGGACTCTGAGCAGTGGCGTAGCGTGGGGGGGCAGGGGGATGTGGCCCCGGGCGCCTAATTTAGGGGGGGAAAAATGTTTGTGCCAGTAGTGACACTACTGGCTGCCTCCTCGCCATTTTCAGTATCCAGCGCCCTGTGATTGGGCATATGGGGGTCATGTGCGGCGCGGGGCTGGCCTGTCTGTGATCGCGTGACCCCCATTACGCCCAATCACAGTGCATCAGGAAACAATGAACATGGCGGCCAGAGTGTTGCAAACTGAGAGCTGCCGGGGCCGCTGTCTTCTCTTCCTCCTCCCAGTCCCCAGCACCGAACATGGCGGCTGGCTGCCGGAGCTCTGCACACTGTGAGCCGCCGGGACCGCTGTCTCCGCACTCCTCCTCCTCCCCAGCACCGAAAATGGCGGCCGGACTGCACAGTGTGAGCCGCCGGGACCGCTGTCTCTGCACTCCTCCTCCCCAGCACCCCCGAACATGGCGGCCGGAGCTCTGCAAAGTGTGAGCCGCCAGGGCCGATGTCTTCTCCTCCTCCATCTGGACCGATGCAGCAGGACAAGAAGGTGAGGAATGGATGGACATGGACTGGGGGGAGGCACCATATATGTAGTGTCACTGTCAGTATAGAAAGACTGTAGGCAGGACAATGTAGTGGTCAGTGTAGTGTAGAGGTCAGTGTAGTTTAGTGTAGTATAGTGGTCAGTATAGTGGTCAGTGTAGTGTAGTGGTCAGGGTAGTGGTCAGTGTAGTGTAGTGGTCAGTGTAGTGGTTAGTGTAGTGTAGTGGTCAGTGTAGTGTAGTGGTCAGTGTAGTGGCCAGTGTAGTGGTCAGTGTAGTGTAGTGGTCAGTGTAGTGGTCAGTGTAGTAGAATGGTCAGTGTAGTAGTCAGTGTAGTAGTATTGTGGTCAGTGTAGTGGATAGTGTAGTGGTCAGTGTAGTGGACAATATAGTATAGTGGTCAGTGTAGTGTAGCGGACAGTATAGTGGTCAGTGAAGTGTAGTGGACAGTATAGTGGTCAGTGTAGTGGACAGTATCGTGGTCAGTGAAGTGGTTAGTGTAGTATAGTGGTCAGTGTAGTGTAGTGGACAGTATAGTATAGTGGTCAGTGTAATGGTTAGTGTAGTGTAGTGGACAGTATAGTATGGTGGTTAGTGTAGTATAGTGGTCAATGTAGTGGTTAGTGTAGTATAGTGGTCAGTGTAGTGGTTAGTGTAGTGTAGTGGACAGTATAGTATAGTGGTCAGTGTAGTGGACAGTATAGTGTAGTGGATAGTATAGTGGTCAGTGTAGTGGACAGTGTAGTATACTGGTCAGTGTAGTGTAGTGGACAGTGTAGTATAGTGGTCAGTGTAGTATAGTGGTCAGTGTAGTGTAGTGGACAGTATAGTGGTCAGTGTAGTGTAGTGGACAGTATAGTGGTCAGTGTAGTGTAGTGGAAAGTATAGTGGTCAGTATAGTTCTCAGTGTAGTGGACAATATAGTGGTCAGTGTAGTGTGTAATCAATAGAAAGTGGTATACCGCGCTAAAGTAAATATAATTGTAGTATATATAGATGAGGATTGCAGTGATATAAACCAGATAACATACATAAATAAATAAAAATCACACTAGTCTTAAAAATTATTAACAACTCGATCTTAATTTGATATGACACACTTAATGCATACAAAATATCATAATGTGCAAAGTGCAAAAAACAATAAATAACACTTAAGAGTCTGTGCACAGAGTGAATCCTTATAGTTGGTGTAAAAAGTAAAAAAAATAAGAGATGCTCCACCACCAAAAACAACAACAATGCAGAGCCTTCTGTGGCACCCCCCACACAGTAACCAAGGCCTATTATCGGATGGCAGGGACCACCTATTGCTAGGATGGTCAGATAAGCAGGCAGAAAAACCTCAGCAGGGTAACATAAACCAAGTTCTTGAGGCAATCTGGTGGTAGGTGAGTCCTCCAATGTAATCCCCCCTCACAGGACAGGGATATCCAAGTCATCAAAGAACAGGGGATGAAGCTATCATTTGTTTGTTTGTTTTTTTCTTGTTTTTTTCAGTGTTTATTTTATTTATTTTTTACACCTTCTGTTCTGACTCAATTACAAGGCCATAAACTTTATCTTCCAGCTTCATGTAGGGCTTACACGACCTGGTGTTCTATTTATCCCTTGCATCAATTGAGAGAGCTTAATTCAATGAATAACTCACTGTTAGCTAGAGAGACAGATGATGAATCCTTTTGAATGTTTTGTTTAATGATGGATATTTAAAGGTAGAAAAACGTTGCTGTTGTAAGCCACATGGTAAGATGTTTAGCCTGGGAGGTATACTGAGCTAATGAGAGAGAGACAGGAAGTGGAGGGGAATATAAGGAACTACAGTGAGAGAGAGAGTTCAGCTACACAGAAGAGAGCAGAGCTTAAAAGAACACTAAAGTAAAAAAAAATGTTTTTGTAAAATAACAAACTTGTTATACTTACCTCCACTGTGCAGCTCGTTTTGCACAGAGTGTCCCCGAACCCTGTCTTCTGGGGTCCATCGGCGGCTGTTTCGGCTCCCCCTCGCAAGAGCTTTCCACCTTCATGCGAGTAAGCTCGCATGGTGGAAAGCTTTTGCGGGCGCGCTCCCGTGATACAGCGGCGGGCATAGCCGCCGACTGCATCACTTGGCCCCGCCCCGGCATCATCGGATGTGATTGACAGCAGCGCCAGCCAATGGCTGCACTGCTATCAATCTGTCCAGCCTAGCCAATCAACGGCCAAGCTGGGAACCGAACAGGATCACAGGGACGCGCGCAGGACTTTTGCATTAAGGTGAAAAAACATTTACCTTTACAACCCCTTTAAAGACACAGAGCAATAAGAGCAATAATAAATCACATAGTGTAACACAACACCTTCCCTTTCAAAAACATTTTTTGATCACTTTTATTTCTATTACAAGGAATGTAAACATCCATTGTAATAGGAATAGGGCACGACCATCTGGTCCTTGGTTTTCTCTATGGCTAACTTGCGGAATTGGTGGATTCCTTCTTAGGCTCGCCGATCGCATGGGCGAACCAGTAGAAGCACCTGTAAAAACGATTAGCTCCAGGCATCATTCACATATCATCACTGAAAGCCCTGGATGTCTCTTGACTTTATGCAGTATGGAAGTGGTTTTTAAGGAGGCAAGTGGGTCGCTATTTTACAGCCTTGTCCTGGGATTAAAGGAATTCCATTGGGACACAGTGATCAATCTAATGACTAAAGCCAGACATAGATGGATCGAAGTTTGTTCGGTTCAGCACAGACCAGCCAAATTTCAATTCATGTATGGGCACTCTGGTTGTATACAAGTCGGCATATCGATTGACTTGTGTACAACCAGCCTGTAAAGTTTTTCCTGAACGACTAGTGGCGCTGGTTATAGATGGCAACACTAATCATTGTGTTCCGCTGGTAGGTTTGGTTCCCCACAGAGAGAACACAATAGCAGTGCGGGAGGGATCCCCCTGTCAATACTGACTATATTGATGGGGGAATAAAGCAACTTTCATTCCTTCCACCCATAGTGGAAGGGAAGAAAATTTTATAATCTATGGCCAGCCTAACTGAGATAAATTTGGGTGGTTTTGTATTCCCCCTGTTTATTATAAGTATGTATTATCATGTCTATTCCAATAGTTAGCTAGTCTATCAAATCTATCAAATCTCTGATAAGGTAACAAAGATGATATAATAACAATGTTACCTAAACTGTTTTTATAAGCAAGGATTTCATTTATTTACCAAGAAAGTAGAAATGTTAAAATAACACTAAAGCCATGTTCACACGATCAGTTTGTCCGATGAAAAAAGACCAATGTGTGGGCCCCATCTGTCTTTTTTCCATCGGTGTAAAAAAATAGAACATGTTTTAAATTCTTCCTATGGATAAAAAAACTATAGGAAATTCCAATCGTCTGTGTGGAATGCCATCGGAGAAAAATCCACGTGTGCTCAGAATCAAGTCAACGCATTCTCGGAAGCATTATACTTCATTTTTTTCAGCTAGTCGTAGTGTTTTATGTCACCGCGTTTTGGCACAGTTGGAATTTAGTCTGATAGTGTGTATGCAAGACTGATGAAAGTCAGCTTTATTGGATATCCGATGAAAAAATCCATTGGATTTGATTCCATCAGAAATCCGATCGTGTGTACAGGGCTTAAGAGAATATTACAGCACATGTAAAGCAAAAGAGTAGGGGTGATACAACACCGTAAGTCCTTCCTTTCAGGTTCTGTATATGCTGGCTGGGCTCCAAGGAAACAAGCAAAAAGAAAGAACTTTAGCTGATCATTTCTTTTAAAGCTCGCTCAGACACCACCCACACAAACACCCACTACCTCGCTGTCAAGCCCTCTGACAAATAAAAATCCATGAGAGGCCATCCTTCCTAATAAGTATATTTTTCTCTTTCCCATTTTACAGGAAGCATGCTGTAGTCTCCACTAGGGGCACCATTAGTCCATGAATCACTGCTATTGACCCGGGTCATCTTTCAGTAACAGCTGGCCTTTGATGTGGGTGTACCTCCCCTTATCTGGTGCTCCTCTACCCTCATACATCACATCAGGAGGCCTATGTGAGAACATCCAATATGAACTTCCATTTATGACTCCTTTTCACGAACACCCTGCTGGGTAAACTTTCTGTACTGGCATTCCAAGATGGCAATTTCCAACATAGGCCAAATGCCTGTATCAACCAGGCAGTAAAACTCCAGAAATATATGATATTAAACTTACTAACCATACTAACACAGGCACTTACAGGCACCATAAGATGCCTGCATTTGAGCAATTGTGTAACTTTAAAGACATTTAACCCCAGGTCAAGTTTGCTTTAACCTCCCTGGGGGTATGATTATTTCAGAAAAAAGGTGCTGAAAGCGGTACCATTATTTGCAAGGACATTTGGTGTTTTATACTGTAGGCCTGTAATTCTTAGGAATAACTCACTTAAATCTGACCAAACAAGAGTCTAGTAGGCATCCCGGGTATGAATTAAAAAAAAAAAAAAAAAGATAAATTATAATATAATAAATAATTATAAATAATTATAACAAATAATAATATAATTATAATAAAAATTATTCAATAATGTAATAAACTCAAAATCACTGAAATTTGCTCAGTTGCAGAATTGTTGCTGTCATTACTTTTATTTTTTTATGACGAATTTCCCCACAAATCGCTATCGCGAAAATTCTGCAAGTGATTATAATTTATTATCGCTGTTTTCTAGCTGCTCTAAAATCACTTTTGACATAAAGGGACACTTTTGTTTGCTATGGACAATCTACAGTTTGCAGGCAGAAAGAACAGTTTTTATTATATAAAATCCAGGGACAAGGTAAGTAAACCAAGCCTGTGGATTCAGCGAGGCGAGCCCGAGTCTGGCTACGATCGGGGTTACCGATCGTAGCCAAAATATCTCATCCCGAGTCAGACTCGGGAATACCGCCAGGGGGGGTTAATGATGACAGCTCTCCATTTAAAAAAATTAAAATAAACTTTTCCGTTTAAATGGATTGCTTTTTTAATCTCCTTGTTTCCAGGTAATGCTAGCTTGGTTAGTCAGTTTTAAATTATTTTTGTAATAACTTTTTGACATTTAAGTCTACCACTGTACCACTGTCAAATGGCTGGACCACACACAATGTACTAATAACTAGACCTTTGTGAAGTGG
This sequence comes from Rana temporaria, assembly GCF_905171775.1. Taxonomy (NCBI): domain Eukaryota; kingdom Metazoa; phylum Chordata; class Amphibia; order Anura; family Ranidae; genus Rana; species Rana temporaria. The sequence continues at coordinate 242,162,152 of NC_053491.1, forward strand.
TAGCACAGAGAGTAAAACATTATTTCCTTCCTTTTGGTGGTTTTGAAAGCGTTTCGAAATAGAATGTCAACACATTGTTGCAGAATGTATATGTACACGCGGATCACACGATGTAATAAATGTCATTTTCAATTTGCAAATTATTTTGTCCCTAATGCTTTTAAGTTGCTTTATTCTACAAAAATTTTTTTTTTGTCAAATCAAAAACTTTATGCACAGGAGAGTTTCCAAGAGTGGTCAAAATAGAAATAATATTTCACTATTTTGCACTAAATTTATGAAAGCTGAAGTCTAATTGGTTGCTAAGGTTAGGTGCACATTATTGCCATCTGCATTTGGAAAAGGTAGTCCCAGGCATTCAAAAGGAGAATAATTTTGTTGACATGTATATATCAGCCAGAAGAAGCACTAAAGTTTATGCTTCTTTATACAAAAAAAAAGCATTACTTGGACAGACACAGGCTAAAAAATATATATTTTTTTTATTTGAAAAAAGCAAGGTATGCTTTTTTAGTAACAAAATATTGCATCTCAAATCGGCAGCATTTGCCGGCAATGGAACCATCCTAATCAGTGCGACGCAGCATCTGCGGCGCTGCACCGATTTCAAAAAGTACCTGTAGTTCCTGTACTACTTTTTGCGATTTCGGGCCGTAATTTACATTGACATCTGTGCAGAAACCTATACAGATGTCTCTGAAATCATGTCCGAAATCGGGACTGACACTGAACTTGCACGGCTTCACTCCCGCAGCTCAGTGCGAACCTGGGCTAAAGCACATGGTCTGTAATTGCAAGTTAAAAATAGCGCATGCAAGAACACTTGCAATGAAAGAAAATGGTTCCTGCATAGAATTTCCTGTAAGATATTGATTTTAGCACCTTCTACTAATTCTGATGAATAGACCAGGCAAGATAGCATATGGACAGAGGCGGCTCTCTAATTAGGCGAATTAAGCGGTTGCCTAAGGCCCCGCACTTCCAGGGACCTCGCAATCTGTCTAACCTGTGTGTGGGAATGTCCCCCCGATTAGTGTCCCCAGGGCCATCTCTAACGTGTGACAAAAGCCTGCGCTGCGGTGCCCGCAACTAGTAGCAGGGGCGGAACTGACTGACCACTTGAGCACTGTCCGAAGGTCTCATGGTCAGTGGACGGCTGCATGTACTCCCCTCCCCCGCCCCCCCCTTCTGCGGCGCTCTGCAAGTCTCCTGCCATGTGCAGAGCGCGGATAATGGCCGCAGCAGTTGTGCCTTCTCTGCTCTCTCCGCCGATGGACGGTCGCAGAGCTGGCGCCTGACAGTCATCGAGGAGCCAGTCTGCCACGGCCTACAGGTACTGTCTAATGGTTCTGCCCGACACTGACAGCATCCTGTGTAGTAATGTCACCTTCCGAGCGACCTTACACACACACACACACAGCCCTGGTATTATGCCATCCTCCGGCATATGATGCCACTTATTGACCCATGATATGGATAGTATGAATAATGGCTAATGCAAAAGAAACACAGGTTAGCAAGTTTGTTTTTAACATGCAATTTAAGAATATTTGCATCAAAAGATATAAATTAATCTTGCTTTAAAAGTGGATGTAAACTCAATTCATGAAATCTGACCTGGGCACATACAGTATCTCACAAAAGTGAGTACACCCCTCACAGTTTTGTAAATATTTTATCATATCTTTTCATGTGACAACACTGAAGAAATTACACTTTTTTTGCAATGTAAAGTAGTGAGTGTACAGCTTGTATAACAGTGTGAATTTGCTGTCCCCTCAAAATAACTCAACACACAGCCATTAATGTCTAAACCGCTGGTGACAAAAGTGAGTACACTCCTAAGTGAAAATGTCCAAATTGGGCCCAAAGTGTCAATATTTTGTGTGGCCACCAATATTTTCCAGCACTGCCTTAACCCTCTTGGGCATGGAGTTCACCAGAGCTTCACAGGTTGCCACTGGAGTCCTCTTCCACTCCTCCATGAGGATTCACGGAGCTGGTGGATCTTAGAAACCTTGCACTTCTCCACCTTCCATTTAAAGGATACCCCACAGATGCTCAATAGAATTTAGGTCTGGAGACAATGCTTGGCCAGTCCATCACCTTTACCCTCAGCTTCTTTAGCAAGGCAGGTGTCATCTTGGAGGTGTGTTTGGGGTCATTATCATGTTGGAATACTGCCCTGCGGCCCAGTCTCCGAAGGGAGGGGATCATGCTCAGCTTCAGTATGTCACAGTACATGTTGACATTCATACATTTTCACATTTCAATCTCTATGCATCCCACAGCTATTGGTATGGGCGTTACATAGATGACCTGATTTAAATTTGATTTGATTCCTCTTTAACTTCATTTGTCTTATACCTTAACAACAAGCCTGAGGCCGGGTTCACACCTATGCAAATTGAGTGCGGCTTAAACCGCATCCAATTCGCAGAACAATTCTAAATACATTGTTTTCTATGAGGCTGGTTCACATATGTGTGATGCATTCGCACTGCGCATTGCTGGAAAAACGTGTGCGTTTTTTAGGCCTTGCAGTGCGGCTCAGGTGCGAATTCAGGCCCATTATCTTCTATAGGGACGCATCTAATTCGCACATGTGTTTCGGTTTGAACGGAAGTTTTCTCTCTTCCTCCTCCACCTCCCCCTTTTCCAAGTTCCTCCCCTGTCTGTTTCATGCTGCTGAGGTGAGTAGCCATGTCGAAAAGACGGAGCAAAAAAGTGACAGAAAAGGTGAAGGAGTGTGTGGATTGCGAGGAGCTTATCCGCCTTTGTCAGGGAGAACCCACTGCTCTATGACACCCGGCATACTAAATATAAGGACAACGTGCTTAAAAAACGAACATGGGTTGAAATTGCCAGAAACCTATTGGGATGAGCACATGCTTCACTCTGACAAGTTCAGGCTGACAAAGGTAAGTTTATTTTTCTTTTTATCTACCTGTAGATGTTCGCCTATTATTTATTTATGTTAAAACGTTTTATTTCAAATAAAACCCCAATAACCAGAGTGCGGTCCCTCACAAATCCAGACCAGGCCCTTATCCAAGCATGCATTCTGTCAGGACATGTTAAGTGTGCTAGGGAGCCCTCCCCCCTGACCCATACCATGCCACATGCTTTCAATATGGGCAGGGTGTTTTAGCTCCCTACCAATGCACCCTGTCCCCATGTTGATGGTGACAAGGGACTCATTCCCACATCCTTGGTCATTGTTTGTAGGAGTCTGCGTGCGTGTCTATTTGAAGAATATGTAAACTCACTTTACCAAGTTTGTTCGCAGATCCTTGGGGGAGTGGCTATCTGTATTTGTCATCCCCTTTTTGCGTTAGGGCCCATGCTGGTCGTACAAAGACATCATAATGACAAGTGACGATTTAACTTGGCCTGACCCCTTGATCTTCTGTACAATGACCCCCAGCAGAGCACACATAACAGTGTCAGACAGCGACGGATGAGGTCATCAATTTAGCTCTATTTTCAGGTTGAAATTATCTTAGGAGTTGCAAATATTTCAAGACACAAATGTGATAATTTTTCCAATTTCTTCAATCTTCAGCATTAAAATTACACATAGTGAAATTTTTATCTCAGTATGTTATTTTCTAATCTTTAAAGGGCCAGAGAATTTTAGGGCAACACAAAAAATGTAATTTTTAAATTAAATTGACTGCATCTGCCAAGGTAATTTACCAGCTGGCGACATAAAGTAATTTTGGAATTGATCTCTAATCAATTTCCCACTTGTAGTGCCCCTAGTCACATTCCACTGTGCCGCCTCCATGTTATGCATCAGGGAATCCTCAAAAACATAACCATCACGTTCTCGCACATAGTTGTGCAGTGCACAGGCAGTTTTTACAGCAGAGACAGCATGCTCCAGACTGAGGTTGATGGCAGTGTGCAAGAATCTCCATTTATTGCAAAGAATCCCAAATGCACACTCCACTACTCAGCGTGCCCTAGTGAGCCGGTAATTAAAGATTATTTTTTCATTGGTCAGCGCTCTACTATAAAAAGGTCTTAGCATATTTTTCCCAGGGGCAAACGCTTCGTCCCCTACAAAAACATATGGGAGGGCAGGCTCATTTGTTCCGGGCAAGGACGAATCGTTTGGTAAATCAAGTCTATTCTCCCTCAGCATTCTCCCAAATGAGGAGTGGCCAAATACACCTGAATCCGAGCTGCTGCCATAAGCACCGACATCAATATAAAGGAATTTATCATTTGCATCTGCCACTGCCATAAATACATTTATTTTTTATTTTTTTTATAATTAAAAAACTGACTCCCACTATCAAATGGCTTCAGGATGCGAATGTGCTTCCCATCGATGGCTCCCAGACAGTTAGGAAAATTGCATCGCTCCCAGAATTCCTCGGATACCTTCAACCATTGTTGTTTTGTAGGCTTTTTGAAGACCAAAAGGTTTAGTTCTTCCCATAAAACAATGCATGTCTCATGAACAATGCCACATATTGTTGATTTGCCAACCTTGAATTCATAGTGGAGACTTCCGTAGGAATTGCCTGTAGCTAGGTACCTTAAACAAAAATGAAATAATACATTAATATTAATTTAACTGTTTTTCAGTGCAATACATAAAGAGAAGGTGGCGAAGCATGCGGTATGCCTTCAAAAAATATAATCGACACCTCAGAGAAGTGAAGAGTACCCTATATGTATGCTGGTGACCTAGATTTTCTGAAACCACTCATAGAGATGAGAGAGTAAGTTATCATCTACATCATCAATGTATCGGGCCTACATATTTTGCATTATTAACTTAAAATCTTTCTTTTAATACAAAACCGAAGCTAGTTGGGATGAACAAGACGTGTTAGAGGATCAACCGGAGAGCCATTCTGAGGCACAATCAGAGGCACCAGTAGATACAGTTTTGTTTGAACCAAATGAGGATCTCACACAAATCCAAATAGGGTCTAATCTATGGTTACATAACACAGAAGAGAAATCTGTATTGGCAGAGCCGATACCTGGGCCCTCCTCTGCTCATGCAAGCATTGCTCGGCCTGCCAAGCAGACGGACATAAGTGAGCGTCTACTAGATATGTTACAAAAAATGTATGAAAAGGTGGATGCTTTCTTATGTCTGGCTACGATACTGGCTCTCAATTTTGTCCCTTTGATTAAAATAGTACTACCTGAGCGATATTTTGAAATGAGAACCACTATAGAACAAGTTCTGCAGTCCTTTTAACTGCCAAGTGAGGAACCAACATCTGAAAGGCGATATGTGCCACAAGCAAAAACTCACATTCACTTACCAATGTCAGGTCAGTACCCGGAACCGGGACACAAACCTTACCCCTATGTTCCTCCATCCTATCCTTCCAGTTTTCAAGAGGCTACTTCTATATATGATGTACAACACAGGCAAATTTCCTATCCCATCCCCAATCCCTTCAATTAGACCACACACTCAAATTCAGGGGATGTATGTGCCACAGCAACATGTGCCACAGCAACATGTGCCACAGCAACATGTGCCAAAGCAACATGTGCCACAGCAACATGGCGAGTCTAGCCATGCTTCCAGCACTGCCATTGCTGAAAATCCTTCTGCAAGTCTATACTCCACTGAGACTGCATTATTAAAAAGAACATATCAAAATTTCTAAAGTTTGAGTTCTGCCCACAGTTAACGAGCATGTGTGCATTTTTTGGATACAGTTTTGTCCTGAGGTATACTTGAATGCAAAGTTTATATTTTGTATATTATTTAAAAAAAAACATTATGTTGGCTATTTGAGATATTATTTTTTTAACAAAAAAAAACATAAAGATTGTTTTGGTCATCTTCTGTCTGGTTATTCATTTATAATTACACATGTTGGATAGTTCAACACACTAAATATTCCATGCTCACAAATAACAATGACAATGGACATAGGTGGTGAAAAGTACCTTAATGTGATGAGTAATCTTTCTGCAGGCTGGATGCTTGCTTTGTAGTATGTGTTCTGTCGCTCCAATGTAGGGTACGTTAGTCCTAACAATTCATCAAAGCTTGACCAAAAAAAAAAAATGGACTTAAAATAAATTCAAAACATCTACTATGTAACTATGGAACAATGAAGGAACAAAATGTATAGCAAGGAAAAATAATATTACCTATTTATTGACATGCATGTATAATCAAAAAACTTGTCTTCATGCCCACGGAGATCTTCATACAAGACCATGAACTGCCCTCTTTCATCCCTATTTGCAATGATGGGATAAACCCAGTATCTTCTTCTTCTTCTCCTCCTCCTTCTCCTCCTCTCAACTTCCAGCAAGATTGCTGCTGTTGCAGCAACAACTGTAGGCATGATCATGGGCAGGGCAGCACAAATTTCTTCACAAATACGAATCCTAATCCACACAATACTGACTGCTGGACAAAAAGGAAGAGTCCAAGAAAGGTCACTCCCTTTTATTAGCAACATCATCACACAGCTAACAATGATTGGCCCTCACCAAAAACGCAGCTCTGAAGATAATTTCTTCAAATTCGCAGCTGATCCGCAGATAAAACGCAATGGATCCGCTGAACACCATATAGAGAAATTTGCAAAGACAACGGAGCTCAAAAACGCAACGCACTAGTGTGAATCCGGCCTGAATCTTGAATTCTCTTATCTGAGCAATAAGACCACGATTGACTTTCTAGATATCACACTCAGGGGTGACTCCAGCACTGGTCTTATAAATACTGCAACCTTCCCTAAACCTACTGCCGGAAATTCTTTACTTCTGGCCTCTAGCTGCCATCCACCCCCTACTATTCGTTCTATCCCAGTGGTTGAGCTCATTAGACAGAATTCTCACCGCTCCAGGTGAGCCTCGTGATGATCAGGGGTTGTTGAACCACCAGGGTGCTGGCAATGCGGTAATAGCAAAAAAACAAAAGAACAAAAGCTGGACAGCCGCACTCCAAAATTTTCTTTAAAAGAGATGTCTTTATTTTCAACTGTGCATACAGTCACTGCAAGCCCACAAAAATCAGTATGGCCAACGTTTCGCACTGGCGTCAGTGCTTAGTCATGGCTAGCAAGGTTCACACTACAAATGAAATATATACACAAAACATACAATCATGTGATGAAAAGCCCTGCCTACAGCAGGGAGGAATCAATTAAGTTAATCAAGCAGTAAATCAAACGGCACTTTAAACAGCTGAAATATGGGTTAAACCTCCCTCAAGTGTGTCCCTTTGTAAAAAAGGGAGAAAGCGTGAAAAACACATATTGATTTGTGAAAAACCTGTGTATAAATGAAAATCAAAATGAAATGACAATGAAGATAAACAAATATATAAAAATAGAAATACCCATAAAATTACTTATAAAGTTTCTCAAAATCAGACCACAACATATATGTATAGGTATAGTCTCACTTAAAAAATAAGAAATAATTATAATAATAAAAAAAAAAAAAAAAAAAAAATATTTCAGCTGTTTAAAGTGCCGTTTGATTTACTGCTTGATTAACTTAATTGATTCCTCCCTGCTGTAGGCAGGGCTTTTCATCACATGATTGTATGTTTTGTGTATATATTTCATTTGTAGTGTGAACCTTGCTAGCCATGACTAAGCACTGACGCCAGTGCGAAACGTTGGCCATACTGATTTTTGTGGGCTTGCAGTGACTGTATGCACAGTTGAAAATAAAGACATCTCTTTTAAAGAAAATTTTGGAGTGCGGCTGTCCAGCTTTTGTTCTTTTGTTTTTTTGGTTGAGCTCATTAGAGCCAAGCGCAACTGCTCTACCCCAGAAAGTTTTCAGCTAGAATGTTCTAACATTTTAAAATGATTAAGTAATAGAGGAAGTGACATATCAATATAGCCATTTCCATAACCTCAGGAAAAGACAGGAACAATCTAATAAATAACAGAGAGAAATCCCCGTCTTTAAGACAGAACATAAAAATAAAAACAAAAGTTCCTTTACCTTTGTCACCACTTTTTCTAGAGTGTTCAATCAGATAAAACAGATCGTTAACAAACATTTTCCCATCCTTTATGGTGACAAGGACCCAATAGATGTGCTTTCTAAAGGGTGCAATTTTTCTTGTCATTGTGCTCCAAATTTAGTTAACTCTTTGTCTCTCAAGCCTCGTACACATGGCCGAGGAACTCGACAGGCGAAACACATCGTTTTGCTCGTCGAGTTCCTTGTGAGGCTGTCGGGGAACTCGGCGAGCCAATTTTCTCCATTCCCGTCGAGGAAAAAGAGAACATACTCTCTTTTTGGCTCGAGTTCCTCGACAGTTTCCTCGTCGAAAAATGTACACATGACCGGTTTCCTCGGCAAAAACTTGGTCGTGTGTACGAGGCTTCAGTCTATATCAAACCACCACCATTTCCAAAACGTTGCTCAGTATTAATGGCTCGTATAGTTGTGGCTTAAATACTTTTAGGTATTGTAACAAACATAACAAGAATCACAAGTCTATCACCTCGTACCATAATAATAAGGTATTCTTTATTAAGGACTTTATAAATTTTAGTATTCTACGTGATAGAATGTGATGTTTGTAAATTACAATATGTAGGATGCACCACCAGGCCCCTTTGCAAAAGGATTAGTGAACATTATAACGAATCAGCATATAGTAATGAGAGAAGGTTGTCCAATGTATCAAAATACTTCAAATTCATACATGAAGGTAACATGGATTCCTTCTCTGCAGTTGTAACAGGAAGTTAAATGGATTTTCCTGTTGCGGACACGCACCCCCACAGGCATGAACCACAGATGGGATGTGAATCTATTTCTCAAGTGACATCATCCTATCTCATCTTCAGTTTTTTTTTTTTTTTTTTTTTCTTTAGGATTTACCCTTTTCTCTTAGTAGGTACCTTCCGTGCTTGTTTTCTGCCTTATATATTTTCCTCCTGCCATTTTTGACCAATTATTTGCAATTACATTTTTTTTTTTGATCCTGCCATAAATAAAAAAAAATTGATCCTGCCCAAAAAAATGACCTTTACATTGTGTTACCACCACAAAGTATTTTACTTGAATATTAGTCTACACTTTCACTTTCTTCTAAGGAATACATTTTCCCCTTAGAATAACAAGGTCCTAACATCTCATGTAGTATTTTTTCACACACTTATCTCTAGGCTCAACAATTTTTATGTTGTCTTCATTTCTCTCCCATTTCTTTTGCTGGCTGAAAATAGGTGTAATCACCAACCACTTGAATGATTGGTGGTATTCATTTAACATGCAAATTTTCTGTGACACTAATATCCATTAATGTAGAGGTGGAGCTTGTATATGTTTATGTGAGTATATATATATATCTTGCCATATCTGTTTCAAACTAGCTACCACTAAGGCTATTGCCAAAAGGCGTAAGATTATTGTTTTATTGTCACTCTGATGTACCAATAAACAAAAATTCAAGAATTACAGTCTTGCTGCCTCTTCTTACTAGAGTGAGAGCGATAACTCCAAATTTAACACACCTGCTCCCCATTCACACCAGAGACCTTGTAAAAAAAAAAGGGAGTCACATGGAGGGAAAATGGCTAATTGGGCTCAATTTGGACATTTTCACTTAGGGGTGTACTCACTTTTGTCACCAGAGGTTTAGACAGTTATTTTGAGGGGACAGCAAATGTATACTGTGATACAAGCTGTACACTGACTACTTTACATTGTAGCAAAGTGCAATTTCTTCAGTGTTGTCACATGAAAAGATATAATAAAATATTTACAAAAATGTGAGAGATGTACTCACTTTTGTGAGATACTGTTTATCTGTAGTGTTTACTTATCTCTCTCCAAAGCCCTAATTGCCGTGTCTTTATTATGCTCTGTTCCTCTGTTATCAGCATGATAACTCTTTGACAAAGAAGATAAAAGCAGCTGGAAATTTGCGTCGGAATAGATAAGCAGAGAGCTTGTCTATTAAGAGTACAGCTGTGCAAGTTTCTTCATTCCCCTGCCTATGCGGAGGGGGGGGGGGGGGCGTGCCTTTCTTCCAATCAGCTGTGACACTGTGTATGCCCAGACTCCACACCCAGTGCTGAAACAGAAATAACATTTTCTAACACAATGTGCACTTTCTAGAAAACTGAAGACAGCAGATATAAATGTAAAACCTATGTAGGGAGATTTGTTTCATCCCTGTGTATTATCTGAGGCTGTTCACTTCACTGGATATATAGGTTAGAGTTTACATCCACTTTTACTATTGCTCTGCATAAAACACAAATAAGCAGTCTAGCTCTGAAGAAGTTGTGAGCTATGGTTTGCCAAACCAGTCACTTAGACTCAGTTCTGTCGCTTTAAAACCTTTAAAGCAAAATGTGACAATCACTGTTATAAATAGGGAGAAAGGTATGATTCCTGTCAGTTCATGCAATCACAGTTGATTCTGAAGGAGGCTTTATCTGGAAAATATGCAGGTAGTTTGGAATAGTAAATGCAGTGATATGCAGTATATGTCTAAAACATTTAAAAAAACAGCAAAAGAATGGCAAATGTCACAATAATCGAAATTTCCAAGCCCTGATCCAGCACACTCCATACCAGGCACACAGAAATAAATAAAAACCTGGTTCTAAGCTTACCAAATAGTTTTCTTGCTTTGGCTGTAGTTGTTGAAATAAATAATCAGAAAAACTCTGAAACCTACTTCTGCAAACGAAAATCCACATCTCATGTAAGGCAAGCATACAGTCTACAATAAACAAGTCACTTCCTCTAATACAGAACATTACATTTATTAAATCTCATTCACTTGTGTTGAATGCAAAAGATTTTCCAGTTTCAGAGCCCTTTCTTACTGAGGCACTGCAAAAACGCCCTAAAACGCCTTTAGCGCTATTACCGCATTTTTAGGGCGCTAGTGGTAAAATTAATGCAACGCTGCAGGCGTTTTAACAGCGTTTTTCTAGCGTTATTGAAGCATGGGCAATTTCAGTCCTGCTGTTGTAGATGCTCTTTTTTTTTTTGCTTGCATGTTTACATTTTTGGGAGATCATGTGACTTTTCTACAGCTCAGGGCGTATTATAGGTGCTATTCAGGCATTTTTACAGCGCTTTCAATTCATTTCAATGAAGACAGGTGTTTTTGGAGCGTTTTTTTTAGTGCCCAAAAGCTGCTCCAAAGATGCTGCTTGTAGGACTTTTCTCAATGCCCCGCCAGCGCAACACCTTCAATCTTCAGCATTAAAATTACACATAGTGAAATTTTTATCTCAGTATGTTATTTTCTAATCTTTAAAGGGCCAGAGAATTTTAGGGCAACACAAAAAATGTAATTTTTAAATTAAATTGACTGCATCTGCCAAGGTAATTTACCAGCTGGCGACATAAAGTAATTTTGGAATTGATCTCTAATCAATTTCCCACTTGTAGTGCCCCTAGTCACATTCCACTGTGCCGCCTCCATGTTATGCATCAGGGAATCCTCAAAAACATAACCATCACGTTCTCGCACATAGTTGTGCAGTGCACAGGCAGTTTTTACAGCAGAGACAGCATGCTCCAGACTGAGGTTGATGGCAGTGTGCAAGAATCTCCATTTATTGCAAAGAATCCCAAATGCACACTCCACTACTCAGCGTGCCCTAGTGAGCCGGTAATTAAAGATTATTTTTTCATTGGTCAGCGCTCTACTATAAAAAGGTCTTAGCATATTTTTCCCAGGGGCAAACGCTTCGTCCCCTACAAAAACATATGGGAGGGCAGGCTCATTTGTTCCGGGCAAGGACGAATCGTTTGGTAAATCAAGTCTATTCTCCCTCAGCATTCTCCCAAATGAGGAGTGGCCAAATACACCTGAATCCGAGCTGCTGCCATAAGCACCAACATCAATATAAAGGAATTTATCATTTGCATCTGCCACTGCCATAAATACATTTATTTTTTATTTTTTTTATAATTAAAAAACTGACTCCCACTATCAAATGGCTTCAGGATGCGAATGTGCTTCCCATCGATGGCTCCCAGACAGTTAGGAAAATTGCATCGCTCCCAGAATTCCTCGGATACCTTCAACCATTGTTGTTTTGTAGGCTTTTTGAAGACCAAAAGGTTTAGTTCTTCCCATAAAACAATGCATGTCTCATGAACAATGCCACATATTGTTGATTTGCCAACCTTGAATTCATAGTGGAGACTTCCGTAGGAATTGCCTGTAGCTAGGTACCTTAAACAAAAATGAAATAATACATTAATATTAATTTAACTGTTTTTCAGTGCAATACATAAAGAGAAGGTGGCGAAGCATGCGGTATGCCTTCAAAAAATATAATCGACACCTCAGAGAAGTGAAGAGTACCCTATATGTATGCTGGTGACCTAGATTTTCTGAAACCACTCATAGAGATGAGAGAGTAAGTTATCATCTACATCATCAATGTATCGGGCCTACATATTTTGCATTATTAACTTAAAATCTTTCTTTTAATACAAAACCGAAGCTAGTTGGGATGAACAAGACGTGTTAGAGGATCAACCGGAGAGCCATTCTGAGGCACAATCAGAGGCACCAGTAGATACAGTTTTGTTTGAACCAAATGAGGATCTCACACAAATCCAAATAGGGTCTAATCTATGGTTACATAACACAGAAGAGAAATCTGTATTGGCAGAGCCGATACCTGGGCCCTCCTCTGCTCATGCAAGCATTGCTCGGCCTGCCAAGCAGACGGACATAAGTGAGCGTCTACTAGATATGTTACAAAAAATGTATGAAAAGGTGGATGCTTTCTTATGTCTGGCTACGATACTGGCTCTCAATTTTGTCCCTTTGATTAAAATAGTACTACCTGAGCGATATTTTGAAATGAGAACCACTATAGAACAAGTTCTGCAGTCCTTTTAACTGCCAAGTGAGGAACCAACATCTGAAAGGCGATATGTGCCACAAGCAAAAACTCACATTCACTTACCAATGTCAGGTCAGTACCCGGAACCGGGACACAAACCTTACCCCTATGTTCCTCCATCCTATCCTTCCAGTTTTCAAGAGGCTACTTCTATATATGATGTACAACACAGGCAAATTTCCTATCCCATCCCCAATCCCTTCAATTAGACCACACACTCAAATTCAGGGGATGTATGTGCCACAGCAACATGTGCCACAGCAACATGTGCCACAGCAACATGTGCCAAAGCAACATGTGCCACAGCAACATGGCGAGTCTAGCCATGCTTCCAGCACTGCCATTGCTGAAAATCCTTCTGCAAGTCTATACTCCACTGAGACTGCATTATTAAAAAGAACATATCAAAATTTCTAAAGTTTGAGTTCTGCCCACAGTTAACGAGCATGTGTGCATTTTTTGGATACAGTTTTGTCCTGAGGTATACTTGAATGCAAAGTTTATATTTTGTATATTATTTAAAAAAAAACATTATGTTGGCTATTTGAGATATTATTTTTTTAACAAAAAAAAACATAAAGATTGTTTTGGTCATCTTCTGTCTGGTTATTCATTTATAATTACACATGTTGGATAGTTCAACACACTAAATATTCCATGCTCACAAATAACAATGACAATGGACATAGGTGGTGAAAAGTACCTTAATGTGATGAGTAATCTTTCTGCAGGCTGGATGCTTGCTTTGTAGTATGTGTTCTGTCGCTCCAATGTAGGGTACGTTAGTCCTAACAATTCATCAAAGCTTGACCAAAAAAAAAAAATGGACTTAAAATAAATTCAAAACATCTACTATGTAACTATGGAACAATGAAGGAACAAAATGTATAGCAAGGAAAAATAATATTACCTATTTATTGACATGCATGTATAATCAAAAAACTTGTCTTCATGCCCACGGAGATCTTCATACAAGACCATGAACTGCCCTCTTTCATCCCTATTTGCAATGATGGGATAAACCCAGTATCTTCTTCTTCTTCTCCTCCTCCTTCTCCTCCTCTCAACTTCCAGCAAGATTGCTGCTGTTGCAGCAACAACTGTAGGCATGATCATGGGCAGGGCAGCACAAATTTCTTCACAAATACGAATCCTAATCCACACAATACTGACTGCTGGACAAAAAGGAAGAGTCCAAGAAAGGTCACTCCCTTTTATTAGCAACATCATCACACAGCTAACAATGATTGGCCCTCACCAAAAACGCAGCTCTGAAGATAATTTCTTCAAATTCGCAGCTGATCCGCAGATAAAACGCAATGGATCCGCTGAACACCATATAGAGAAATTTGCAAAGACAACGGAGCTCAAAAACGCAACGCACTAGTGTGAATCCGGCCTGAATCTTGAATTCTCTTATCTGAGCAATAAGACCACGATTGACTTTCTAGATATCACACTCAGGGGTGACTCCAGCACTGGTCTTATAAATACTGCAACCTTCCCTAAACCTACTGCCGGAAATTCTTTACTTCTGGCCTCTAGCTGCCATCCACCCCCTACTATTCGTTCTATCCCAGTGGTTGAGCTCATTAGACAGAATTCTCACCGCTCCAGGTGAGCCTCGTGATGATCAGGGGTTGTTGAACCACCAGGGTGCTGGCAATGCGGTAATAGCAAAAAAACAAAAGAACAAAAGCTGGACAGCCGCACTCCAAAATTTTCTTTAAAAGAGATGTCTTTATTTTCAACTGTGCATACAGTCACTGCAAGCCCACAAAAATCAGTATGGCCAACGTTTCGCACTGGCGTCAGTGCTTAGTCATGGCTAGCAAGGTTCACACTACAAATGAAATATATACACAAAACATACAATCATGTGATGAAAAGCCCTGCCTACAGCAGGGAGGAATCAATTAAGTTAATCAAGCAGTAAATCAAACGGCACTTTAAACAGCTGAAATATGGGTTAAACCTCCCTCAAGTGTGTCCCTTTGTAAAAAAGGGAGAAAGCGTGAAAAACACATATTGATTTGTGAAAAACCTGTGTATAAATGAAAATCAAAATGAAATGACAATGAAGATAAACAAATATATAAAAATAGAAATACCCATAAAATTACTTATAAAGTTTCTCAAAATCAGACCACAACATATATGTATAGGTATAGTCTCACTTAAAAAATAAGAAATAATTATAATAATAAAAAAAAAAAAAAAAAAAAAAATATTTCAGCTGTTTAAAGTGCCGTTTGATTTACTGCTTGATTAACTTAATTGATTCCTCCCTGCTGTAGGCAGGGCTTTTCATCACATGATTGTATGTTTTGTGTATATATTTCATTTGTAGTGTGAACCTTGCTAGCCATGACTAAGCACTGACGCCAGTGCGAAACGTTGGCCATACTGATTTTTGTGGGCTTGCAGTGACTGTATGCACAGTTGAAAATAAAGACATCTCTTTTAAAGAAAATTTTGGAGTGCGGCTGTCCAGCTTTTGTTCTTTTGTTTTTTTGGTTGAGCTCATTAGAGCCAAGCGCAACTGCTCTACCCCAGAAAGTTTTCAGCTAGAATGTTCTAACATTTTAAAATGATTAAGTAATAGAGGAAGTGACATATCAATATAGCCATTTCCATAACCTCAGGAAAAGACAGGAACAATCTAATAAATAACAGAGAGAAATCCCCGTCTTTAAGACAGAACATAAAAATAAAAACAAAAGTTCCTTTACCTTTGTCACCACTTTTTCTAGAGTGTTCAATCAGATAAAACAGATCGTTAACAAACATTTTCCCATCCTTTATGGTGACAAGGACCCAATAGATGTGCTTTCTAAAGGGTGCAATTTTTCTTGTCATTGTGCTCCAAATTTAGTTAACTCTTTGTCTCTCAAGCCTCGTACACATGGCCGAGGAACTCGACAGGCGAAACACATCGTTTTGCTCGTCGAGTTCCTTGTGAGGCTGTCGGGGAACTCGGCGAGCCAATTTTCTCCATTCCCGTCGAGGAAAAAGAGAACATACTCTCTTTTTGGCTCGAGTTCCTCGACAGTTTCCTCGTCGAAAAATGTACACATGACCGGTTTCCTCGGCAAAAACTTGGTCGTGTGTACGAGGCTTCAGTCTATATCAAACCACCACCATTTCCAAAACGTTGCTCAGTATTAATGGCTCGTATAGTTGTGGCTTAAATACTTTTAGGTATTGTAACAAACATAACAAGAATCACAAGTCTATCACCTCGTACCATAATAATAAGGTATTCTTTATTAAGGACTTTATAAATTTTAGTATTCTACGTGATAGAATGTGATGTTTGTAAATTACAATATGTAGGATGCACCACCAGGCCCCTTTGCAAAAGGATTAGTGAACATTATAACGAATCAGCATATAGTAATGAGAGAAGGTTGTCCAATGTATCAAAATACTTCAAATTCATACATGAAGGTAACATGGATTCCTTCTCTGCAGTTGTAACAGGAAGTTAAATGGATTTTCCTGTTGCGGACACGCACCCCCACAGGCATGAACCACAGATGGGATGTGAATCTATTTCTCAAGTGACATCATCCTATCTCATCTTCAGTTTTTTTTTTTTTTTTTTTTACTTTAGGATTTACCCTTTTCTCTTAGTAGGTACCTTCCGTGCTTGTTTTCTGCCTTATATATTTTCCTCCTGCCATTTTTGACCAATTATTTGCAATTACATTTTTTTTTTTGATCCTGCCATAAATAAAAAAAAATTGATCCTGCCCAAAAAAATGACCTTTACATTGTGTTACCACCACAAAGTATTTTACTTGAATATTAGTCTACACTTTCACTTTCTTCTAAGGAATACATTTTCCCCTTAGAATAACAAGGTCCTAACATCTCATGTAGTATTTTTTCACACACTTATCTCTAGGCTCAACAATTTTTATGTTGTCTTCATTTCTCTCCCATTTCTTTTGCTGGCTGAAAATAGGTGTAATCACCAACCACTTGAATGATTGGTGGTATTCATTTAACATGCAAATTTTCTGTGACACTAATATCCATTAATGTAGAGGTGGAGCTTGTATATGTTTATGTGAGTATATATATATATCTTGCCATATCTGTTTCAAACTAGCTACCACTAAGGCTATTGCCAAAAGGCGTAAGATTATTGTTTTATTGTCACTCTGATGTACCAATAAACAAAAATTCAAGAATTACAGTCTTGCTGCCTCTTCTTACTAGAGTGAGAGCGATAACTCCAAATTTAACACACCTGCTCCCCATTCACACCAGAGACCTTGTAAAAAAAAAAGGGAGTCACATGGAGGGAAAATGGCTAATTGGGCTCAATTTGGACATTTTCACTTAGGGGTGTACTCACTTTTGTCACCAGAGGTTTAGACAGTTATTTTGAGGGGACAGCAAATGTATACTGTGATACAAGCTGTACACTGACTACTTTACATTGTAGCAAAGTGCAATTTCTTCAGTGTTGTCACATGAAAAGATATAATAAAATATTTACAAAAATGTGAGAGATGTACTCACTTTTGTGAGATACTGTTTATCTGTAGTGTTTACTTATCTCTCTCCAAAGCCCTAATTGCCGTGTCTTTATTATGCTCTGTTCCTCTGTTATCAGCATGATAACTCTTTGACAAAGAAGATAAAAGCAGCTGGAAATTTGCGTCGGAATAGATAAGCAGAGAGCTTGTCTATTAAGAGTACAGCTGTGCAAGTTTCTTCATTCCCCTGCCTATGCGGAGGGGGGGGGGGGCGTGCCTTTCTTCCAATCAGCTGTGACACTGTGTATGCCCAGACTCCACACCCAGTGCTGAAACAGAAATAACATTTTCTAACACAATGTGCACTTTCTAGAAAACTGAAGACAGCAGATATAAATGTAAAACCTATGTAGGGAGATTTGTTTCATCCCTGTGTATTATCTGAGGCTGTTCACTTCACTGGATATATAGGTTAGAGTTTACATCCACTTTTACTATTGCTCTGCATAAAACACAAATAAGCAGTCTAGCTCTGAAGAAGTTGTGAGCTATGGTTTGCCAAACCAGTCACTTAGACTCAGTTCTGTCGCTTTAAAACCTTTAAAGCAAAATGTGACAATCACTGTTATAAATAGGGAGAAAGGTATGATTCCTGTCAGTTCATGCAATCACAGTTGATTCTGAAGGAGGCTTTATCTGGAAAATATGCAGGTAGTTTGGAATAGTAAATGCAGTGATATGCAGTATATGTCTAAAACATTTAAAAAAACAGCAAAAGAATGGCAAATGTCACAATAATCGAAATTTCCAAGCCCTGATCCAGCACACTCCATACCAGGCACACAGAAATAAATAAAAACCTGGTTCTAAGCTTACCAAATAGTTTTCTTGCTTTGGCTGTAGTTGTTGAAATAAATAATCAGAAAAACTCTGAAACCTACTTCTGCAAACGAAAATCCACATCTCATGTAAGGCAAGCATACAGTCTACAATAAACAAGTCACTTCCTCTAATACAGAACATTACATTTATTAAATCTCATTCACTTGTGTTGAATGCAAAAGATTTTCCAGTTTCAGAGCCCTTTCTTACTGAGGCACTGCAAAAACGCCCTAAAACGCCTTTAGCGCTATTACCGCATTTTTAGGGCGCTAGTGGTAAAATTAATGCAACGCTGCAGGCGTTTTAACAGCGTTTTTCTAGCGTTATTGAAGCATGGGCAATTTCAGTCCTGCTGTTGTAGATGCTCTTTTTTTTTTGCTTGCATGTTTACATTTTTGGGAGATCATGTGACTTTTCTACAGCTCAGGGCGTATTATAGGTGCTATTCAGGCATTTTTACAGCGCTTTCAATTCATTTCAATGAAGACAGGTGTTTTTGGAGCGTTTTTTTTAGTGCCCAAAAGCTGCTCCAAAGATGCTGCTTGTAGGACTTTTCTCAATGCCCCGCCAGCGCAACACCTCAGTGTGAAAGGGTCCTTTGAGATGCATGGAGAGCGTTATATGAGCATTTTAAGAGCTCTATTTTTAACGCTAAGACGCTGTAAAAAGGCTCCAGGGTAAAGGGGTCTAAGTGTTGCCTCAAAGCCTAATGGCAAAAACAATAGCAAAGAAATAATTGTTTGACTCCAGCTAGCCTTTTAAAGAATATGTATCATGAATTCTCGTCTGTGACTTGTATTTCTAACATATTTTTTTTTTTTTTCAAGTTTGCAAAAACAAATTGAGCAGCTCACAATTCCTAGACAGAAACATGGTCATTTAGATCCCAGGAATCAAAGGGGAGGCAATGTGAAGGTGATGCAAAAAAGATAAAAAAATGCGTTAACATCTACTGTCAAACACCATCTGTTGGAGAAAAATTCTTCAACAATGCTGAGTAATTACGAGTTTCTTGCCAAAAGTACACAAGAAGTTATATGACCCTCTGGGGGAGGCCTATTATCTGCAGCAGGGGTTTTCTGACAGAGAAGATTAGTATTCCTGCAAACTTATGAACTTACTTTGCCTTCACGCGTAAAAATAGTCTTCACAGTTGATTATGCTGGAGGGTATGAATGTACAGAAAGAAGCTGTCACACCCTTGGTTGGAGGCCGAAGTGGTGAAAGGGCTTGCAGTTTGCATCTGAGGTCCAAGCACCCCTGAATTTTGTGACAAGGAGTGCAAGGCCCAAAAAAGCACAGGTGCTGGTTAGACTGGTCTGCTGGTGTAGCTTCTCATAGCGATTGACTGGTTGGTATTCTGACGAGAAGGCAGATACGCAGGACACACGCATGGGGAGAAGGTGATATACAGCAGCCAGTAGCGTATCATCACATAGCTCTGAACTGTCCCTGATTTTGAGGGACTGTCCCGGATTTGGAGCAATGTCCCTCTGTCCCTCATTCCTCCTCATTTGTCCCTCATTTTGATCTGATCTGTATAGATGTATATAAAATGCAATTTTTATCTTTCAAAAGGTGTTTTCCAGCGCTAAACTTTTCATCTGATTTCTAAATTGATGCATTTGTAAATTCCAAAAGCCAATATAAAGGAATAGTAGTGGTAAAAAAGCACTTGTGGGATTAACCAATCTTGTTTTTTTTGTACAATTCTCCTTTTAAGTGGGCATGGCAGGGAGTGTGTCGTATGCCTGCATACTTTTTCTGATAGGTGTCCCTCATTCCCATCTCAAAAAGTTGGAAGGCATGTCATCACACTTGGCAGGTGTGGGATCAGGTGAGTACGGAGGTACTGGAACCAGGTAAGCATGGTCTAAGTTTGAACCAAGGTCATACAGGGAGAGAGACGAGCAAGAAATGAGGTCAGGAATCAGAGGCAGGAGGTCAGGAGGCAGGCCGAAGTCACACCCAACTGATTGGAAAAGCAGAGTTCTTTAAACAAGCCAGGGTCACAAGAGGAGATCAGAGGCCGGCTAACAGGAATAAGGAATCAAGGTAGGGATCCAGGGATGTATTTAACGCAAGACAAACTAGGCTTTTTTTGGGGGGCGTCTGAACTGGGATGATGCCTGTAACTGTAGGCATCACCCTAGTATAGTTTTAGAGCCGGCTGTTGACTCTTCTGTAATAGCAATTGGAGCAGCTTACTAGCTTGCTATTACAAGCAGTGGGAGGTCCCCCCTCCCGTCGACCTTTCGCGGCTCTCCAGGGATCTCCTGTCCCACCCATCACTTCTGGTTTACTCTGGAACCATCGGCGCCAGTTTTGAAAAACTGAAAACATAAAAAAACACAGATCTTGGTGTTTTTAATGCTTTTAATAGCCGAGGAGGGTTTGGGGTCTCCACAAAGAGTACATGTCACTGCCTATTGCTGTCACAAGAATGTTTACATTCCTTGTGACAGCAATAAAAGTTACATTTTTTTTTTTTAAGTGCCCCCATCCTCCCATGCTTACACGCAAAAGTGAACGCTCGTGTCGGTCTTGGAAGCACGTAAACAGTGATCGTCCTACACATGTAAGAGATCAATGCATTATATTCTTCCATTCAAATGCATAGATACCATCAAAAAAAAAATTCTCTGCAACTTTGTCCCTATTTATAATCAATATCATCTTCTCTTTACCATATTGTCCTGCTTTGTTATTTTCTAACAGACGCCGGCATCTCATTCAAAAGCGGTTTGACACCCCCCATATATACGGGGGTTTTGTCTTAATCCTTCGACTACTTGACTATTCTATGTTTGTGAGCCATACAGATAGTACAGGTATCTTTTCAATCCTTTATGCTTTCATCCCCATTTTCATGACCACTAATCTTTGCACTTTGCCTGTTTATTTATCTCACATTCCCACCTCTCACTTTCACACCATGTCTCACTACCACATGTTCAGTCACCACCTTTTCTCTCTAGCTATTCACTGATGTCACATTATAACATTTCTTTGTTTGTTTTTCCTCTTTCTTCTTTTTTTCTTTTCCCTTTTCTCTCTTCTCTCTTTTTTTCTCCTCTTTTGTTTCCCTTTTTCTCCTTTTCTTTTCCTCCTTTCCTCTTCTTCGTGATTTCACCCCTTTGCACCCACACACTTGAACTATTCACTCTGCACTTTG
This sequence comes from Rana temporaria, assembly GCF_905171775.1. Taxonomy (NCBI): domain Eukaryota; kingdom Metazoa; phylum Chordata; class Amphibia; order Anura; family Ranidae; genus Rana; species Rana temporaria. The sequence continues at coordinate 242,183,562 of NC_053491.1, forward strand.
TCATTATTCATCTAATTCATACTTTTATTATTTTGTTTTTTCGTTTTCCTTTTCATCCCCACTTTCCACACTTCACATAACGATTTCCCATCACTCTATTATTATCATCATTATTTCATATTGATCATTATACACACTTTTTTCTTTCACTGATTTCACACACTTTTCCCTTCTCACTCATCACATATTGTTCATTCTGGGTTTTTCTTTGCACTTCTTGCGATTTTGTTTTTCTCACTTTTTATTTCTTCTCTTTTACACCCTGTAGATCTTTTTCACCAAACTTTTACGTTTACATATCATGTATCGGTGGTTTGGTGTGCTCACATATTCACTATCATATACTTATAAAAGATTTTATCTCTTTCTACAAGAATACTAAGTTTTATATATATATCTATATTCCAGGGTCCCCATCTCTACTCAAGGAGGGGAGCGTCCCTCTGCACCCGACTCCGCCCACCTCGGCCTGCAGGGTGTGCTGGACTCCATTTTGGCCTGGCCGGGCCTGTTTTCTGGTCCTCCCTCGCTGGCTGGTTTTGCCTTTCCTGGCTCCGCCGCCGGTCCTGTCTCCTCCCCCCCCCCTCCCGCCCTTCCCCGCCCCGTTCCCTCCCCCCCCGCCTCTCGGCACAATCCTTGGCGTGTTTGGGTTGTGACCTCTCGTAGGTCCAGGGGGTGTCTCCCTCTTTTTGTGCCCCTTTTGGAGTCCTTTCCAACAGACCCAGGGGATCCTCTGTATACCCCCTTCCCACCCCTCCGGCACCCCACTGGGGAGTTTGATGGTGCAGCTCCATGCTCGGCCCCGGTCAGCCCTCCGACACGCATTTTGGTAAGTGGCATTTGGGTGTTTCACATTAGTTCATTTATGTAGGAGGTATACCTGCATCCCGCCATCTACTCATATGGTTGTGGTAGGCGGGTCCTCCGTATGTTCTTTTGTTAATATGACCTATTTATTTGTATGTATTTCTCTCTATAGAATCTATGGTCGCGTTTAATAAACTACTCCCTGAAGAAGACCGCTACTTTTAAAGGTCGAAACGCGTAGGGGTTATTTTCGCCCATAGCACTCGCATATTCACAGTACTGTTATGTCTGTATTTATTGTCATTTGTGTGATATTACTTGTTCTCAATTGATATATGCTTTTTTATGTGAAGCTCATATCCTGAGTCCCCCAGTTGGGGCTTTTTTGAACATTACATTAAAATAGAATAGTATACTTTTTTATCAACTAGTACATCTTTAATTTTTTGCTGCAGCACAAAGCCCCTAGGGGTAATTGTCTCTTTCTTCCAGATACCATCAAAAAGGTTCATAACCAGGTGTGGAGCAGTGGGGATACAACAGGTTATTGGATTTTGTGCTTCATCACAATGCCTTCAAGTTCGATGGTGACACCTAGACATGTGCAGACTGGAATATTTTGTTTCGTTTTTTCGTTTTCGTTTGGAAAATAAATTTATTTAGTTACTCCCGAAAATCGTTTTGATTTATTTCGTTTTTCGTTGGGGAATAGCTTTCGTCCGAAAATCCAATAATACTTGGTTTCTGTCTAATGGTCAAAGAATATTCGCCGGAACGTCGGATCTTTGTTGGTTTCTGTCTAATGGTCAAAAAAATACTCGACGGAACGTTGAATCTTTACGTCGAATCGTACATTTCCATTCGAATATTCCGCCTACAAGAATTCTAATGTTGTATGACTAGTAATAATGTTGAATCTATTCTCTATAATGTCGAATCTGTTTTCTCATAAATCGAAATCTATTCTCTGTAATGTCGAATCTATTATTTCTATAGTGTCGAATCTTTTCTCTATAATGTCGAATCTTTTCTCTATGATGTCGAATCTTTTCCCTATAATGCCGAATCTCTCTATATCGAATTTTTACCGCAACGAAAACGAAAATAAAGCATTTTTTATGTCGGATCTTTCGGTTTTCGTTTCTTGCACTTTCGTTATCGTTTGTTAAAACGATAACGAAAAAACCTGATTTTCGGACGAAAATGCATTCTAACGAAAACAAATGCACATGTCTAGTGACACCTACTTCTAGGTACAGGGTATAGGGGACATTGATAAACACTACTTGTTGGGAATGGGAGCAGGATCTTTTCAGTTATTTGAGCATTGATGTGTATCCGTGTCACAGCCTTTCATTGCACAGATACATAGAGGGTGTCTTATGTTTTTTGCACTGTATCCAGTGATTTATATTGTGAATTTGTTGGGCACCTAAACAACAGTTCTGTCAGCTTGAAATGTACTCTTTATTGAACATGATAGACTTTCATTTTGGAATCTCTAAATACTATCACGGAATACTATCTTGCAAGCATGCCACCCAGCTCCTCTTGTTTGGCGATACCAGTTGGTCAGTGTCTTCACATACATAGCAATTGTATGAGAGATCAAGATTTTAAAAAAGCAGCAATAAACCTGTTATTGAGAAATAGAGGATATAAGAACAAAGTTTTTAAAAAAGTGTACAAAAGAGTGATCAAGTAGACCAAAATAATGTGACATGTATAGAAAATTGATCTGAAAGAGATGATCAGGAGATAGTCAGTGTTATTATATAATATTATCAAAAACTTCCTCAGATGTACATTGTTTTAGAGAAATATTGGTAAAATTCTGAAATTGTTTACAAATTTGTCTCTAGTAGACTCTTTATCACATATAAGAAAGAATCAGTTGGTTCAACGCACCTTTAACATATCTTTTTGCGAATGTTGACATTTTTGTAGATTTATTCAAACAGTAGGGGCTGTACATATTCCAGGCCATAAACTACTCTGTATAAGGTACTGTGCCAACTATGATAGGAAGTTAGTGGTATTATATATACTGTGTATATATATATATATATATATATATATATATATATATATATATATATATATATTACCACTACACTATTAGAGATCACATATGTGTAGCAAGGTCCAAGGCCTCCTTTGATCTGATGAGAACCTCCAGGGCCAGGGACAGCTGACATCCTTCTGTATGTAGTGGGTTGTGAGGCATGGTGAGTGTAGTGTAGTTAAAGTTATTGGGCGCCAGACACTTCAAGAAAACCCCTGTCCTTTGCCTGAGACACCCCACATACCCATAACCTGACCTTGGGTTGCCCTTCTCGTATCTAGTACCACCAAATACCCTGTCACCTGGTGGTAGAAGAAAAAAGTGCAACAAGGCCAAACAGGGAGAAATCAATAGATCTCTAGCAATCAACCAGGATAACTACTCCTGGCAAGTAAATTTGTGAGGAGCAACCCTGCCTAAACTCCAGGGTGCTACCTATATAACATTGAAGCATGAAACTTAGACATTTTTGCCCCTATTTATTATGAGCTGAACTTAAAGATCTACGACTTTTTCTATGTACACAAAAGGCCTATTTCTGTAAAATATTGTTCACAAATCTGTCTAAATCTGTGTTAGTGAGCACTTCTCCTTTTCCAAGATAATCCATCCACCTCACAGGTGTGGCATATCCAGATGCTGATTAGACAGCATGATTTTTGCCCAGGTGGGCCTTAGGCTGCCCACAATAAGAGTCGGTTCACACTAGGGCGACACGACTTCCAGCGTGACTTTCAGAGGCGACTCCGACACGACTTGAGCATGAACCACAGGGCGATCTGGGGCAATTTACAACACGACTTGAAGTCGTCTCCAGGACAGGAGACTTTCCAGTAGCCAATCAAACAACAATCAGCTCTAGGGGAGGGAGGGGGAGGGAGAGGTTGCCTGAGAAATGTATGTTATCTTCCTGGAAAGTCGCTTCAGTTAAGACAGTGATCAGACTTGGAGGCGACTTCCATTGAAATCAATGGGTACAAATCGCCTACAAGTGGGATTGAAGAAGTACAGGAACCTCTTCTGAAGTCGGAGCGACTTGAGTAGTGTGTATTAACACCGCTCCCATTCACTTACATTGTTTTTCTCTACAGCGCGACTTGGAACGACTTGAGGCGACCTCAAGTCGGATCCCGAGTCGCCCCAGTATGAACCGACTCTAAAAGGCCACTCTAAAATGTGCAGTTTTACTGTATTGGGGGGATTCCGGGTATTTAGTATCTGGTGTGATCAACATTTGCCTCACGCAGTGCAGCACATCTCCTTCACATAGAGTTGATCAGGTTGTTGATTGTGGCCTGTGGAATGTTGGTCCATTCCTCTTCAATGGCTGTGCCAAGTTGCTGGATATTGACAGGAACTGGAACACTCTGTCGTTTACTTCCGATCCAGAGCATCCCAAACATGCTCAATGTGTGACATGTCTGGTGAGTATACTGGCCATGCAAGAACTGGGATGTTTTCAGCTTCCAGGAATTGTGTACAGATCCTTGCAACATGGGGCCATGCATTTTCATGCTGCAACATGAGGTGATGGTCGTGGGTTAATGGCACAACAATGGGCCTCAGGATCTCGTCACGGTATCTCTGTGCATTCAAAATGCCATCAGTAAAATGCACCTGTATTCATTGTCCATAGCATATGCCTGCCTATACCATAACCCCACCCCCACCATGGGTGATTCAATCCACAACGTTGACATTAGCAAACCGATCACCCACACAATGCCATACACACTGTCTGCCATCTGCCCTATACAGTGAAAACTGGGATTCGTCCATGAAGAGAACATCTCTCCAAAGTGCCAGACACCATCAAATGTGAGCATTTGCCCACTCAAGTCGGTTATTACAATAAACTGCAGTCAGGTCGAGACCCTGATGAGGGTGACGAGCATGCAGATGAGCTTCCCTGAGACAGTTTCTGACAGTTTGTGCAGAAATTCTTTGGTTATGCAAACTGATTGTTGCAGCAGCTGTCTGGGTGGCTGGTCTCAGATGATCTTGGAGGTAAAGATTCTGAATGTAGAGGTCCTGGGTGAGTGTGGTTATACATGGTCTGAGGTTGTGAGGCTGGTTGGATGTACTGCCAAATTCTTTGAAACGCATTTGGAGGCTTATGGTAGAAAAATGAACATTCAATTTAAGGGCATCAGCTCTGGTTGACATTCCTGCAGTCAGCATGCTAATTGCACGCTCCCTCAAAACTTGCAACATCTGTGGCATTGTGCTATGTGATAAAACTGCACATTTTAGAGTGGCTTTTTATTGTGGCCAGCCTAATGCCACGTACACACGATCCGAATATTGTACGAAAAATGTCGTCCGAGGAAGAATCAGATCGTTAGTACAGAGCTTCCGTGAGCCGATCATGACAGTTCATCCGATATTATTTTAATTTTCCTTGTACGATACCAGATCGTACGATTTTTGTTTGGTCAGTACAGTTGTCATCCGAAAATACAACACAAATACATTACAACACATGACATCACTTCCGATTTTTTTTTCTGTCGTACGAGAATTTTTGTGACTTCAGCAACCTATTCAATTTCTACTTGCGACTAGTAAACGGAAAAAGTTGGGCGATCTGTCGTCCGATTTTCAGATCGTGTGTACATGGCATAAGGCACACCTGTACAATAATCATGCTGTCTAATCAGCATCTTGATATGCCACACCTGTGAGGTGGATGGATTATCTCGACAAAGGAGAAGTGCTCACTAAGGCAGGCCATACATCAAATTTAAAAATAATCTTCTTTCGAAAATCTTATCTAAGAATTTTCGTTCGTATTTCGCACCATTAGTGGGCTGCAACAACAGCCGATTTTCGTGCGGTCATCTAATTTGAGTTATCGGACATTGTTTGAAAAACCAACGATTTTCGAATCAATGATGGGAGAATCATTCGAGAAATGTAATAGAAAAAGAAATGCGCATGTGCAAGAAAAGAAAATTCCCAGAAAGAAAAGAAGATCCCAGCCACAAAAAAAAAAAATCTGTAGCAACAGGAGGTGAAATTGAAGGCTTGGTTGGTCAAATTTCGAAATCATTGGTGGCACCAACGGATCAAAAAACGCAAAAAAAATCTGATTTCCAAAAGAAAATTATTTTGAAATTCGACCATGTATGGCCAGCCTAACACAGATTTAGACAGATGTGTGAATATTTGAGAGAAAAAAGGCCTTTTGTGTACATAGAAAAAGTCATATAGCCAGATTCAGGTAGAGATACGATGACGTATCAGTAGAATACGCCTAGAATACGTAAATCAGCGAGATACGCCTATTCACGAATGCACGCTTGCCCGTCGCAGTAAAGATACGCCGTTTACGTAAGGCGGTTTCAGGCGTAAAGATAAACCACCAAAAAGATGGCGCAGCCAGAGTTAAGTATGGACGTCGGAACCACGTCAAATTTTTCACGTTTTACGTCGTTTGCGTAAGTCGTCCGTGAATGGGGCTGGCTATAATTTACGTTCACGTCGAAACCAATGAGTCTTTGCGGCGTAATTTGGAGCATGCGCACTGGATTACGTCCACGGACGGTGCATGCGCCTTTCGTTTAAAAACGTCATTTATGTGGGGTCATGCTTAATTTACATAAAACACACCCACCTCTTCCACATTTGAATTAGGCGCGCTTACGCCGGCACATTTACACTACGCCGCCATAACTTAGGATGCAAGTTGTTTGTGAATACTGTACTTGCCTCTCTAACTTACGCCCAGGGCTGGTGCAAGGATTTTTGACACCCTAGGCGAAGCCTCATACTGACGTACCCCCGCCCCCCCCCCCCCGTGCGCGCCATTCGCTCCCCCTCCGTACCCCCCTGCACATCTGTCCCCCCCACATACACACCAGTTCCCACTCTGTACCCCCTGCACATCTGTGCCCCCCCACACCAGTTCCCACGCTGTACCTCCCTGCACATATGTTTCCCCCACACATCGTACCCCCATGCACATCTGTCCCCCCCACACCAGTTCCCACTCTGTACCCCCCTGCATATCTGTCCCCCCCACACCAGTTCCCACTCTGTACCCTCCTGCACATCTGTCCCCCCCACACCAGTTCCTATTCTGTACCCCCCCCCACACACACACACCTGTCTCCCCCCCACACCAGTTCCCACTCTGTACCCCCCCTGCACATCTGTCCCCCCCACACCAGTTCCCACTCTGTACCTCCCTGCACATATGTTTCCCCCACACATCGTACCCCCCCTGCACATCTGTCCCCCCACACCAGTTCTCACTCTGTACCCCCCCACACACACACCTGTCTCCCCCCCCCACACCAGTTCCCACTCTGTACCTCCCTGCACATATGTTTCCCCCACACATCGTACCCCCCTGCACATCTGTCCCCCCCCACACCAGTTCCCACTCTGTACCCCCCCTGCACATCTGTCCTCCCCACACCAGTTCCCACTCTGTACCCCCCCTTCACATCTGTCCCCCCCACACCAGTTCCCACCCCACACCAGTTCCCACTCTGTACCCCCCCCACACACACACCTGTCTCCCCCTCACACCAGTTCCCACTTTGTACCTCCCTGCATATATGTTTCCCCCACACATCGTACCCCCCTGCACATCTGTCCCCCCCACACCAGTTCCCACTCTGTACCCCCCCTGCACATCTGTCCTCCCCACACCAGTTCCCACTCTGTACCCCCCCTGCACATCTGTCCCCCCCCCACACCAGTTCCCACCCCACACCAGTTCCCACTCTGTACCCCCCCCCACACACACACACCTGTCTCCCCCCACACCAGTTCCCACTTTGTACCCCCCCCCACACACACACCTGTCTCCCCCCACACCAGTTCCTACTCTGTACCCCCCCCACACACACATACACACACACCTGTCTCCCCCCACACCAGTTCCTACTCTGTACCCCCCCCACACACACACACACCTGTCCCCCCCCACACCAGTTCCCACTCTGTACCCCCCACACACATCTGTCCCCCCACACACATATATCTGCCCCCCCCCACGCACACAAACCAGTTCCCCCTCAGTACACAGTGCAATGCACTGTAAACTTAAAAGCAGAGTACATTTTTGAATTTCTTGTGACTGGGTGCTGCAGCACTGAGCATCCCGCCTGTGCTTCCACTATGTACCTGAGCCAGCGGCGGTGAAGGCTTTTCTGAAGTAGAACGGCAGTGCTGACCATCTGTCTCCTCTTCTCACAACAGATTCCCAAGCGACCAGGAGGAGGGGGGGGGGGATCGGACATCGCGGCAAGCGTGCAGGGCTTCAGTCACCATCTCACTCTCCCTGGCCGCTTCAACGTCCATCATTAATTATCATGCAGCACTTCCGGCCAGCTGCTGTCCCGGCTCTCTCCCCTCATCTCACTGCCGCTGCTACGACACTACAGGCTGATGTCTCCACAGGCGCAACCTCCCCCTAGCCTGGCGCCATGCGCCATAAGGCATGGTTTTTAAAAATAAAGGTTCAGGAGGTATTTTAATTATCCGAATCCCCAGCGAGTGGCTGGGGATCCGGATTTTGCCGCCTCCCCAACCCTGGCGCTCTAGGCAGCCGCCTGATTTGCATATGCCTAGCGCCGGCCCTGCTTACGCCGGTGTAGCGTATATGAGATACGCTACGCCTGCCTAAAGTTAGGCACGTCTACCTGAATCTGGCTAATAGATCTTTAAGTTCAGCTCATGATACACAGGGGCAAACACAAAAGTGTTGCGTTTATAATTTTGCTCAATATATATATATATATATATATATATATATATATATATACACAGTATCTCACAAAAGTGAGTTCACCCCTCACATTTTTATGTAAATATTTTGAGGGGACAGCAAATATACACATTTATACAAGCTGTACACTCACTACCTTACATTATAGCAAAGTGTCATTTCTTCAGTGTTGTCACATGAAAAGATATAATAAAATATTTACAAAAATGTGAAGGGTATACTAATTTTTGTGAGATACTGTGTGTGTATATATATATATATATACACTGGCAGAGGAGGAGGTCAGGGTGAAGGAGGCTCCCCGCTGGTTGCTGTAGCTGCCGCCACCACCTTAAAACCTGCTGGAGATATTTTCCTGCCTGCACAGAACACAGCTATCCATCCTGTCCCTGCTGCTACAGGACCAGTGATATGTGGGGGAATTGTGTGTGTGATGGGGAGGGGGGTATCTGGGAGGTGTGATGAGAGTTAGGGCTTATTTACACTTGCTTCGGCTTCAACACATATTAACGGCTAGTTTACACTTGCTTCAAAACAGACTTCGGACAGGCTTTGTTAAAGCTCTCTGAACGCTAGTCAAAGCTCCTGTCACTAAATAAAATGGTTAGTCTGATGAAGGAGCACGCATGCTCTGAACGCGCGTTCCTCCCCACTGCCTCTCCACCTGGAAGTGATGTGTCCAGCCACCCCTGAGCCGATTCTGAGAACCAGGAAGCCACCAGCACAGCTGGGAACATCAACTGCCTATCCGTCTGTGAGCCGACCGCCTTCCCACAGGAGCGGATGAACCTTTTATATCTCTTATACACATGCACTGTGATCTCTACGATCTTGTGGGTTCCAAATTGTCTGTCCTATATTAAAAATGTTTTAACATTGCTGCACTTAGATGGCGCTGCTCTCTTTTGTGTTTTATTGTCTACAGGGCCCCTTCTAGCTTGTTATGAGCCGGCAGCCATCCACAGTCAGGCTATCTGTGACCACCTTGTGCTGCATTTGAGCTTTCATACATGGACTCCCTGCTATAGAGAGTTTAATTGCCCATCCTCTCTATCGACAGGGCAATTCATGCCAACAGAGCACACTTGAGCATATGTACATAATATTCCTGTAATCAGAGTGGAGGAATTTGAGGGAAGGGGGTCTGGGGGTGTGATCACAGTGGAGGAATCTAGGGGGGGGACCGGGGGGGTATTACAGTGGAGGAATCTGGGAGGGTATCTGGGGGTTGTGATCAGAATGAGGGGATATCTCGGAGTGTGATCTGGGTGGGGGTATCTGAGGGGTGTGATCAGAGCGGCTGCAGGAATTTGGTGTGTGTGATCAAGCTGTGGGTATCGGGGGGGTTTCATCAGTGTAGGGGGCACACATTTTTACTTGCCTTGCCCTGAGTTCTGACAACCCACTGCTGGGAACCCTGTGGTTGGGTAAGTAATGTCTCCTACAGGTATAGAACTATTTCAAACACGTTATGCAAAGAATGACTACATTATTTAAATTTAATGTGCATACTGCATACAGGGTCAATCATTTGCCACACATTTACTGTAACTGCAGATGCTGCTACCGTCCTTGATCTCTGGAAGTTAAGTGATGTAATTATTACCTATAATCCTTTCAGCTTGCTTCTAAAGCAACTAGGCAAATAAACACGATCTGATTGCAACATACGTACAGCCAACAAATACTAAAAAATATACTGTTGTGCTGACTGCAGCACTTCTGATTAGAGCCAGCATGTGTGTACAGTACATCTTGGTGAAACACAATTTTTGCACTGATTAAAAAACTCCAGTCCAATCTAAAAGAGTTGTATAATATGAAATATGTAGCAAAAAAAACAACAGAAATGAGAACTAATGGTTCTATTCATTTGAAAACTAGTAGTACAGCCCAACTTTATTTAAAAACAACTTTATTTAAAAAACACAGCCCTTCTGAAAACCTCCTCAGTTTATGAAACCACTAAAAAATTATTTCATTAAAATGAGAATAAGCTTCTGGTTTCAGTTCTAGTTCAGTGTTCTAGTTCTAAAAATATCATCACAAATGACAGGCATTTGTTGAACCATTATGAAAGGGAAGATTAATGTGTTAGAAATCAACCAGAAGGTTTTGTGCCATTAACCACTTTCCGACCGCCGCATGTACTTATACGTCGGCAGAATGGAACGGCTGCGCAAAGGGACGTACCTGTACGTCCCTTTGAATTTTTTGCCATGCGGGCGCGCGCCCCTGCCACAAGCTCTTTGACTGACTCGATGTCCTACAATTGTGTCACAGAGCTGCAGAACAGGGAGATGCCTGCGTAAACAAGGCATTTTCCTGTTCTGCCTAATGACAGGATAGTGATCTACTGCTCCCTGTCATCGGGAGCAGTGATTAATATCATATCACTTGTAGCCCAGCCCCCACACAGTTAGAATCACTCCCTAGGATACACTTAACCCCTTCATCGCCCCCTAGTAGTTAACCCCTTCCCTGCCAGTGTAATTTACACCGTAATCAGTGCATTTTTATAGCACTGATCGCTGTATAAATGACAATGGTCCCAAAATAGCGTGAAATGTGTCCGCCATAATGTCGTAAGTCTCGGTAAAAATCGCAGATCGCCGACATTACTAGTATAAAAAAAAATTAATAAAAATGCCATAAATGTATCCCCTATTTTGTAGACGCTATAACTTTTGCGCAAACCAATCAATATACGCGTATTGCGTTTTTTTTTTACCAAAAACACGTAGAAGAATACATATTGGCCTAAACTGAAAAATATATATTTTTTTTATATATTTTTGATGGATGATTTATTAAATTAAAAAGTTAAAAATATTGCTTTTTTTTCAAAATTGTCGCTCTTTTTTGTTTATAGTGCAACAAATTAAAAACGCAGAGGTGATCAAATACCACCAAAAGAAAGCTCTATTTATGGGAAGAAAAGGACGTCAATTTTGTTTGCACAATCGCGCAATTGTCAGTTAAAGCAACGCAGTACTGAATCGCAAAAAATGGCTCAGTCATTGGGCAGCCAAATCCCCCAGGGCTGAAGTGGTTAACAAAACGTCAGAATGTCATATAGCAATGTGGGTGCATTTTGTACACCTGAATGTCACAAATCCATAGTTGCTAAAATGTTGAACTAATGCAATGATTTTGCTGCTTAAAGCGTTTGTTAAGCCATACATTTTTTGGGGGGATTCTGGGTAGATTACACAGCACAGTGCTTGTGCTATGTAATCTGCCCCCCCTATAAACTGTAACCCCCCCCCCCCCAAACCTACCACTTCCTGTATGCCCTCTCTAATCAGACCACGATAACCAGGGCAGCCCCACCCTGATCACCGTGGTCAAAGTGCCTTCCTCTGTGATAGGCTGCTGTCCCATCTGCTCTCCTCTCTCCCCCCTCACCCCCTCCTTCCTTCTTGTCAGCACCTCTCTGTGTCTCCCGGGCGTTATTATTTTAATACTAAAACATACATTTTGTCACTGCCAGCCTCTCTATTAGAGAACGAGCGTTCAAAATACTGTATATTAGCTGTCTTCAGGCCTGTCACTTGACTCGCAGCTGCTTTCCAGCTCTGATGGGTGTCTTCTGCGGAGGAGACGAGCGCCCACGTGATCTCCCTCTGACGTCAGAGGGAGATCACAGGCCTTCCCAGTTCCCACAGAAGACATCTATCAGAGTTGGAAAGCGGCCGCGAACGATGAGACCGGTCTGAAGAACCCTCGTTTTTAAATAAAACATCCACAGTGTGCTATGCCAACCTCTAATAGAGGGGCTGGCATAGACTTAAATAAATGCCTTAATAAACACTTTAACTGCTTTAATACCAGGCACTTTCCCCCCTTCCTGCCCAGGCCGATATTCAGCTTTCACTGTTGTCACAGTTTGAATGAAAATGACACGCTCATGCAATGAAACAACATTTTTTGTATTTTTTTTAGACAGATAAAGCTTTCTTTTGGTAGTATTTAATTACCACTTGGTGTGCTTTGTTTTTTTTTTGCTGCTAAACAAATTAAAAAAGGCCGAAATTAAAAAAAAAAAGCGAAATAAAACGTTTTTCTTAGTTTCTGTTTTTAACATTTTTCAAATAAGTAATTTTTCCTCTGAGGTGCACTTATGAGGCTTCACTAATGGGCACTAATAGGCTGCACTAATGGGCACTGATGAGGCTGCACTGATGGGCACTGATGAGGCTGCACTGATGAGGTGGCACTGTTGGGCACTGATGAGGCAACACTGATGGGCACTTAAAAGCTGCAATGATGGGCACTGATGAGATTGCACTGATGAGACGGCACTGATGAGCACTGATAGGTGGGACTGAAAACTTGCACTGATAGGCACTGATGGGGCTGCACTGATAATCAGGGCCCTGATTATCAGTGTAAACAGTGTGCTGAAAGCCTTTTCAGTTATCGCCACTCCTTTCCTTATACAGACACAGTGCGTGAGGAAAGGACTGCCGATAAGTCTGTTTACATGTGATCATTTGTGATGGGACACAGCTGATTAGATGGTGAAGGGCCGCTGTGATTGGTCCTTTACCCCAATCACTTCTCATTGGCTGAGACAGCGCTGTAGCCATTGGCTCCTGCTACTGTAAATCACAGTCCTTGAGCCAATGAGGAAAGAATGGGTGTGGAGCCGAGCCGCACTCTGTGTTTGAAAGGATATGTAGCACCCATATGTTTAGACAGGGTTACATCTAATTTTACCTGCCAGGTGTAGTTACCTTGGCTCATTGTTGGGGATCAATTGATTTCATCCTTGTGACGGTAGTAGAATGATATCCCCGTCAAGCATTCCCTTCTTCCCATAAAAGAACATCCCATCCTGGAATCGCCATAATAATCCACACATGAGCCAAGCTTAGTGCTGGAATAAGAGAGACTTTAATGGTACAACACCTAGCTTATATGTAGTTACAAAACTGTTACAATGACAATCTCCGCCCCCCCTCACACAGTGGGGGATCCCATACAGATTATAGGCAGACACTTCGGAGCCGACCCTGAAGACACATTTCTTAAGGGTAAACACAGGTCTTCTTCACACACACAATAGATCAATTACCCTTAACAATAGGGAGCTGGCTGGGGAAGGGACATTAACATTTCAACAGTCTGTTACACAGAGGAATGAGTCACACATGAAATCACCTTTTTCCTCTAACACACACAGCATTACTAGCAGGGAGAATTAAACTGAAGCATATAGGCAAAAAGTCCTTCACAATCCTAAGTCTAGAATTGCTGCACTTCTCTCTTCTGCCGCTATGTGGCCATGTACCTGGTGGCATTAGATAAGACAAGGGTAAAACAAGGACATATTAGGAGTATATGGGGTATCTCATCCAATGGGCAGGTGTCTTCTTGAACCCCTTGGCCTGATGGGAGAACCTATACATTTGGGTGGAGTCAGGTGATCAGTGTTCTGTGCCATCTGGGTAGACGTGTGTTGTGCTGCCCAGAAATTGGGCCTATCCCAGGCACAACTGGCTGCAGCACAAGAGAGCAGCACAGGGTTGGGATTGCAGCTTGCAGTGCAACCAGAAGTGACAGTTCTGCCGGCTGGAGTATCTGTCGTGGTCGGAGGTAGAGGGGAAGCTGTCACCACTAAGGGTTCATCCACCTTATTACCAGGGACCACAGTGAGTAACTGAAGCAAGTACCGGAGCAAAATTCTCACCAACCGGGGATCATGAAGAATCTGGAAACTTCAGCGGGTATTAAGCCAGGGACCCAGCCAACGGAGGTGGCACTTGAAGAGCAGCCTTGTGTGTCAATCCAGGGACCGAGCAGGACAGTGGGGTAAAGCTTGAGAAGTTTCTGGAGTGCCAAGCTAGGGACCCAGCAGAGAAGTGGGGGTGACGCTTGAGGAAGATACTACAGTGAAGATCGGAGGTGCTCAAGAGATTCAGAGGCAGTGAATCATCTAGTCATCTAATCATCTAGTCTAGTGAGAGAGACTGGGAGCTTTTAAGCAGAATCCCAGGCACAATTTTTTTTTAAATATTAAGATCAATAACCACAAAGGATATAAATACCCTTTGTGTGCAACAAATGCCTTAGGTAACTGAGATATTACATTGTAAAAGTATCATTGGAGTCATTACTCTATTGTAAGTAGCCTCTGTAGAGATCAGAGCTGTGGAAAGGTCCCAGCGGCTCCACCCACTACAGGTTGCTTTCAGAAAACTGCCTGAGGGGGTGGAGACTAGACCAGTCACCCTGTACAAACAGAGGGAACAGCAGTGATCAGCCTTTAGTACAGGAAGCTCCTGCACAAAGGCAAGGTTTTCACACTGGATTAATGCTCAGTTCTGAAAGAAATACACAAAGCGACTTAGTTTGAAATAAGAATACACATGGCCCTTGTATTTAGACATTTGCTTATCCCAGAGTTCAGCTTTAAAGGTTAAATCCATCTTTTACACCATGTTACATGTTATACTCGTATTTACGGTGTAACATGGTGCCAAATGAATTTTCCCCTCACCCCAGAAACCCTCAGGATTAAACCCCACAGCTGTTGTCATATTTGAAATCAGCACAACTGTGTGGGGCTCTCTCTGCCCAACCGCGTCATTTATTTACTGGGAGCTGTGAATGAATGAACTACAAGTCCCATCAACCAATGCAACAGATAGACTTGTAGTTCTGACCAGAACACACAGTGATTACCAGGAATCATTGGCGAGGACTGCACTCAGAATGCTGGTGACAGCTCATCGTTTTACTGCTGTGAATACCACACTTACATAGCTCCTAACGGTCCCTGATTTCGAGGGACTGTCCCTGATTTGGAACAATGTCCCTCTGTCCCTCTTTTCCCCTCATTTGTCCCTCATTTTGGTCTGATCTATATAGTTGTATATAAAATGAAGATGAGGGGTGTTGAAGCGCTTGCTAAAATGAATATACTAAACTAAAGTGCTAAGTGGAAGCCCTAAGAACTGAGCGACTTTTGAGAATCGATCGACGATCGACTATCAAAAATCTCAGCCGTTTACCCCAGCCTAAGCATATATTGTGTGCTTTGATCAACACAAGATCGGCAGTAAAACACCGACTGGAAATCCATGATTTCATTCTACAATATGATTTAGACTGCCTCTTTATTACAGAGAGCTGGCTTACAGCTGACTGTAACACCATTCTCGGAGAACTGGTGCCAGAAAACTATTGTATCATAACTGAAAACAGAATAGGGCAAAGAGGAGGAGGACTGGCGGTGATCCATAAGACTCATCTTGCAATCACTAAACCTGTCCTTCAAAACCCTCTTCCATTTATGAAAACCCTTACCCTGCAACTACAAACAAACTCCGAGGAGACCGTCCGGATTCTACTCTGCTATAGGCCACCTGGTAGGTATCACATGGGTAGGTACAGAGCATGATGGGACTGTGAGGCCTATATAGGTCCGATGCAAGGCGCGCATCCGTCATTTCAGCGAGAAGGACCGGCGTGTCAACATCGGGAGAAGAAGAGAAGTGAAGAACATGACGTCACAGCGCGGAAGAAGAACTCACAGCACGGAAGGAGAAGAAGACGTACAGCACGGAAGAAGGGACCGGACAGCGAGACGAAGAACCGGGGTGCGACGAGTCAACAGCGGAGAGCGGCGAACATAGAAGGAGACCCCCCGGATAGCGGAGAAGACCCGTCGGGATAGCGGAAGAAGAAGAGCCCCGCTGAAGACGCCGGAGGAAACCCGCCGGGGGGGTGTGGGCTTTTTTAAAAGCCACCCCCCCCCCGGCGGTGGAAGAGAACCAGACGGCGGCCCCCACCCACCCAAAGACGTCAAAGAAGAAGCTCCCCCTGGTAAAAGAGCTAATAAAGAAGACAGGGGGTGGCCTCCGGAGCAGACTAATAAAATATTTTAATACCCTGTGTGGTTTATTTGTGTTTTTACCACTTTTCTTGCAGGTGAATGGGTAGGGGTACGATGTACCCCATACTCATTCACTTAGGGTGGGGGGCCGGTATCTGGGGGCCCCCTTATTAAAGGGGGCTCCCAGATTCCGATAAGCCTCCCGCCCGCATACCCCGACAACCAACGGCCAGGGTTGTCGGGAAGGGGCCCTGTCCTCATCAACATGGGGACAGGGTGCTCTGAGGTGGGGGGGCCGCAGTGTGCCCCCCCTGCCCCAGAGCACCCAACCCCCCCATGTTGAGGGCATGCAGCCTGGTACGGCTCAGGAGGGGGGGGGGGGCGCTCGCTCGTCCCCACTCCCTTCCTGGCTGGCCGGGTAGCGTGCTTTGGATACGGGTCTGGTATGGATTGTAGGGGGACCCCTACGCCGTTTTTTTCGGCGTAGGGGGGCTCTCCTTACAACCCATAACAGACCTAAGGGCCCGGTATGCTCCTGAGGGGGGGACCCATGCCGGATTTTTATTTAAAATCCGGCGGGGACTTCCCCCTCAGGATTTATAACAAACGCCGCACACGTGTAGAATTGGCGGGAATCCAAGTCGGATCTCCCGTCGCTTCTATGACGGCTTTGTCTCCATCGCGGCAAGCCAGCTCGCGCTGGCTCCCGCGATGGGGCTCGTAGGTGCTCAATCTCGCCGAGAAAGAGAGCGAGATTGACACAAAATCGGGTTCACCTACTGTAACTAAAACATCAAATCTAGTGACAACATACTGGACTAGATGTCAGAAGAAGCTCCACTCGGAACTCTTCAAAACCACGTTAAGGAAAAAAATAAATACAATTCAGCCGCATCAAACGGCTGAAGAAACGCTGGATACCATAAACACAGCCCTATTACAGTCAGCCGACTTAATAGCGCCGAAACGTAAAACCCGCATCCGGAAAAATAACTCCAGCTGGTTCAATAACCAACTGGCATTACTGAAGCAAGAGCGTAGAAGGGCGGAAGCCGCCTGGAAAAGAAGCTCTTCAGATGAGAACCTTATCGTCTACAAAGCAACAACAAGAAAATACCACAAAGAAATCTTCAAAGCCAAGAAAAACTATTTTTCCGAGGCTATCAACAGCGCCCTTAATCGCCCACGCGAACTCTTTAAATTGGTCACTCAGACCATGAATCCAAGATGTCTTGAAGCCCCCAATTCGGACTCACAAGAATTTTGCAGTGAATTGTCGGATTACTTCATTAATAAAATCGAGGGGATCCGACAAAGCATTCAGCAAAATAATTCCCCCCTAAACTCTCCCCGTAATGATTTACACAATACCTGCAGTAATTCACCACAACCAGGTAAGTTCACGCTGGAACCTATCTCTATCCATGCCACTAAAAATATCATCGGTACTCTGCGTAACAGCACCGCGCCGAATGATATCATCCCCACTAAACTGCTGAAGGAATGCGCCGACATCCTGGCACCTCCTATCACGCAACCTATCAACCAATCCTTCAGGGAAGGCATAGTGCCCTCCCAGTTGAAGGAGGGTATAATTCGACCCATCTTGAAGAAACCCAACCTGGACCCCAAGGACCCACTCCACCGTCGTCCAATAACAGGTCTAAATGTACTCTCAAAGGTAATGGAAAAAGTAGTGGTACAACAACTGCAACATCATCTAGATACCCACAACCTACTTGACCCATTTCAATCGGGATTCCGGCCTGGACACGGGAACAGAAACCGCATTGCTCAAAATATTGGACGACGCTCTCGAGGCCGCAGATGAAGGAGAATCTTGTCTTCTGGTTCTGTTGGACCTGAGCGCAGCCTTCGACACAGTAGACCACAAGATTTTATTGACTAGGCTAGCTGAAGTAGCCAAAGTCGCAGAAGGCGATTTATCTTGGTTCTCCTCTTTTTTGGAAAACCGATCGCAAATAGTGAAGTTAGGACCTTTCACTTCTGAGAAACGCACGGTATCGTGCGGAGTCCCTCAAGGATCCCCCCTGTCGCCGGTGTTATTCAACATCTATCTTCGCCCTCTTTTTGAGATTATTAGCAGTCAAAAACTGCTCTACCACTCATATGCAGACGACACGCAACTATATTTCCGCATTTGCAATAAAAAGGATCATCACCTCAATCTAGAGACATGCCTCTCTTTGATAGAGGACTGGATGACAAAGAGTTATCTTAAACTCAACGGAGAGAAAACAGAACTTCTCCTGTTTCACGCCAAGCGTATGAATCAACCTACAACAACTTGGACCCCCCCGCCCATTCTGGGCAAAATCATCACCCCTAGCGCCAAAGTCAAAAGTCTCGGGGTCATCTTTGACTCTCACATGACATTGGACGCACAAATAGGGTCAGTAGTCAGCGGATCTCACCATCTGCTGCGCCTACTACGCAGACTTACTCCTTTTATTCCCAAGGAAGACATAGCGGTCGTGGTGGGAGCTATTGTAAACTCAAGATTGGACTATGCAAATGCCCTTTACCTCGGACTCCCCAAGTACCAAATCGCTCGTCTACAAGTCGTTCAAAATACGGCCGCTAGACTTGTGACTGGGAAAAAACCTTGGGAATCAATCTCACCTTCACTGAGAGCCCTTCACTGGTTACCAGTAAAAGACAGAATCACTTTTAAAGCACTCTGTCTAACGCATAGATGTATCTATGGGAATGCTCCCCATTATCTATGCGAAAAAATAAAAGCTCATAAACCCAATCGCGTTCTGCGTTCCACCAATCAAAATTTCCTCCAGATACCCAAAGCCAGATACAAGTCCAAAGGAGAAAGGAGATTCGCGGTCCAAGGGCCTAGACTATGGAACGCTTTACCAACCAGCATTCGGTTGGAGGAGAATCACTTAGCATTCAGGAGAAAGATCAAGACTCATCTCTTTTGATACCAAAGGAGACAGGAACAACAAGCGCCCAGAGGCGATTAAATTTGCATGTGCTGCGCTATATAAGTTTTCATTCATTCATTCATTCAAGTGCAAAATAAAAATAATGAATAATCAGTGAATCAACACTATGAAATCTAGTGAAATGATCCACAATTGATTTGTGTACTCCTACAATCCAAATAGATAATGATGCAATAAACAAATTACTTTCTTCATGTAAAACAATTCATGTAAATGTGTAATAAAGCAATAATAAAAAGAAAAGTGCATAAATATAACACACAGGCTTAATGGTTATAGGTCAGCCGACCAAAAAGTAAATAAATGGTGGATAACTGGTGAAAAATATTTCCAATATAAAAATTCAAGTATTAAAAATGTGCATGCAAAACATTAGTGCAATGTGAGTCTCTGTGCACAATCAAAAAAGTCCCAAAAATGTGCAAAACTAATCAAACATCCACGATAATGATGAAATATAAAGTGCTTCAATTCCCAATCCACAGCAATTTCCCAAGTGCAGAGTGCTCCAGGTGCCCCGGTTTCCCCAGCCTCTCAACTCAGCTGGCTTATATTAAAAGCCTCATAAGATATCCAATGGCAATAGCTCCTAATGGTACTGCAATCTTTATTATGGATGAGCGGCTCCTAGCTGACTTCCAAGCTTGCCTTTCTAGCTTCACATCAGCAGCAATACGGCTTAAACCATGGGTGAATGGCTCTCAAAATTGAAACAGAGGGGACTCCATAGTGTATTACCGTCAATAAAAAATGTATTAAAGTAAAAGGAATACACTTACATAAAAACAGCAGTAACAAGCAGGTGTACAAGGATGTCTCCGCTGACGTCACCAATGGCTCTCCTACCTTACGCGTTACGTGGCCGTGCACTCCACTTAGTCATAGGGAATGACTAAGTGGTGTACACAAATCAATTGTGGATCATTTCACTAGATTTCATAGTGTTTTCATTCACTGATTATTCATTATTTTTATATTGCACTTTAGTTTAGTATATTAATTTTAGCAAGCGCCTCAACACCCCTCATCTTCATATATTCCTGGTGTGTGAACACTTTTATGGTTGTGGCAGCAGCTTTTATTTATTAACGTTAACACTTATGCCGTTTTACACACGATCATTTTTCGGCATTAAAAAAAACGATGTTTTTCAGCATTTAGAAAAAACGACGTTTTTCCAACTTCATCATTAAAACGACGTTGCTCACACACCATCGTTTAAAAAAAATGATCTAGCAAAGCGCAGTGATGTACAACGCGTACAACGGCACTATAAAGGGGAAGTTTATGCAGATGACGTCACCCTTGGGGCTGCTTTAGCTGATTCTGTGTTAGTAAAAGTAGATTCACGCTTTTCTGTCTGTTACAGCGTGATGAATGTGCTTACTCCATTACGAACGGTAGTTTTACCAGAACGAACGCTCCCGTCTCATAACTTGCTTCTGAGCATGCGCAGGTTTTTAACGTTGTTTTAGCCCACACACGATCATTTTTTACAACCCGAAAAACGACATCATTTAAAACGTAGTTAAAAAATGCAGCATGTTCGAAAAAAAATGTTGTCGTTTTTTAGAACCCGAAAAATGATGTAAAGCCCACACACGATCATTTTAAATGACATTTTTTTAAAACAACGTTTTTTTCATGCCAAAAAATGTTCGTGTGTATGCGGCATTAGAGTTTGGTTTGCACAATAGTTTCCCCTTATTTATATGTATATAAAATGCACTTTTTATCTTTCCAAAGGTGTTTCTCAGTGCTAAACCTTTCATCCAAATTCTAAATTGCTGCATTTGTAAAAAAAAAAATGAAAGCCAATATAAAGGAACAGTAGTAGTAAAAAAAAGTCCTTGTGGATTTAATTAACCTTGTTTTTTTGTTAATTCTCCTTTAAGGGGGTGTGTCAGGGGGCGTGTCCTATGCCTACATGCGTTTGTTAGTAGGTATTCCTCATTCCTATCTCAAAATGTTGGGAGGTATGCACTTATAGTCGGTCAACACTACCTCCAGCTCTCCGACTGAAAGCGTGTACCTTGGTATGGACAGAGAGCTGGAGGAAGAACCTGTGGAAGCCTGGAATTTCATCAACGGATCTCAGATTTTTTTCCTTACAAAAATATATGTATTTATTTATTTTTTACAGGTGGACTTAGCCTTTATTCTCATTCATCTAACGTTTTAGAAAACCAAATCCCACTGCAGTCCTTTTATAGTAATTTTTTTCACATGTCATTATAATCAGATAGGTAAGTGGTGAAAATATCATGGGGTTATCCTATGCAAAGAGCAGTGCTTACCTACAGCATTCATTCAGAATCTATGCTTTAAAGTCTGACTTCCGTACATGAATTCCAACTGTTTCCTCTGGCCTGCAGGAAATTGTACTCACTGTATCCCTCGTTGCACTGCTTACTATGTGACAGTAACATTACTGGAATGCTAAACAACCTGGGGCATTTATAGGAAAAAGCATCATAAGTGTGGACAAAATGTGTAGGGTGATTATAGGGACAGGCATTTTAGTCTTTATGTTTAGATACTTTCACGAAAGAGTTATATTTTGCCTATAATGTATCTGCGG
Source organism: Rana temporaria (assembly GCF_905171775.1). Classification (NCBI taxonomy): domain Eukaryota; kingdom Metazoa; phylum Chordata; class Amphibia; order Anura; family Ranidae; genus Rana; species Rana temporaria. The sequence continues at coordinate 242,205,579 of NC_053491.1, forward strand.
TAAAGGGCTTAAAATATATCATGTATAGAAGATACGTTAACAATAACAAATTACAGTATATCAACTAGCAACAATATACCATTTACCCATCAGCAAAATAGAATAGCCTCAGCATCATCATAGTATATGTAGTACTACCCCCGGAGGAGCTGATGGTTTGTTTTGGGTCTACGCTCTGTGATCAACCCCTTAAAGTGGCTCAAAACCCTCCCTTGACACACCTGGTAATATGGGAGTTCTGGACCCCAGTAACTTGTGGGGAAAACACAATATCCCGTTGCACTACAACAGATTACGCAAATTAAAGGGTACCTTAAATGGTAGGGATCCTGCAGTATGAAAGATAGGCTGCACACAGACTTCAAGATAACCAAAGTAATGTTTTACTTAAAATGGAAACAAAAGAACATGAGTAAAAACAGTGATACACTATTTGCAGATCCCTGCAGTATCAGTAATAATAATAGGGCTTAAGTGTGAGCTAGAATACAATGTCACACAGACCTGTGTAAGCACACAGCAAGGGGGACCCCTTCAACAAAACATACACATTAAAACGCCGCCTTACCAAGTGTCAGAGAATATAGTAGACCAGTACTGTGTGACTGCACAGAGGAGACCAACAATGTACGTAGTGAAATTAAAAGGTGTTTATTTACAAACATGTGAAGACAACCAGTGCGCAACAAATAGTATATACAATCAAGGGGATATACCGTATTCGTAAACAAAGCCAGACCAAGGTCATACACAGGGGAAGTCAGCAGATGGGTGAGGATTGGAACACAATGGAGCAGGGAGCGGATGGATGGACTGGCTGCGGGGCAGGAATCCAAGGGGAACAGGATCCAAGGTAATCAGGCAAAAGGAAGGATAAGTCCAGGATGGGCTCAGGATAGGGATCAGAATCAGGGTCCAGATAGCAGGGTCAGGATAACAGGCTCAGGTCCGGAAGGTAGAACGATACCAGGACGAGGTCTGCTTGAACTCGCCGGGTATTTGTAGAGGTGTGAAGTAATTGAGTTCAGGTCACACCTGAGCACAGTAAAGGCCGTCTGCTCCACACTGCCGGGGTCCATCCGCTGGTGGAGACCAGTACTGCGTCCCAAGGGTGATATAACACCAGCAGGGAAAAGTTCGGAACTGTCAGGAGTACTGCAAGCCAGGTAATAAATAGCACCAGCGGATGGAACCTTTCCTGACACCAGGCCTCACCCAGATCTCTGCCTCTCTACAATACTATATAAGGTAATAGAACTGATTACTCGATCAACGAGCAATGAGATGAATATCAACAATATGCAACACTAAACAAATAACCCGTGGGTACTATAGCTAATCAGTATGGCCTGGCATCCCAGGCCAAAATTCAATACAGTCTTATGCCAATAGTTTGTGCACTCGTGCGTTGGCATGCGTTGGCGCGCAAAGAGCAATTTATAATCCAAAAGGGTAATAGTAAACTGCGGGGAGAAGCTACGAACAGGAATGACAGACTACACGTCTGAATGAGGAGAACATCCATCCTGAGCGGCTTGTTTGTTGCCTGTTTTTGTCCAGGGATTCGTGAGTGTGCCCATATTAGAACCTTGTGCATCATTTGCTAATGGTGGTTATAGTATTGCGCAATCAGGTTCTTTCTGCTTATTTTTCATGAGCTGTGTCAGCGGGGAAGATCTTGTTACCTGCCAGTGATAAGTGCCTGGGAATCAGGGAGGCGCATCCCACACAAGTCTCTGTTTGCATTTTCCACACATGGAGTGTATAGGTCTCTGTACCTACTGAGTCACTAATTGGGACTAATTTATTAATACACTGTGTATTGCACTATTGTTGCACTATTGCAAAAGGTTTTTTCACATCATTAGAGTTAATTTTCTGCGCATTGTTATTTATATCATATCATTGTTTGGTTAGTTCACCTCTTTTATATGCAGCGGTTATTATTTGGTTGTTTTTTTGGTGTTTATATTTGATTATTTAGTAGCGCTGTAGTACATTTATATTTCAGTAAACTGTTGAAAGTTTCCTGAATAGTCAAACCGCAAAGATGGATATTAGCAATCCGTCCTCCCGCAAGAAAATCAGTACTCTCGGGCAAGTGCTCCTCACCCAACCGATTCAGGGCTTGTCCTTCTGTGGCACTCCGTCCCCGATCTCCAGCCATAGTCCTGTTAGGCGGCAGCCTCCGGTTCTCAGACAGGTCACAGGGGTACTGGAAACTCGTCCGATCACTCCGGCAGGGGCTCAGTCTTTTCTTCTCAAAGGCGCCCCGCCCGGGCGTATGTAGGCCTCAGCTGCAGCCTACTCCCTGTGTAGACACTCCTGGCAGTGTCCTCCTGGGTTAAAGAGGCGGTCCAGAGAGAGCATGCCAAACACGTCCTCTCCCTTAAATTATCTTCCCAAGCAGGCGGTGCGGAAGGCAAAGCATCTTGGGGTTGTACAGCTGCTCTCTGGGTAATGTCGTTTATTACAGGCCAGGGCAAATGGAGTCTCTTCTCCTTCTGAACTCAATCCCCCAACATTCTCTGCGGTACCAGAACAAAATGTAAACAACAGGTGGCTCTAACCCAACTTGGCCACAGGAGGGAGCTGAGATATTTCACGATCAGCAATGGTAGTCTTTTATATCACATCTAAAAGGGTGATACCCAGCTACACATATTATTCATTAGTATAATTTACCACTTAGCATCAGCAAACTGATATTACCTAATAGTTGTATATTATATCACCCACCAAATTACGAAAAGTCAATGCCAAGAATTTTGGATCAAAAAATATAAATTAACTCCAAACAATTCCTCAAGGCCACATTATGACCACACTGTGTTCTGATGTCACTATGAGCACCCATCTGTTACCAAGGTCAAACACTGTAAGGCAGCCATTCTTAACCAGGGTTCAGCAGAACTCTAGGGTTCCCCCCGAGGTTGCTAATGATTCCTTGAGCTGTGGCTGATTGACTTCTACGTACATAGAAAAAAACAACAAAAAAAAAGAAAAAGCAGTAAACAACACATTTCTCATCCAGACACAAATTTACTTTACCATATTAGCCCCTACTTATATCTACTCCCCCCAATGATCTTTTCAGCATCTGTTAAGGTTGCATTCTGACCACTACTGTAAGAGGGGGGCACTCTTCCCAATGACTATTAACGTAAGGTTTATTTCTCCCACAGGCCAACAATGAATTGGTTTTTACAAGGGTTCCCTGAGACCTGAAAATTATTTCAAGGGTTCCTCTGGAGTAAAAAGGTTTAAAAAACAATACACACTAAACATTCTACAATATACAAATCTAAGAATACAACAAATAACAGGGCAGAGATTGATAATAAAACCATTGAGAGATGTAGCTATCAGCAGACCCAAAACTGCAAGCATGTATAGCAGTACCCCTGTAGAAGCTGCTAGTATGTTGCATGGGTCTTTCCCACTTTTGCTCCACAGCCAGGCACAAGGTTGCTTCATGTTTCACACAGTCAGGTGCATACTCTCATTTCCGCTCGTTAATGCATTGACCAGTTTAGGGGTTTTGTTTTGCTGTTTTATTGGAGAACTTGAATAGGGTAAGGGATATAGTGGGATACTTGTAAATCAAACTATTCACCACGAGGACTCTAACTTCCTTTCCTAGTGAAACTTGGCTATAGTTTTTGCAGAAGGCAGATAAAGACTTATTCACAGCCGCAGCAAACTGAATGCAGAACTGAGCAATGTCCCTTAGTAAAGTAATGGACAGTCCTGGACAAAGCTCTAAGAACATTAGCCAGTGTTCTCTTTGTGTGGACCCTCAGCTGACTTAGAGCACACGAGAGAGTTGACTGTCTAAGGCTTCTTAGGGTGTCTGTACTCACAAGGCTCTTGAAACACTACCGGCAGCCATCTGTATCTGTGATACCAGAGCAGATGCACTGAAGACTCTCCCTCTGTCAGCTATGGTAGGACCTACGTCACCTGCACAGACTTCAGGTCCTCAGGTCACCCACCGGAGGGCAAATGGCAGCAAGCGCCAGGGGTGGCATTGCCTCTCCGCCAGCCAGGTGCAATCCTCTGATAGGAAAGACCCATGTGCTTCTTGACTATAAATGCAGGCACCCAGCATGCCTAGGGGCACCCCCCACCCTGTAATTAGCCCGGGCTGTATGAATATTCATGCCACATCCGCATGGTTTCTGCCTATTATTCAGCACTTTCCTTAGTTGCTTGGACACAGTAAAATGTCAAGACAGCAACACCTGTTAAGCAGACAGCAATAATTTTACGTAGTTGTCTCCCTGTTAAGCAGAAAAACCAAAAACAACCTAGGATGGTGCTACACATGGGTAGCATTTAAACAAATATATGTGGTAAGATTCAATTCTTGGTACTGACAAATGTTTTTTTCTGGGGACTTTGTATAGACTACTTTCTGTACAGTATTAGCAAAGGCAACTAAATGGAGAGTGAGCTTTTTTGCCTAGATATCATACGTCAACTGTGTGATTTTTTGCTTTAAATATTCTACAACAACAATAACATATTGCATAACCTAGAAACAACATATTTTTTGAGACAGCGGCATATTATTGTGATGAGCAGGGTGGAGCAGGACACAGACATTACCCTGGAGGTGCAAGCATTAACATAATTGTACCCTTAGAAAGGTGGTACAAATCCAGGCAGGAGTGATGCTAGCTTTTACTATTTATTGCATTTTACATTACTTTGTAAGTACATTATACTTACAATGATGTAACTGCAATTCTGGAATACAAATTTGGGAGCACTGCAGGTAGAAAAGTTTTTGCAAGTTTGGGATCAATGGAGATGAGATATTAAAGTTGTTTTTGGTGTATTTTTTTTATTTTTAGGGGAGATAGCTATTGAGGCTTAGAGATGCTCCTTTCATATGTTTTGTGACTGATGCCATTTGTTGCAATAGTTCCATAGTACAGTATGTAACCATTGATCATTGGTTGCCTGCATAAAACAGATACATAGAGCCAATTCATTAAAGGCGGTCAGAAGTGGGAAGCCTTTATCAACTTTACAAAGGCTTCTTGCTCGGTGGTGGAAGGAAAATTGCATGGTCACAGTTTACCACACAAAGATTTAAATTACTTTTTTTTTTTTTTTTGCCAGCAATGTCACATGGCAAATATAGAGACTGTTTTTATCAAAATTTCTGTAAACACAAAACCACTAATTTAATTAAAACTGAACTCCAAAATAAACAAATATATGCTATTAGACACTTGAAACCACACATCTGGAAACATTAGAGGCAGTGGTTCTGGGTGGCTAAGACATAAGCAGAGTGTTCCTGTACTAGGTGTTTAACTTGAAATATACCTTCTCCTTTATAGCATGTGAGGGCCATGTTTTGCCTGCACAGGATGTACAGGCATAGCTCCCAACTGTTGTTCTTCATTTTGGTCTAATCTATATAATTGTATATACAATTTACTTTTCTTCTATCAAAAAGTGTTTTCCAGAGCTAAACCTTTCACCTGATTTCTAAATTGCTGCATTTGTAAATTCCAAAATCCAATATAAAGGAATAGTAGTGGTAAAAAAAAGCACTTGTGGGTTTAACCAATCTTGTTTTTTTTTTTTTTTACAATTCTCCTTTAACCACTTCCATACCAGGCACTTACGCACCTTCCTGCCCAAGCCAATTTTCAGCTTTAAGCGCTGTCGCAATTTGAATGATAATTGCGCGGTCATGCTACACTGTACCCAAATGAAATTTTTATAATTTTGTTCCCACAAATAGAGATTTCTTTAGGTGGTATTTGATCACCTCTGCGATTTTTATTTTTTGCCCAACAACTAAAAAAAGACAGAATTTTTTTTTTTTTTAATTTTATTTTTTCTGTAAATTTTTTTGTAAATAAGAATGTTTTCTTCTTCAATTATGGGCACTGATATGGCGGCACTGATGGGCACCGATGAGGTGGCACTGATGGGCACCGATAGGCGGCACTGATGGGCACTGATAGGCGGCGCTGGTATGCTGCACTGATGGGAACTCATAGGTGGCACTGATGGGCACTCATAGGCGGCACTGGGCACTCTTTGGCAACACTGATGGGCACTTATGGGTGGCACTGATGGGTACTTATGGGTGGCACAGATGGGCACTGATAGGTGGGCACTGGGCATAGATGGGCACTAAGAGGTGGCACTGATGGACACTGGGTGGCACTGATGGACACTGAGGGGTGGCACTGATGGCATTGCTGGGCATAATTTCAGTCAGTGTCCATGTTGCCAGTCAGTGCCCATTTGTGGGCACTGATTGGCATCGATTGTGTTAATTTTTTTATTGTTTTTTTGCTGTGCCTATTTTTGCTCTATTGAGCACCGGGGGGCACTCCCTGGTGGTCCAGTGCTGGCATCTGAGGGAGGGGTGCGCTGATAAACAATCAGTGGGAACCCCCCCTGTCAGGAGAGCCGCCGATCGGCTCTCCTCTACTCGCATCTGTCAGACGCGAGTGAGGAAAAGCTGATCAACAGCTCTTCCTGTTTACATCGTGATCAGCCGTGGTTGGACACGGCTGATCACGTGGTGAAGAGCCTCGGCCAGAGGCTCTTTACTGAGATCGGAGATGCAGGGTGTCAGACTGCCCCCCCCCGCATAACCGATCGACGCGCTGCGTGCCCCCACGAGCACGCGCCAGCATTTAATCCTGCAGGACATCAATAGACGTCCAGTCAGGATTTCAGAACCACTTCCCGGACATCAATTGACTATTGGCCGGGCGGGAAGTGGTTAAGAGGGCGTGGCAAGGGGTGTGTCTTATGCCTGCATACTTTTGCTGATAGGTGTCCCTTATTCCCATCTCAAAACGTTGGGAGGTATGTACAGGTGTTCTGTGCATCCCAATGCAGGCAGTCCCATTGATGATAGTTGAGATGCAATGGCTGCATGGAAACAGCTTCTGCTCCCAATTTGACATTTATGTGGGTGCAGGTTCCGAAATGCAGACAGTGTGGGTTCAGGGACATGCACCTGCACACACCTGCACCACACAGATTGGAAGGTGTGACTGTGTCTGTGCAGCTGCTGTGTCACCAATTTACATAAATGGGACTATCTGCATGCAGATGCATGGACCAAATGTGTTTCCCATGCAGGCAAAACAGGGCTCTCACATGGGGGTATGCTTAAGGACTCCCTTGTGTACAAGGCCGAGGGGTTACAAAAGTCAGGTGATACAATTCTGCAGCTATCAAGTGAGTTGGGACAAGCTGACTTAAGGATGTTGTACAAGAACACTTTGCTCATGTTTTATGGAGCAGTTAGCTGCAAAGGACAATACGGCCACATTGGTGTGCTGCAGTATGATTGCAGCGCAATTGTATGTGTATTTTACACGCAGTTTTGGGTGCACTTCCTTTGACTTCGGTTAGACTGTGTGTTTTCTAAATGAAAAGGGCAACATGCAGGACAAGAGGGAAGACTGGGCTTACCCAGTGATGTAGCAGAGGGTGCGTCAGAGGGTGCTGGGTCACGTGACGGGTGGCCCTGCCTCCCCTATATAAGTAATGTCACAGCTTCAGCGCGTCATTCGCTGGGCTGTGTCCAGCAGTGAGAGGAGGTCGGCGATGCTGCGCTCTGGATGGATGGCTCTTCTCATCGCTGGAGATCACCCGCACCCGTCACTGGATCAGGACAACGTTGGAGCAGGAAGCCGGGAACGAGTGGATTATCACCGCTGGAGTTTTTTTCTTTTTTTTTTATTAATAAAGGACTTTATTCTATGGTGTGTGTTTTTTTTACAAGAATTTACACTTCCTTCGTGAAATGGTAGGGGTACAGTGTACCCCATTACCATTTCACACAGGGGGGGTCAGGATCTGGGGGTCCCCTTTGTTAAAGGGGTCTTCCAGATTCTGATAAGCCTCCCGCCCGCATACCCCCACAACCACCGGGCAAGGGTTGTGGGGATGAGACTAGACATGTGCACAGCAAAAATTTTCGTTTATTTCTGTTTCGTTTCTGTTCGTTTATCGCGATTCGTAACGAGTCGTAATTTCGTAAGACGTTAGTTATCGTATTCGTACTCTTTAGTATTTTCGTAACACTCTTTTTTCCGTTTCCGTTTTTTTCTGTTAGTTTATTTTTCGTTGAATCGAGATTCGCATTTTCGTTATATTTTGTATTCTGCCGCGTTCGTATTTTTAAAATGATTTTATTCGTTCCTTCGTTTTTACGTTAGTTTAATTTTCGTTGTTTTGCTATTCGTATTTACATTATATTTTCCATCATGCCGCATTCGTATTTTCGTAAAGAAATATATTTTCGTTGCTTTATGATTATTCGTATTTTCATGTCTAATTTCCTTTGATTGTAAAAACGTACTTTTGTAGATTTTATTGCATTCGTAATTCTGTTAGAATACATTTTACGTTTATTCGACACACTACTCGTCGTAATTTTGTAATTCGGATTTTACTGTGATTGACTTGACTGTCTTAGTTAGCACACACACCCTGTCTAGAATGAAGTCTGACGTAGAAGAAAACTAAAATATGTCAGATATTACAAATACAAATCTAGAAATTAGATGCACTGCAGTCTAACACAGAAAAAGACACAATGAGCCAGGAGGTAATGAGAAAGAAGCTCATTGGGGGAAGGAACAAACCTCTTCAGAGGAAAGGGACAGCGCTCAGTGGCTATTGGTCAATGTCCAGAAATATTTCAGTACTAACGAAAGCTAATTTACATTATTTTGTATTTTCGTTGTTTTCATTTCAGTTTTCCGAAGATTTGTAATTTATTTTTCGTTAGTTTTGATTTTCGTTTTTTAGTCTTTGTTCGGCATTTCGTTTTCTTTTCGGTCTTCGAATATTAGTAAGTTTGCATTTTCGTTCATTTTGTTTTTCGTAATTATTTTTTTTTTGGGTTCGGTATTTTCGTTGTTTCTATGTTTTTGTTTCTTTCATCTTTCGTATCTTCGTTGTTTTTCATATTCGTTATTTTGAAAATATCGTTTTTCGTTATCAATTGCGCTAAACCATTCGTTCATTTGTATGTTAACGAATCAACTAAAATAACGGAAATTTACGGAAAACGTATTCGTAACTTAAAAAATTGCACATGCCTAGATGAGACCCTTGTCCCCATCAACATGGGGACAAGGTGCTTTGGGGGGCACCCCAAAGCACCCTCCCAATGTTTAGGGCATGTGGCCTGGTGCGGTTCAGGAGAGGGGGGCCGCACTCTGTCCTCACCTCTTTTCTGCGGCCGGCCAGGTCAACGTGCTCGGATAACGGGTCTGGTTATGGATATTTAGGGGGAACCGCACGTAATTTTTTTTTTAAATTGATGGCGGGGTTCCCCTTAATATCCATACCAGACTTGAAGGGTCTGGTTATGGATATTTAGGGGGAACCGCACGTCATTTTTTTTTAAAATTGACGGCGGGGTTCCCCTTAGGCCCAATGCACACGAGACGCTGGTAAACTCGAGTTCAGAGGCATTTGGGCATTTTTTTCAACTGCCCCTGAACACATTTAATGTTATCCTATGTGTCCTATGTGTTTTTGCCTTTGAAAACTTGAGTTTACATGTGTTTGCATTTGCTTCTCGTGTGCATGGGGCCTTAATATCCATACCAGACCTAAAGGGTCTGCCTCCGAGCATTTTTTTTTAAAGTTCGGGTTCGGACCCGAACCCGAACATCCAGGTGTCCGCTCAACTCTAATCAACATCTAAAGCAAAAAAAGCAAGTGGAAGAGCGGATTAACACATACTTCCGAAACTTAAATATCAGCAGACAGGATGAATGTTGCATAGAAATAAAATAGGGGAATCAGGTATCTTATCACCCCACCATAGAGTACATTACCTTTCAACACACCAATGCAGATAACCAAACCATGGCAGCAATGCTCAATCAGCGACATGCCTGTCAGGTGTGTCTGCTTATCTAGGAGGAGTATTCCTCAGGGAGAGCCAATAAGCCGTGGGGAGGAGGCGCTGGAACCCTGACATCAAAGACACTGCCAATCAGGGCGGCTCAGGACAGGGACAAGGCAGTGCTCTCAAGGGTGTGTGGCTCAGGCCCACCCCTGGAGCGGGATAACATCCTGCGTCAGAGCTTCACCTACGCAAAGAATTCCCCAGCAGCGTTACATGACTCTGGGGGGTAGGAGCTCCTCCCAACAAAAAGGCTGTGTGGATATCAGGAAGTGTATATCCCCAGTGCTGTTAACTGGCCACAAGCAGGTGGAGCCTACCCGCCGTGTAGTGTAAGCAGAAGACCCCACAGTGAATCCATGGCCACAACAGTCACAGTGGGCAATTAATGATTCAAAAACCACAATGAAGAAATATACAAGAACAAAAAACAGTGATCTATTAAACAAATTATATACATAGGAAAATGAAAATAGGGAAAGTAAGAAAAAATATAATGGGAAAGAAAATAGCCAAGGGTATAGAATTCCAGGGATGAGCAGATCTAAAATTAAAGATGAATTATTAAAGAATTCTGTATATGGTATTATATTTGGTATGGGGGTCCCAGGATGTCATGGCAAAGGGGCACACAACAATGTATTAATTCCTCTGAAGTTCAAGATTCTCAATACCAGAAGTTAGAGGTTGAACTTGCATCCCCCTAACTCAAAACCAGGAAGGAAGAGCTTTAACTTAAATGCCTCATTCAAGCCTGGTGGCAGGGTGGGCTTGAGGTTAAAAATCTATCTAAGTTCACATTGTAGTAGTGGCTTATTGAGGTCGCCACCTCTGTGGCTAGGATGTAGGCGATCCAAGGCCAGAAAATGTACCTTAGACCCCTTTCACACTGGGGCGCTTTGCAGCCGCTATGACGCAAAAAATAGCACCCAGAAACAGCCGCTGTTGTCTCCCCAGTGTGAAAGCCCAGAGGGCTGAGGCACTTTGCGGTGGTTTTAACCCATTCTCGGCCGCTAGCGGGGGGTAAAAGTGCCGCTAAAATGTATGGTAAAGCTTTACCGCTGACGCACCCCAGAGTGAAAGGGGCCTTAGGGATAGACCCAGCATGGACTGAGGCATGTATCGACCAATAAGTAGGTCAGGATCACATTTGCGTATACTTAATATATGTTGATATATGCATTTGCAGAATTCATTTATAGTTTTCCTGACATAGTAACATCCACAGTCGTAAGAGAGTAGATATACCACGGTCCTGCAATTTACATAAAGATTAGAGTGAAAGGTGTGTCCATTGGGTAACCAAATATTTTTGCGTCTGTGCCTAAAGTTTTACACATGTCACCTCTTGAAGTCCTATATTCACTTGATACCAGCTTGTCACCCACAGAGGGGGCCCTCCTGTAGGCGACAGCTGACACCTCTGACACAAAAGGAGCAAGCAAAGGATCCATAACAAGCAGATGCCAATACTTGTTTAGGATACATCTAATTTGCTTGTGTTGTGTAGAGTAGGTAGTGATGACACGTATTGTATCATCATTTACAAGTTTTTTTAGGGGTGGAAAGCAATTGTCGACAAGATAGCTTAATTGTTTTCTGACACGTCTTTTTGAGGGAGGACTTGGAGTATCCTCGCTCAAGAAGTCTGGTCTTCAGGACATCAGCTTCCTTTTGAAATCTGATATCGTCGGAACAATTACGGTGAGCCCTTAGGTAATGGCTGTAAGGGATAGATGCCATTAATGGCTTGGGGTGGAAGCTTGAGACGTGCAGAAGCGAGTTACCCACTGTGGGTTTGCGGTAAAGCTCGCTAGATAAACTGCCATTGATTTGCTTTTAAATGGATATAGAGAAAAGTAATTTCACTCATACTATGTGACATTGTAAATTTGAAATTGAAATTATTGGTATTGATACGAGTCATACATTTTATATGAATTCTATATAAAATGTATGACTCGTATCAATACCAATGATTTCAATTTAAAATTTACAATGTCACATAGTATAAGTGAAACTACTTTCTTGGATGTATCCATTCAAAAGGAAGTCAACAGCAGTTTATCTATCACTGTTCGATCACTGTTTTTTTATTCTCGTATGTTTCTCCATTGTGGTTTTTGAATTATTAATTTCCCACTGTGACTGTTGTGGCCGCTAGATTGCGATGTGTGTGTCCCCTGTGGGGTCTTCTGCTTACACCACCTGGCGGGCAGGCCCCACCTGCTTGTAGCTGGTGGACAGCACTGGGGGTTTACACTTCCTGCTATCCACGCAGCCTTTTTGTGGCGGGGGCTCCTACCCACCCCCACCCAATCATATGACACTGCTGGGGAATTATTTGCGCTGGTGATGCTCTGACGAGCGACGTTATCCCGCTCGATGGGCGGGGCTGCACCACGTGCCCTTGCGTCAGAGAACTGCATTGTCCCTGTTCTGAGCCACCGTGATTGGCAGCGTCTTTGATGTCAGGATTCCAGCACCTCCTCCCCACGGCTTATTGGCTGTCCCTGAGGAATACTCCTCTTAGATAAGCAGACACACCTGACAGACATGTCTCTGATTGAGCATTGCTGCCCTGGTGTGGTTATCTGCATTGGTGTGTTAAAAGGTAATATACTCCATGGTTGGGTGGTGAGATACCTGATTCCCCTATCTTATTTCTATGCAACATTCATCCTGTCTGCTGATGTTTAAGTTTAGGAAGTATGTGTTAATACGCTCTTCCAATAGCTTTTTTTTCTTGAGATGTTGATACCTTTTTGGCTGGTATAGCCTACAAGGCGTTTCTTGTGGATGTTTGCAGCTTGCTCATCCTGGTATGCACGCCCACCCATCTGCTGCTCAATTTCTTTATTGTCACACCAGACAAACTTGCAAGAAGTATTTATTTGACGCGCTTCACACAAAAAGATCTGTGCGTGTTCACAACATTTTGAAAATGCATCAAGTGCAGGTATATATAGGCATATGTTACTCAAATTACTCAAATGGTCAATACAAAACACCCGTGACTCCAGGGCAGTCCAAACAGGATCACCAATCATAAAAGGATTCCTTGATTGCGAAAAAATAAAATTTGTGTTGCATGTACAGGATTTGGATATTACTTTTTTATATAAACCTATAACCATACATGCAAAGGTTTGTCCATTTTTGGCACCAGTGCATTTGAATCTTTTTTTTTATTTCATGAATACATTGGTTTGTCCATGCAAGTCTAGTTTTCTCTTGGATTCATAAGCATATTTTCGGGATTAAATCTATATATCTATATTTATATAAATAGTGACACATGTGATTTGTCCACATATTTGCTGAAAATATTTATGTCTCTCTGTTTCTTTCATAGTGTTTTTATTTTGTCCAACATTTTTTCTTTGTTTTTCATATTATCTTAACTGGTCTTTTAGCAATCAAGGAATGCTTTTACGATTGGTGATGCTGTTTGGACTGCCCTTGAGTCACAGATGTTTTGTATTGACCATTTAAGTAACATATGCCTATATATATAGCTGTACTTGATGCATTTTCAAAATGTTGTGAACAAGCACGGCTCTTTTCGTCAACTAAATACTTCTTCCAAGTTTGCCTGGTGTGACAGCACCTTTTGTATTCCAGTGTGCAATCAATTTCTTTCTACCTAACTCAACCTTCATACAGCTACTTTCCAGGTTGCAAGAACCACTGCCTTTATTGTTTTCAAAACGTGTGGTTTCAAGTGTATGTTTAAGGCCTCATGTACACTAGACGTTATAAAAATGCCAGTAGCGTTAGCTATAGAGACCTTTAGCTGTAGAATGAGTTTTACAGCATTTTTGCAGTAGTGTTTTTTAGCTGTAGCATTTTTTAGGAAAACTATACTCCCACTAAAGCATATGACTCAAACATGCTGATAAATGTCGATTAGCCAAGTTTTCATAGTTTTTTTGCATTTTTCAGCCTTTAACCACTTAAGCCCCGGACCAATATGCAGCTAAATGCCCAGAGGTGTTTTTACAATTTGGCACTGCACTGCTTTAACTGGTAATTGCGCGGTCATGCAATGTTGTACCGAAACAAAATTTGCGTCCTTTTCATCCCACAAAAAGAGCTTTCGTTTGGTGGTATTTGATCACCTCTGCGGTTTTGATTTTTTGTGCTATAAACAAAAATAGAGCGACAATTTTGAAAAAAATTCAATATTTTTTACTTTTTTCTATAATATCCCCCAAAAATATCGAAAAAAAAATTTTTTTTCCTCAGTTAAGGCCGATACGTATTCTTCTACATATTTTTGGTAAAAAAAATCGCAATAAGCGTTTATCGGTTGGTTTGCGCAAAATGTATAGCGTTTACAAAATAGGGGATAGTTTTATTGCATTTTTATTAATTATTTTTTTTTTACTACTAATGGCGGCGATCAGCGATTTTTTTTCATGACTGCGACATTATGGCGGACACTTCGGACAATTTTGACACATTTTTGGGACCATTGTCATTTTCACAGCAAAAAATGCATTTAAATTGCATTGTTTATTGTGAAAATGACAGTTGCAGTTTGGGAGTTAACCACAGGGGGCGCTGAAGGAGTTATGTTTCACCTAGTGTGTGTTAACAACTGTAGGGGGGTGTGGCTGTAGGTCTGACGTCATCGATTGTGTCTCCCTATAAAAGGGATGACACGATCGATGCAGCCGCCACAGTGAAGCACGGGGAAGCCGTGTTTAAATACGGCTCTCCCCGTTCTTCAACTCCAGGGAGCGATCGCGAGGGGGTGGCTAGAAACGAATAGCCGCCCCCTCATCCCGGATCGCTCCCACACGATTAACGACCGCCGTATGTACTGGGGGGGTCCCGATCGGACCCCCGACCCACGTCTAGGCAGCGATGTACGGGCACGTCGTTCTGCCTGTCCGTGCCATTTTGCCGACGTATATGTACATGCGGCGGTCGTTAAGCGGTTAACAGGGTTGGAGCATTTTTACAGCTGAAAAACTTCTCTTAAAACCCACTAGTTCTGTTTTTTTTCCAGCCAGAATACGCCCATGCCAAAAACTGCTGATAACAGCCTATGTGTGCATGGACACATAGGATAACATGCTGGGAAGTTTACTGGCCACAGAAAAAAACATCTAAGGCCCCGTACAAACATCCGAGGAACTCGACGTGCCAATCACATCGAGTTCCTTGTCGAGTTCAGTGTTGAAGCCGCCGAGGATCTCGGCGAGCCAACTTTCCTCATTGAACAACGAGGAAATAGAGAACATGTTCTCTATTTGGCCCGACGAGTTTCTCGTCGGCTTCCTCGGTGAAAAGTGTACACACGACCGAGTTTCTCGGCAGAATCCAGCTCCGATCGAGTTTCTGGCTGAATTCTGCCGAGAAACTCGGTCGTGTGTACGGGGCCTAAAGCCAAAAGCAGCAGCTGTAAAAATGTCCAGTGTGCATGAGGCCTAACACTGCTGCATGTCTGTCATTGTAGCAGTACTTGGTTGATAGCAAACCAATGCGTACCAGAAACATTTAGCGATGTGATAATACCACTCTGGGCAGACTTTGTTTTTTCTTGTTATGCAGTATATTAGAGCAACTACTTGTGAATGTTTTTCTTTGTGCCTGTGTTCTACACCACCCTACCTTCCCCTGCCTATAACATGCACTAACCTGTGATTAAGTAAGCTTACCAGTGATTTTATTCCTGACTGTGCTCTCTGTTAATTGTATCACACCTTCTTTGTGTAACGCCCTATAAATAAAAACATGATTTGCCAGGAAAAATAAAAAACATATCTTGCTTTTAATGTAAAAAAGTTCACCTGGGAAATGTTACTAAATTCCAAGGAGCCATCCATGAGCCCTGGATGTTTTTAAAAGGAGGCCATATACACAGTTTTTTTTTTTTTTTGCTATTAAAGTGTATGTAAAACAATGAACCTGTTCCTTTTTCTTCTGAAAGTGTTTTCCTATATCTGTTAAGTGCAAATAATACAAAATGCTTGTTGATCTAGTCTAAAATTTTAAGCTGGTAATTTCTCAAGTTCTCTGCCTGCACTGACTGTTGTTGATTACTTTTATTCCTAGCTAAGTATAAAAAAATAAGAAAAAAACCTTGTATAATGAGACAAGGGCAACACAGTAGCTATTCCAGGGATAAAAATTACTGTGGTTGGGTTATAATATAGTTCATTAAAGGAAATGTTTATTAAGTATCAAAATTCTTCCAAAAATAAAAAACAAGGGAAGCATAAACCTCCAACCTCATAGGACACACATAGACCCAATTAGGATACATACAAACATGCAAACCAACCAAATAAACAAAAACATATTACATATAACACAAATTTAATAAAAACATTTACCATTGAGACATTGATTGGTAAATTTGTTTTAAATGGCGATATTGCAAATGTGCATACCAAACAAACATATTACATATAACACTAATTTCAAAAACATCCAGACGCAAAGTCATTCAGCCACATAGGGTTGTACTACACGTACAACCCTATGTGGCTGAATGACTTTGCGTCCGGATGTTTTTGAAATTTGTGTTATATGTTATATGTTTGTTTGTTTGGTATGCACATGTGTATGCACCCTAACTGGGTCTACGTGTGTCCCCTGAGGTTGGAGGTTTATACTTCCGTTGTTTTTATTTTTGGAAGAATTTTGATACTTTGAAACTTTACCACTAAATAACTTTATCATAACCCAACCACGGTACTTTTTATCATCAGAATAGCTACTGTGTTGCCCTTGTCTCCTTATAAAGGTTTTTGTTCTTTTTTGTGCTTTGGAAGGATGGCTACAATGATAACACCTCATTGGTGAGTGGTATATATGGTTAAATGTAACTAGATTTCCTTGAGCTTTATTACTCCTAGCTGTCTCCCAAGGGTACAGAACCCCACCTCTATATGTAATAGAAAAGTGGCACAGGGGAGGTTATTTTAGTCCTTTCCTGTTTCTGCTGTCCTCATATCATACAGTATGAGTATTGCAACCCTAAGGGCCCTTTCACACGTGCGGACGAACGGACCGTTTATTATGATCCGCGTCCGCAAAGTTCCGCTTTTTCAGACGGAAGAAACCCCTATTTTTCTTCCGTCTGGTGGAACGGATCGGATGAATACGGACACACGGTCCATATTCATCCAATTCCCCATAGGGGAGAGCAGAGCAAAGACAGGGCGGTCTCTGCACAGTGTGCGGGGACCGCCCTGTCCGCTGTCAGCTCAGCAGGGATTTACAGAGGATCCCCGCTGAGCCGACGGACACACGTGGCGAATCAATACGGATCCGCTCCGTGTGAAAGGGCCCTAAGTGAGAAAATGTGTTACTGGCAGAATCACCAGGTGGATATGAAAACAAATGGAGCCACCATGTCTAAGGACTTGTAAGCTGCAATATATGACATTTTCAATTTTGGGTTTGGTCATGCCTTACAGTGTATACAGTACCTAAAACTTTTTCTTAATATTTGGATAGGGTATTGTTTTTTTCTCTGTGTGCATGCTACTGGGGATATTTTTCTTCACATCTCGTTCCAGAGACACGACAGTAACTGGGAGAAAATGTCTCCAACGTCAGAGGAAATCCCTTTATTTAAGCGTCCCCCATTGGGAGATCCCCTTCACCACCTGTTCCAGAGATAACTCTAAAACATATTTTCCCATGATTTTCTATCCTATGATAGTGGTCTTCAGGACAGACAGATGGGTAAATCTCCAATAGACAACAATAAAGGTGGCAAAGGTTCTAACCAGGTTCTCCCATTCTAATGGAAGTAAAAAAAAAAGGTTTTGGATACTCATATACATGAATCCTTTGCTAATTGTATTATATCACCTATTAAGAAAGCATACCTAAATCCCTAGCTTATTTATGCATCCTGCCTTTTTAGGATCTTGCTACAGCTGGTAAAATGGAGGCATTGCTAAACAATGACACATAGTCTAGCCACTTAAGGACCCGCTCATGTACATATACATCGGCACTTTAACCACTTAAGGACCCCTTCACGCCGATATACGTCGGCAGAATGGCACGGCTGGGCACAAGCACGTACCTGTACGTCCTCTTTAAGAGCCCAGCTGCGGGGTTGCTAGAGCGCCGCCAGCAGCGCACTCGCAACCCGGCCTGAAGCTCCGTGACCGCGCCCGAGGGACCCATAGGACACTCTCTACTTTGCAGATAGAGAAAGGAGCTGTGTATTAGTAGGCGTCCTGACACTCCTGCTCGCCCCCTCAAGAGGCTTTCTCCACACCAGGGAGAAAGCCTTGCATTACTGCGTGTAGTTACAGACAGAAGAACAGGAAGTTAGGATTTCTCAGAAGAAATAAGGACATTTAAAAGCAAAATTAAAGGATGAGGTAAGTGTGGGAGGACTGCACTAAGGTAAAGAAAGCTATTTAGGATTTTTTTTTTTACCTTTACAACCCCTTTAAGTGGCTAGATAAGAACAAAATATCAAATAAAATACAGAACAAGTAATGCATACAAGGAAGAAGACTGTACGTAGAGCAGATAAAGATATGTTATCTGTCTAGATAGCTCATGGAAACTTCCATTAAAAATCTGTTTATCGTTTCCAACAACTGTAACACATACATGAGTAAAAATGTGAATTAAATGACTCATTTTGAAGTGATCTGTGTCACATTGTAAAACCTTGATGGAAACCCGTGCTTTATTGTTGTTTGCTTAATGCGGATACTATTTTATTACAATGCAGATACTGTACTGTGTGCATAAAAATCATAAAACAAATATATAAGTGTCAGAGTAACAATAAAAGTCGCTAAGCTTATGGACTATATTATCTTTTAGCCAGATTCAGGTAGATGTGCCTAACTTTAGGCGGGCGTAGCGCATCTCATATATGCTACGCCGCCGTAAGTTAGAGAGACAAGTACAGTATTCACAAAGAACTTGCGTCCTAAGTTACGGCGGCGTAGTGTAAATCGGCCAGCATAAGCGCGCGTAATTCAAAGTAGGCTGTAGTGGGCGTGTTGTATGGTAATGAATCCTGACCTCACATAAATGATGCGCCTAACGAACGGCGCATGCGCCGTCCGTGGACGTATCCCAGTGCGCATGCTCAAAATTACGTCGCAAATAGTCAATGCTTTCGACGTGAACGTAACCTACGCCCAGCCCCATTCTGAATCGGCTTACGCAAACAACGTAAACTACATGAAATACGATGGCTGTTCCGACGTCCATACTTAACATTGGCTGCGCAAATCTTTTTGGTGGTTTATCTTTACGCCTGCAAAACGCCTTACGTAAATGGCGTAGCTTAATGCGACGGGCGTACGTACGTTCGTGAATAGGCGTATCTTTCTCATTTACATATTCTCGGCGTAAGTCAACGTACACGCCCCTAGCGGCCAGCGTAAATATGCAGCTAAGATACGTCGGCGTAGGAGACTTACGCCGGTTGTATCTTAGCAACAGAGAAGCGTATCTCAATTTGAGCATACGCTTAAAGATACGACGGCGCATCTACTGATACGCCGTCGTAAGTCTTTGTGAATCTGCCTATTTGTTTTTAGTAGTGCTAGCCAACAGCATTCTATCCTAACATATTGCCTCTGGTGAATATATGGTTCATAATTTCACAGTTAGATGTCTTCTAAAATACGTTTGAATGTAGCTGTTTTATTTCATTTTTGCATAACAGCTAACATCAGGCTTGCAGTGAGCTTGCCTGTTTTGCCAGCCAATAAGAGATAGCAGGAGACATTTGAATGGGCTTAGTGAAAGTAAGGAGCACACGGCAAGGCACCAGGGGCGGACTGACCATTCGGGCACTCGAGCACTGCCCGAAGGGTTGCCAGTCTCAGTAAAACCAGGGACAGTATGTAAAAATCGGTGTTTTTTTACATCTGTCCCTGAATTGTCCCTTACCGACATCCTTTTGGTCTAAAAATCCCAAGATTATAGCTGCCCCGCCTCTCCAGTACCTTCTCAGTGTGTGTATGTATACTGTGTGTGTGCACTGTGTGTGTATACTGTGTATTTATGCTGTATGTGTGTGTGTATAGACAGTACTGTGTGGCCCCAGAATCTATTGCCCGGGGGCCCCATAATCTCCTATTGCCTGGGGGCCCTATAATCTCCTGTTGCCCAAGGGCCCCATGAGTTGTCAGTATCAGTCCATCCCTGCAAGGCACATTCCCAATGTATAGGGCATATGGCCTGGTATGCTTTATGAATGGGGGCACACACTCACTGCCCTCCACGGATGAAGGTCTGAAAGTGATTTTGGTGGGCATAAATCCATACCAGACCTAAATGGAGAACAGATGGTAAGAACCAATCCCTGATAGTGTCTGCATTTGTAGGACAACAGAGTCATGATAACTTGAAAAACGGAACTTGAAAAATTGAAAAAAACAAACAAAAACATGTTGTTCCTTTAGATACTGTAAATGTCCTTTATGTATCCACTGTGATCTATTCGAAAATGTTTACATCTTGCTTTTTTTCCATGCTGAAACTGCAGGCACACTAAACTAACTAGCACCATCTGAAAATCTGCCATTGGGCATGGTATATTATACGATGAGGAATGGGCATTTTCTGCTATGCTGGTGACTTCTCTGTTCTGCTTCACAACACTAACAAACTTTTTCAAACAGCTGAATTCAATATAAGTATTCTAAACAACCCCACAAAATATATGAAAATATCAGGTCTTTTATCCTGACTTTACATATCAAGTGCCACTACACAAAAATTAACAGCCTATAGATACTTCATTCATGTCATGTCATTGTTCCTCTATGGAAGCCATTGGCTGCCATATCAAAACCAGGCTCCAAAATACAAATATAAGGAGAGTTCACTTACGTCCTGGATTTGCTGCAAAGCTCATTCACATTCCCCTTACATATGTCTAAAGCCCAAAAATGTATTTTGTTTTAAAAAGAAAAACTCCTGTCAGATTTTTTAATTTTTTTTTGCTATTGGTGTCGAACTAGGGCAGTGGTTCTCAACCTGGGGTCGGGACCCTCTCGGTGGTCAAATAATGATTTGCCAGGGGTCACCAAATCATGGGCTGTTCCTGAAGCCTGCACCACTCTCCCAGCCTTCTTGCGGCTGCCCAGCAGGCTGTCTCTGGAGCCGGTGGCCACCCAGCGGGGCTGTTCCTGGAGCCCACGGCCACCCACTCGGCCTCTTTGCAGCCGCCTATTCAGTTCACAGCATGGATGGGAGGCAGAGACTAGAGGTCCGCTGACTAGTGATGATTGTGAAGTGGGAAGGGCTGGAGGAGACCCTATCTCCTGATTTCAGCATAGGTGTCACTGCTACGAGACACCAACTGTGATTATAGTTGCCACTAAAAGTCCCCACTACAGTTCTCAGGTCAGCAGATGACCTTGATCAAGAGCACCAAAGTTGGCTGATCAGAACTCCCCCCAGCATTGCCACTGATCCCAACTCGATCCCCCCCCCCCCCCCCCCCCCAAGGAACAAGAGAAGGAATAAAAATAGAGATTACATGGAAGGGAGAGGGAAAAAAAGGGAGGAAGCAAGAAAAAGGGAGAGAAAGAACAAGAGAAAAAACAAGAAAGACGGCTAGAGAGGGATGGGGGGGGGAACAAGAAATTAGGATATAGAGAGATAAAAGGCAAAGAAAGAAGAACAAAGAGAAAGAGTGGTACATCCTAAAATGTACCATATGAGGTTTGATTCTTTCAGATTTTAGGTGCTGAAAGCGGTACCATTATTTTGCAAGGAAATGTGGCGTTTTACATTGTAGGCCTGGAATTCTTAGGAATAACTCACTTAAATCTGTCCAAACAAGAGTCTAGTAGACATCCCGGGTATGATAAAGTTTGAAAAACAAAATCATAAATTATAATATAATAAATAACTATAAATAATTATAACAAATAATAATGTAATTATAATAAAAATTAATCAATAATGTAATCAAATCAAAATCACTGAAATTTACTCAGTTGCAGAATTGTCGCTGTCATTACTTTTATTTTTTTATAACGAATTTCCCCACAAATCGCTATCGCTCAATTCTGCCAGTGATTATAATTTATTATCGCTGTTTTCTAGCTGATCTAAAACCATTTTTGACATAAAGGGACACTTCTTGGTTGCTATGGACAATCTACAGTTTGCAGGCAGAAAGAACAGTGTTTATTATATAAAAGTACATGTAGGGCACTGGGCAGACCACTAGGGACAAAGGGGGTGTGTATTTTTTACATACAGTACTGTAATCTGTATGTAATGTGTTTATTTATTTATTTTAATTTGGCGCCGATCTCCGCCCCGTGCGTCGTACCATCGCAGGGAACGGAGATTGGCGGCACACAGGCACTGTGTGAATCGAGCGAGGACACCGCTCGCTCACACAGCGGGGATGCATCGCAGGATCCAGGGACAAGGTAAGTAAACCATGCCTGTGGACACTGCAAGGCGATTCCGAGTCTGGCTCGTGGATACCGCCTTTGGTCCTGAAATCTTACCCCAAGCCAGACTCGGGAATACCGCCAGGGGGGTTAATACTGTACGAGTGGAGGGGACTCAGGGAGTGCTAAATTTCTGTGGGTTAGGGGCACAAATTACCGTACTTGTCTTGCCTTGGGTGCTGACAACACACGCTAAGAAAATAATTTTACTGTTAGGGGTCCCCACAACTCAGGAAATTTTATCAAGGGGTCACGGCACTAGAAGATTGAGAACCACTGAACTAGGGAGACTTCCATTTACTTCTTGTCCTTTATACACCACAATAATTGAAAGGAAATTTCTCCAATGTCAGGGAATGTCCCCCCAAGACAGTTGTCACTGGGGCAAATGTTACCATTAAAAGATTTTTCTCCTATTCCTGTTCTGGTCACAACTGTTGGATTTTGCCTTTTTTTAGGCCAAACTGAGTGTGTCAAGAACACCAACGGGAAGGCAGACATCAATTAATGTCCAATTACTCTATCAAAATGAAAAAAAAAAAAAAAAATTAAATAAAAAAAGGTGGCTTTAGATATACACTATATTGTCAAAAGTATTGGTACGCCTGCTTTTACACGCACATTAATTGTATTGGCATCCTAATCTTAGTCCGTGGGGTTCAATATTGAGTTGGCCAACCCTTTGCAACTTTGACAGCTTCAATTCTTCTGGGAAGGCTGTCCACAAGGTTTAGGAATGTTTGACCATTCTTCCAGAAGCGCATTTGTGAGGTCAGGCACTGATGTGGATGAGAAGGCCTTACTCAAAGTCTCCACTCTAATTCATCCCAAAGGTGTTCTATCAGGTTGAGGTCAGGACTCTGTGAAGGCCAGTCAAGTTCCTCCACCCTAAATTCGTTCATCCATGTCTTTATAGACCTTGCTTTGTGCACTGGTCCAAATCATTTGGTGGAGGAGGGATTATGGATCTGGGGTTGTTTTTCAGAGGTTGGGCTTGGCCCTTTAGTTCCAGTTAAGGGAAATCTTAAGGCATCTGTATATCAAGGCATTTTAGCCAATTTAATGCTCCCAACTTTGTGGGAACAGTTTGGGGATGGCCCTTCCTGTTCCAACATGACTACGCACCAGTGCACAAAGCAAGGTCCATAAAGACATGGATGAGTGAGTTTGAAGTGGAGGAACTTGACTGGCCCACACAGAGTCCTGACCTCAACCCAATACAACAACTTTGGGATGAATTAGAGCAGAGACTGCAAGCCAGGCCTTCTTGTCCAACATCAGTGCCTGACTCACTAATGTGCTTCTGGAAGAATGGACAAACATTCCCATAGACACACTCCCAAACCTTGTGGACAGCCTTCCTAGCAAAGTTGCAGCTGCAAAGGGTGGGCTAACTCAATATTGAACCCTATGGACTAAGAGTGGATGACATTAAAGTGTGTGGGTAAAGGTAGGTGTCCCAATACTTTTGACAATATGGTGTATTTTTAACCACTTGCCGACCAGCCGCCATCATTATATGGCGGCAAGTCAGCTCTCCTGCGCGAATCACGTATCTAAATGGGGGCTCACGCAGGCGCAGTTGCAGGAGGGCACGCTCTTGCTCCTGCGACACGCTGCGGGAGCGTACCCGTGGGTTGGGTGGACTCGATGTCTGCGGGCGACCCGCGATCGCCTAGTACAGAGGCAGAACAGGGATCTGCCTTTGTAAACAAGCAGATCCCTGTTCTGACAGGAGACATGACAGCAGGGGCGAACTGACAACTCATGGAGCCCTCGGGCAATAGGAGATTATGGGACCCCTGAGCAATAGGAGATTATGGGGCCCCCGGGCAATAGGAGATTATGGGGCCCCCAGGCAATAGGAGATTATGGGGCCCTCAGGCAATAGATTATGGGGCCACACAGTACTGTATACACACACACACATACGGTATATATACACAGTATACACACACAGACACACAATATACACACACAGTATACATACACACAGAATACACATACAGACACACACACAATACACACAGACAGTCAGTATACATACACACACTAAGAAGGTACTGAAGAGGCGGGGCAGCTATAATCTTGGGATTTTTAGACCAAAAGGATTTCGGTATGGGACAATTCAGGGACAGATGTAAAAAAACACAGATTTACTGAGGCTATGGCAACCCTGATGGGGCCCCCTAGTGGCATGGAGCCCTCAGGCAGTGCCCGAGCGCCCGAATGGTCAGTCCGCCCCTGCATGACAGAGATCTACTGTTCGATCGGGAATAATGATCTCTGTCATGTCCCTGGCAGCCCCCCCCCCTACATTTGGAACACACCCAGTTAACACAATTAACCCCTCGATCACCCCCTAGTGTTAACCTCTTCCCTGCCAGTGTCATTTTTACATTGATCAGTTCATTTTTATAGCACTAATCAATACTTTGTGAATTCCAGTACACAGGCGTGAGGGACTGTGCCTCCAAAGGAGCTTGCTGTGGTTAGCATACAGGTTAGGTTAAGAACAACTAATATTTATAGAATGCACTTCCTCATAGTAGACATATTAAGTGGGATTCCTTAATAATTCACATAGATATCACTAATTTCCCGCACTTGCATGCCAGAGTTTTGCAACTCAAGTTTAGGATATGTACTTGAATTCATGATTAATGAATCACCGATTAAGCTATACTTGATGGTAGACATCTAGACTTGTACAGATATACATATAGACATACAGTACATGTTTATATGTAATTTGTGCGATCACTTCCAGCGCAAGCATCAGCAAGGACAAAAAAAAAAACAGCAGATTTTGCTGCGTATTGATTATATAGTGAACATGAATGGATCTGTATTTTTTAACTAAATCAAAGATTAGTCTGACTTACATGATCAAAGAAGGATCAGACTGTTCCAATTCAATGTCCCTAAATGTATGACTCAGCATTGATTCGATGAGTCAAACACATACTACCACATGGGGATGTTTACCAAGGTCTTTCAGTATCTAAAACTGCTCTCTTTGAACATCAAAATAAAGCTTTCAGCTTCCCCTGGGCAAGACTTTTATAGCGTGGCTGTTTTTCTATTATTTTCCAGTATTGTACCCATCTAAGCCTTTAATACAGTGCTTAGTGTTCATATATTGTACGGGTAGATCCTTTCCAAAGAAACCTAGCTTTATAAATAGTAGATATGTGCATTCCCGTTCGTACGAATGTTATTTTCGTACGAAAATGTTCATTTTCGTACCCGCAGAATAATGTGTACCTACGAAAAAATTAAAGCACCAAAATACGAAAACGACGGGATTACGAATGAGCCACATAACGAACAACCGCAAATACGAACGAACGATCTGACGAAAATACGACAAAAGAACAAAAATTACATCTATAACAAAAGATTTGCATTCTGTATCCTGTTTGAATCCCCTCTCTGCTTGTATCCTCAGCTGTATGTTCACACAACATCCACAACAAAATATTTGCATTCTGTATCCTGTTTGAATCCCCTCTCTGCTCGTATCCTCAGCCGTATGTTCACACGACATCCACATAAAAGAGTTGCACTCTGTATCTTGTTTGAATCCCTTCTCTGTTCGCACCCTCAGTCGTATGCTCATATGTTGTTAACATGGGCTGTGTAAAGTTAGGTCAGGTAAAACAACGACTAACTTTGCGACGGGAAACTAGACTAGCAACGACGTAACGAACGCGAAAAACCATCGTGGATCGCCGTAAAACCTCATTTGCATACCCGATGCTGGAATACGACGCAAACTCCACCCAGCGGCGGCCGAGGTACTGCATCCTAAGATCCGACGGTGTAAGACAATTACACCTGTCGGATCTAAGGGCTATCTATGCGTAACTGATTCTATGAATCAGTCGCATAGATACTCTGAGAGATACGACGGCGTTTCAGAGAAACGCCGTCGTATCTCTTCTGTGAATCTGGCCCATTGTTTTTTTTTATATATATATATATACCGTATGTGTCATATTTACAGTTAATCAGCCAAGTAGTTGATCAACAGATAAAAGTGCTATATCGGTGAAAAGATCTACAGATCATTGTAGCTGAACAAAAAGTGGAACTTCACTCTTTAAGTGGAACTTAAGTGGAACTTCACTCTTCCAATCAGCATTAATTATTTGTAATCCTCATGCTGCTAGCATTAGTAAATAGATAGGGAAGTTTGTCATATTTACTTGTTTTAAACATTTTTTTTTTTAACAGTTCTTCAGTTATGTTCTGGTTTCTTACCTAGGCAAATTATGTCATAAATCCCTGGAGGAGAGCAGAGGGGTTTCTCAGCTAAGCACACACTCCTGCATGCATGCCTGAGCTAAGGGCACATGGATTCCAGGAAGTAATTGCTACATGAATCATTTGCCCTTACTCAAGATGGTCACAGCCAAAAATGCTAGGGGGTTGTTTGCAAAGCGATTCTTCAACAAAATAAAGCATAAAGACACAAATGAATGTGGGTGCACACAACAAAAAACAAAAATGCCCTTGGGATTTTTAAAAAGCACACCTCAATTAAGAGTCGGGTTCACACAGCAGCGGCACGACTTCGGGGGCGACTCTGCAAGTCGTCCTGAGGACGACTTCAGAGGCAATTTGCAAAATGACTTCTGTATAGAAGTCAATGCAGGTCGCTCCGAGCCGCCCCCGAAGTCGTACAAGAACCTTTTTCTAAGTCGGAACGACTTGCGTCGCTCCTATTAGAACGGTTCCATTTCATTGAATGGGACGCGACACATCAGGTGGCTGAGCCGCCTGTCATGTCGCCCCAGTGTGAACCGGGTCTTAAAAGTATATTTACTTGATTTATTTAACAAACATTTAAAAACAACAATTGATCCAGAAAATAAACCACATATTAACCGGTTACAGACGGGCTCACGCACATATATGTTGGCAGAATGGCACAGCTGGGCAAAGTGACGTATGTGTACGTCACATTGAATTTCCCGCCGTGCGGGCACGCACGCCCTCGGCGGCGCGTGCGTGCCTCTGCCGCAAGCTCTGTGACAGTGCCCACGGGACCCGCAATCGGGTCACAGAGCTGCAGAAAGGGGAGAGGCAAGTGTAAACAAGCATCTCCCCGTTCTGCCTAGTGACACTGATCGTATGCTCCCTCTCATCGGGAGCAGCAATCAGTGACGTGTCACTCCCCCTAACAGTTACAATCACTCTCTAGGACACACTTAACCCCTTCATTGCCAGTCACATTTATACAGTAATCAGTGCATTTTTATAGCACTGATTGCTGTATAAATGTGAATGGTCCCAAAATAGCATCAAAAGTGTCCAATATGTTCGCAATAATGTCACAGTCATGATAAAAATCTCTAATCACTGCCATTACTAGTAAAAAAAAATGATTATTAAAAATGCCATAAAACTATCCCCTATTTTGTAGATGCTATAACATTTGCGCAAACCAATCAATAATTGCGTTTTTTTACCAAAAATATATAGAAGAATACGTATCAGCCTAAACTATTTTTTGGAGATATTTGTAATAGCAAAAAGTTAAAAATATTGAATTTTTTAAAAAATTGGCACTCTATTTTTGTTTATAGCGCAAAAATTTAAAACCGCAAAGGTGATCAAATACCACCAAAAGAAAGCACTATTTGTGGGAAAAAAGGATGTCAATTTTGTTTGGGAGCCACGTGGCTTGGTCATTTTCCAGGGGCTGAAGTGGTTAAATGTCGACATATAAATCAATATTGACAGCGAGTGCGGAGAACACATGGCAATTGAAATTAAAGCTTTTACAACAATGTTCCGTGCTCTGATGATCTGACCGTCTCTCTCTTCTCTCTTCTTCTGAGCGATCACTGGGAGAAGAGCTCCCATTCAACCTTGCCTACTGGTGGCACAATCCCCCTGCTCCCAAGCAGCCTGCACTTGCCAGCCCTCATTTCCCACTCGCAAAATGCGAGTAGGCGAGTGAAAAATGTGGGGGCTGTTATTATTATTAACCACTTCAGCCCCAAGCCTCTTTTTTACACTTGTTTAAAAGTTAAAATAGTTTTTTTTGCTAGAAAATTACTTAGAACCCCAAACATTATCTATATTTTTTTCTAACACCCAAGAGAATAAAATGGTGGTTGTTGCAATACTTTCTGTCACACCGTATTTGCGCAGCGATAATACCGGGGTTATGGCAGCTACCTAATAACCCCGGTATTTAGCGTCAAAATACCAGCGTGCGGGTACGGTGATTTTCGTGAAGTGGTTAATATTATTACTATTATTATTTTAATCATGTATCTTCTTCAAAGCTTTACATTGTATTGTTTTTGTTACCAATGATTTATTTCATGTACAGTACCATTGCATCACCATGCAGCAGAATCTGTTATCTCCAACAACTGAGCAAGTACTTAGGCTGCATTCACACCTTGGCGTATTTATGCCAGACGCTCGTGCTGCTGGAGGGGCGATTTTACATTGTTGTCTATGAGATGGTTCACATCTCATGCCGAACGCCGAAATGCCGTACGCCTGCCGCCTGAAAACAAGTCCTGGACCCTTTTTTTCAGGCGGCTTTCGGCGTTCGGCATAGACAACAATGTGTTGTCAAAAAAAAAGACCTGTTTTGTCGCGGCAAATAGCGGTACAATACGCCGCAATTTGTTGCGGCAAAATACGTCGCGTTATAGTGTGAATGCAGCCTTAAAGTAAGAGTAAAAAAACATAAATAAACTATGATATTACTTTCCCCAAGAACATGTTTGTATGTTTGCTATGATAAAAACAATCTAAACTAATATATATGTGTGCATTTGACAAGTCTTGCAAATAGCAGGGATATGCATTCTAGCTATGATTTTCCTCTAAGTGTGCCTAAGATTCCAAAGCTAAAGCTATGATTATCTCCAAGCAAAGGCATTTCAAGTGAGTACTTTGCTCTGTTTGCAATTAGAATTTCTGAGTGTCATGGGAGCTTTATGTAATGAGGCAGATATTTTTCTTGCTGTCCACAAACGTAGGCCATGTTTTGTAGCTTGGAGTCAGCTAACATGATTTGCAGAGTGTACAGTACCGTAAACACTGGAAAACACCTGTGTCAGGTGAGGAAACTGGCTGTGCAAATGCTAAAAATTGTTCATCTGAGCCATATAATCAATTAGTAACAAGGGCTTGGCGTGACACAAGCAACAGGCTTGTTATATAACTGGGTTAGGGTGTGGATGTCCAACGTGCTCCATACCTGTGTGTAATTGGGAATCCTGGTTCTACAACTTTACTGTACCTGAAATTATCTGCACAGTACTTCCTGTGACTTTACAGAAGTAAAATGTGCCAACAGAGAATGTTTCTGTCAGCACTATCTGGCCAGGTAATACATCTAAACACTTAATTAACTCAGATAATAACTCTACTATAAATAATGTGCGAAATGTCAATATTGTTCTCACCTAAAGTGATTGCATCAACGCAAACTCCCAAAGAATATTCATGTTCATGTGTTCAAAAGTAAATTAAAAAGTTAAATGTATTGTATTACTAATAAATTAGGGTGGAACTACAGAAGATGCTATGTCTTCTGTTGTTATGAGATCATAACATAGCTTACTAAGTCCATTGTGTGCTCACTTTACATTCTATAAACTATTATTTTTTTGGGCCAATACTATTCTTTCAAGGTGTATATATTTTTGTTTTAAATTGCAGCTGTGCATAGTTACCATTTTGCTTCTAGCTTCAGCTTGTTTAGTTAAAGGGGTTGTAAAGGTTTGTTTTTTATTTTCTAAATAAGTTCCTTTAAGCTAGTGCATTGTTGGTTCACTTACCTTTTCCTTCAATTTCCCTTCTAAATGTTTTTTTTCTTTGTCTGAATTTCTCACTTCCTGTTCCTCCTCAGTAAGCTGATCTCGCTGACTAACCCCCAACCAAAACAGTTTAGATGATGGGGGCAAGCTTACTGAGGAGAAACAGGAAGTGAGAAATTCAGACAAAGGAAAAAAGACATTTAGAAGAGAAATCAAAGGAAAAGGTAAGTGAACCAACAATACACTAGCTTAAAGGAACCTATTTAGAAAATAAAAAACAAACCTTTACAACCCCTTTAAGCTTTGATGACATGAAAGATAGAAGCTGATTGGTTTTTCATGCACAGCTACTTCAGATTCTGGCTGCTCCGGTCTTAGTAAATTCCCCTCAATGTGTACACAGAGTTTTCGCAGCTGATATCTAGGTATCTAGAAAGGGGCGCTATCTTTTCCTCAGGGGCAAAATAAATGAAGTCGACTACTCTATAGCTAATATCTATGGCCCAAACCAAAACCCTGTTAAATTTCTTAAGGGAGTAATTGAGAGGTTCATGGATTTTAGGTCCGGCAGGGTAATTATGGCCGGAGATATGAATCTCTGTCTGGATCTAGATGCCGACTGTACGTCGCGTGTACAGAGGGGAGGGAACGTACAACGGAAATTACTAAAAAATAAATTACATCAACACCAATTAATGGATGTATGGAGAATTCAACATCCAAAAGTACGGGATTATTCATTCCGCTCCTCTGTACACGGGACGTATTCCAGAATTGACTTATTTTTGGTGGACCATGAATCTTTGGAGACAGTCAAAATTTCTGATATCGGAATAGTAACTTTGTCGGATCATGCCCTAGTATCAATTAATTTAAACATAGCGGGAATACAAAAGAATAATAGAACATGGAAAATTAATGATGATTTAATGCAAGACGAAGAGGCTGTAGATAAGATTAAAAGGGAATTAGGATTGTATTTTAAAGAAAATAGTTCAGAATTTCTGTCAGAAGCATTAGTATGGGAAACTCACAAGGCCTATATCAGAGGTATTATGATCGCAATCGGAACAGCTAAAAAAAAAAGAAAGTAGTAAGAAACGAGATGATTTATATAAAACAATTCTTGATCTGGAACAAAGACATAAATTAACAGGTGATTGCGTAGTTGGACATTCGGTTATTCTAAAAAGGGCAGAACTAAGGGACCTTATTGAACAAGAGAATAGATCAGCCTGTCTTAAAGTTAAGAAAGAAAGGTACCAATGGGGGGATTTATAAAATATCTAGCCAAAATGTTAAAAAATGAATCTACCAGAAATTTTATTGAAAGTATACAAACTAGTAAAGGAAATAAAGTATTTACAACCCCTGAGATTGCGGGAATATTCCAAGAATACTATGGGAGGCTGTACGCGATATCTCAAAATGATCCCCCTGAGAAAGTGAAAAAGGAGATCAGAATACCAAAAAAAATTCTTAGAGGAAGCAGGTCTTAAAAAAATACCAGTAGATAAACTTAGTTTTCTAGAGGACCCTATAACAGAAATGGAAATTAGGAAAAACTTAAGTGAGTCCCCATTAGGGAAAAGTCCTGGCCCGGATGGGCTAACAACTGAGTATTATAGGAAATTTAGCGATATCCTAGTTCCTAGGATGTGTGCTTATATGAATGGCATCGGCATGAATTGGGATATTCGTCGTGAGGCACTTGAGGCTGCAATTACGATTATCCCTAAAGATGGTAAAGACCCTTCATTGTGTTCCAGTTATAGACCTATTTCCCTATTAAATGCGGATGTAAAGTTGTTCGCCAAAATCTTAGCTGGTAGAATGAAGAATATCATGAATAAATTAGTATATAATGATCAAGTGGGCTTTATCCCAGGTAGGGAAAGTAGGGATAACAGTATTAAGACACTGTTACTGATTCAGAGAATAAAAGAAGGTAAGTCCCCAGGTCTACTACTGTCGATAGACGCCGAAAAAGCTTTCAACAGAGTAGACTGGGGATACCTTCAGACTACTTCAGAGTTTTATGGGGTAGGCCCCAAGATGTTGGGGTGGATAAAAGCTCTATATAACCACCCTACGGCAAAGGTTAAGGTAAATGGGACGGTATCCAGGCTTTTTGAGATGTTTAATGGGACCCGTCAAGGCTGTCCCTTGTCACCCTTATTGTTTATTTTGTCCTTAGAACCTTTACTGTCTACGATTAGAAATAATACTGACATCGAGGGGATACAGACAGAAGACGGAGAACATAAAATTGCGGCCTACGCCGATGATATTCTGTTATATATAGTGAACCCAACTACATCTCTCCCTAATCTTTTAAAAACTCTTAGGCCCCATACACACGATAGAATTTATCCGCAGATACGGTTCAGCGGACCGTATCCGCGGATAAATCCTCTCTAAGATTTCAGAGGATTTCAATGCGATGGCGTGTACACACCATCGCATTGAAATCCGCGCTGAAATCCTCTGCCGATGACGTGTCGCGCCGTCGCCGCTATTATGACGCGGCGACGGGCGCGACACTGTCATATAAGGAATTCCACGCATGCGTCTATTCATTACGGCGCGTGCGGGGAATCCCTTTGGACGGATGGATCCGGTAAGTCTGTACAGACGAGCGGATCCATCCGTTGGAATGGATTCCAGCAGATAGATATTCTGTGCATGTCGACAAATATTTATCTGCTGGAAATCCATTCCAGGGGAGATTTATCTGCGGATAGATATCCGACGGAGTGTACACACCATAGGATCTATCCGCAGAAACCCATTTGATGGGATTTATCTGCGGATAGATTCTATGGTGTGTATGGGGCCTGAAAGTCTACGGTGAAGTTTCTAATTTCAAAATTAATCCCTTAAAGTCTGAAATCCTGAATATTACTGTGAAAGCACAGGATGTAACCAGATTTAAAAAAGACTTCCCATTTATTTGGAGAGATACTGTATTAAAATACCTAGGTGTCAATATAACAACATCTTCTGAGTCAATTTATCAGTATAATTTTATTCCATTACTGAACGATATTAAAATGGACTTGAATAAAATTGCTTCCAGACAGAGGTCCATATTAGGAAGAATAAATAGTTTTAAAATGTTAACTTTGCCCAAGATTCTATATAAATTACAAATGCTGCCGATTGCAATACCAGAAGTATATTTTAAAACGTTAAAACAGTTATTAATTAGATTCATATGGCGGAAAAAGAAAGCGCGCATAGCCATGTCTATACTCACCAGAGACAAGGCGCAGGGCGGTTTGGGGTTACCAGACATTAAGGCATACTATACGGCCATTCACATGACACGGGTGGTTGAATGGGTTAGACAAAATAAAGAAAAATTATGGGTTAAATTGGAAAGTAGTTTAAATAAAACTAGGTTAGGAAAGGAGATTTGGATTCCGGCACAATTTAGACAGTCAAAAGAGCACTTGTACACGATTACACGGACATCTATGTTAATATGGGATAGGGTTCACAAAAACGAAAAATGGGGATACAATTCCCTACTAATACCACTATACGACACAAATTATTTTGCACCAGGGAAAGTAAGCTTGTCTGGGAGTTGGATAAAGAAAACTGACGTAAAATTAAGGGATATACTGAAAGATGGCAAAATCTGTAATTATCAGGAACTTGGGGAACACAAAGAAATGTTTGAGCTGAATTGGCTGAGATACCAACAGTTGAAACACTTTGTGGGCTCCCACTAGAGCGTATGTGCCTGGCCTCGAGCGGACGAGGCGGGATCTCACGGATTTATAAAATATTGTCGGGACTTAAAAATAAGGGGCTACCTCCGTATATTAAAAAATGGGATGAAGAGTTGGCAACAGGGGACACTGAGAGAGATTTTGGGAAAATACTGAAGATGACGCATATCACTTCAACTAACTGCGGGTTGATAGAAATGAATTTTAAATGTTTATCAAGATGGTATATCACCCCAGATATTGCACATCGATTCCAAGGGGAGACTTCCGGATTCTGTTGGAGGGGTCGTACGGAACCCGGAACCATGTCACACCTTTGGTGGACGTGCCCCAAAATCAACAGATATTGGCATAAAGTGGTATCATTAATCAAGGAAATTACTGGAATTAAAATAGCAGTTGACCCGTGGGTGTGTTTGTTCCATGGGACAAACATGAATAGTAAACAGTATATGAGAACCTTGCTCCCCCATATTCTGAATGCAGCAAAGAGCCTGAT
The DNA here is from genome assembly GCF_905171775.1 of Rana temporaria. Classification (NCBI taxonomy): domain Eukaryota; kingdom Metazoa; phylum Chordata; class Amphibia; order Anura; family Ranidae; genus Rana; species Rana temporaria. Next base: position 242,239,961 of record NC_053491.1, read on the forward strand.
CCCTAAACAGTGGAAAGATCCCGAGAGCCCAACAATGAAGAATTGTCTTGATAAAATAAATGATATTTATTACATTGAACAGCTTAAGTTTATGGGGGAGGAAGGTGAAAGGGGATTCAAACTTAAATGGCAGGACTGGGTTGACTATAAGTCATCACAGAGTTATCTAGTCCGGATGGTATAGGACAGGAAGTGTAGTGAAGTAAAAGTTGATAAACTAAGAGACTGAGGTTCGGAGAGAAAGGGGTGGGTCTGGGTATGGGTGGGGATGGGTTAGTCGACTTGGGTAGGGACACTTTGGTTTTATGATGTAATTTTTTTTGTACTTTGCCATACTGTGGCCACGCTGGCTTAATATAAACACATAATGACATAGCAAACAAAGCAAAACAAAAAAGGCAAAAAAAAAAAAAAAGACATTTCCCACCATGATGCGAACCAGGATGGAGACAGCGTATGAACGCAAAATTGATTAGGTCTCCGGTAAGTGTTCTCTGAGTCGGAAAAAAAAAAAATCTAGAAAGAGCTGTGACACAAGTAAGGAAGCAATAAAGAAAAATAATATCCTGTACTTCCTAGCCACTGAACATGGCTTTCCTGGGGGCAGCTACATACCAGTAGTGATGTACAGAACTGTTCGCCGGTGAATAGTTCCCGGCGAAACACCGCTTGTTCGCGTTCGCCGCCGCGGGCGAACATATGCGATGTTCGGTCCACCCCCTATTCATCATCATTGATTAAACTTTGACCCTGTACCTCACAGTCAGCAGACACATTCCAGTCAATCAGCAGCATACCCTCCCTCCCTGACCCTTCCACCTCCTGGACAGCATCCATTTTAGATTCATTCTAAAGCTGCAGTCTTAGTGAGAGGAGGGACAGTGTAGCTGCTGCTGATTTAATAGGGAAAGCGATAGCTAGGCTAGTGTATTCAGTGTCCACTCCAGTCCTGAAAGACTCATCTGATTTCTGCTGTCAGGACAGCATCCTGACAGCACCCTAAACAGCCCTTTTTAGTCCATCAGTCTGCTTTTTTTTTTTCCTTCTCTGTAATCTAATTGCAGTTGCCTGCCAGGCAGCGTGTGTGTGTCTCAGGCTCACAGCGTATACTACTGTGCCCACTTGTCCAGTGCCATATCTCATATATATTTTGTTGGCACTGTAGATAACATTTAAAAAAAAAACTCAATTTTGACTGCAATAGAGAATAGTAGTCACTTGTCTGCCAGCGTGTCTCAGGCTCACAGCGTATACTGTGCCCACTTGCCCAGTGCCACCACTCATATCTGGTGGCACAGTAGATTACATAAAAAAAAAATGTGACTGCAATAGAATAGGAGTTAGTTGTCTGAAGGCATGTGTGTCAGGCCTACAGCGTCTACTCTGCCAACTTCTGCCAGTGCACAGTGCCACTCATATCTGGTGTCACAGTAGCTTGCACGCATAGTACAACTAAACAAATCTAAAAAAATGACAGGCAGAGGCAGGCCACCCCGCAGGGGCCATCGTGGTCGTGGTCCTGTGATTCCCTTTGGCCCTAGAATAATACCCAGTGTTCAGAGGCCACGTTCCCTGAACTCGAAAAGTTCTATGGGCATAGTTGACTGGCTAACACAGGACACCCAATCTTCTACAGCTTCCGCTCGGAACCTTGACGCACCATCCTCCTCCAGCTCAGCTTCGGGCACCTCTCAAGTTACCACTCGCCCGCCTGCCGCCACCACCAAGACTAGCACCACAGCTGCTTCACTTGATCTGTCAGAGGAGTTATTTACACATCAGTTGGAAGAAATGAGTGATGCGCAACCATTATTGCCAGAGGATGTAGATAAAAGGGATATGACTCAGTCAGGCAGCATTACACACATGGACGTATGGTGTGATGATGATGTACCCGCTGCTGCTTCCTTTGCTGAGTTGTCAGATACAAGTGAAGTGGTTGATGATGACGATGTGTCCGGGGATGTCACGTGGGTGCCCGCTCGAAGAGAAGAAGAACAGGGGGAAAGTTCAGATGGGGAGACAGAGAGGAGGAGGAGACGAGTTGGAAGCAGGGGGAGGTCGTCGCAAGGAGCTAGTGGCACAGTCAGACAGCATGTATCGGCAACCGGGGTCAGCCAGACAGCACGCCAATCAACGCATGCTGTTGCCAAAGCCAGAATGCCGTCATTGCAAAGCTCAGCAGTGTGTTTTTTTTGTGTGTCTGCCTCTGATAACAGCGATGCCATTTGCAACCTGTGCCAAAAGAAACTGAGTCGTGGGAAATCCAACACCCACCTAGGTACAACTGCTTTGCGAAGGCACATGATGGCACATCACAAATGCCTATGGGATCAACACATGATGACGAGTACAAGCAGCACACAAGCACAAAGCCACCATCCTCCTCCTGGTGCAGCATCTTCAGTCACGTCAACCACTGCTGTCCTCCTTATCCCCTCTCAACCATCTGCCACTCCGTCTCTCACCTTGAGCAGTTCCTGCTCATCTGCCCACAGTCAGGTGTCTGTCAAGGACATGTTTGAGCATAAGAAACCAATGTCACAGAGTCATCCCCTTGCCCGGCGTCTGACAGCTGGCTTGTCAGAACTCTTAGCCCGCCAGCTTTTACCATACAAGCTGGTGGAGTCTGAGGCCTTCAAAAAAAATTGTAGCTATTGGGACACCGCAGTGGAAGGTACCTGGCCGAAATTTATTTTCACAAAAGGCAATCCCCAACCTGTACTCTATTGTGCAAAAGGAAGTCATGGCATCCCTGGCCCACAGAGTTGGGGCAAGGGTCCATCTGACCACTGATACCTGGTCTGCAAAGCACGGTCAGGGCAGGTATATCACCTACACTGCGCAATGGGTAAACCTGCTGACGGCTGCCAAGCATATAATGCGTGGCTCTGCAGAGGAGTTGGTGACACCGCCACGACTTGCAGACAGGTCTGCTGCCACCTCCTCTACTCCTCCTACTCCATCCTCTAACCTCCTCGACTGAGTCCTCTTCTGCTGCTGCGTCTTGCTCCACATCAACTGCACCCCCCAGCTCCCCAGGGGCTATTCCACGTCCCGGATACAACAGTGTCACGCCGCCTTGGGGTTGACTTGCCTGAAAGCAGAGAGTCACACTGGACCAGAACTCCTGTCCGCCCTGAACGCACAGGTGGATCAGTGGCTGACTCCGCACCAACTGGAGATCAGCAAAGTGGTGTGTGACAACGGAAGCAATTTGTTGGCAGCATTGAATTTGGGCAAGTTGACACATGTCCCGTGCATGGCACATGTGTTGAATCTGATTGTACAACGCTTTGTGCATAAGTACCCAGACTTACAAGACGTCCTCAAGCAGGCCAGGAAGGTGTGTGGCCATTTCAGGCGTTCCTACACGGCCATGACGCACTTTTCAGATATCCAGTGGCGAAACAACATGCCAGTGAGGCGCTTGATTTGCGACAGCCCGACACATAGGAATTCAACACTCCTAATGTTCGGCCGCCTGCTCCAACAAGAAAAAGCCGTCAACGAGTTTTTGTATGACCGGCCTGCTAGGACAGCCTCTGCGCAGCTGGAATTTTTTTTGCCACGTTACTGGACACTCATGCGCAATGCCTGTAGGCTCATGCGTCCTTTTGAGGAGGTGAAAAACCTAGTCAGTCGCACTGAAGGCACCATCAGCAACATCATCCCATTTGTTTTCTTCCTGGAACGTGCCCTGCGAAGAGTGCTGGATCAGCCTGTAGATGAGCATGAAGAGGAAGAGTTGTGGTCACCATCACCACCAGAAACAGCCTTATCAGCATCGCTTGCTGGACCTGCAGCAATGCTGGAAGAGGAGTGTGAGGAAGAGGAGTCAGAGGAGGAATGTGGCTTTGAGGAGGAGGAGGAAGACCAACCACAGCAGGCATCCCTGGGTGCTCGTTGTCACCTATCTGGTACCCGTGGTGTTGTGCGTGGCTTGGGGTAAGAACTGAGCTTCAGTGAGATTAGTGAGGATGAGGAACGGGACATGAGCAGCTCGGTATGCAACCTTGTGCAAATGGGGTCTTTCATGCTGTCATGCCTGTTGAGGGACCCTTGTATAAAAAGGCTTAAGGAGAACGACCTGTACTGGGTGGCCACGCTACTAGACCCCCAGTATAAGCAGAAAGTGCCTGAAATGTTACCAAATTACCGGAATTCGGAAAGGATGCAGCAGTTCCAAAATAAATTAAAAAGTATGCTTTACACAGCGTACAAGGGTTATGTCACAGCACAATGGGAATCTAACAGTGGAAGAGGTGAAAGTAATCCTCCTCCTACCATGACCATACCGGCAAGGACAGGACGCTTTACAGACGTGTTATTGATGGAGGACATGCAGAGCTTTTTTAAGTCCTACGCATCGCCACGGCCCTTCGGGGTCCATCCTCAGAGAATGACTCGACCGACAGGTAGCAGACTACCTCGCCTTAACTGCAGATATCGACACTCTGAGGAGCGATGAACCCCTTGACTATTGGGTGTGCAGGCTTGACCTGTGGCCTGAGCTATCCCAATTTGCGATAGAACTTCTGGCCTGCCCCGCTTCAAGTGTCCTTTCAGAAAGGACCTTCAGTGCAGCAGGAGGTATTGTCACTGAGAAGAGAAGTCGCCTAGGTCAAAAAAGTCTAGATTACCTCACCTTTATTAAGATGAATAAGGCATGGATCCCGACGGGACTGACAGTGGGCCATACATTTGACTAAAGGCCTGATGAGATGAGCTTCCTTGGACTAAAAATGGTCCACACGCTGCTGTATTTTATCTCTGCATGCCGGATGACTTGCGTGACTTATCCGCCACCAACTAGGGTTCAAGCAGCAATGTTATAGTGCACTTTCTGCCTTGAAAACATAAATTTTTCTGGCTGCAACAATACCTAATTTTTCAGGCATGTGTATATGCCTAATTTTTCTGGCCTCTGGTGCAGCACTGTGGCTGCAAAAACAAATCCAAAAAAAAGGCACATACATGTGCCAATTCCCCTTTGTGATTGTTACCTTGTTGTGATGAAGGGGCTTGCGTATCACAATGAAGCGACTACCTCTATGAGTGTGTTGGCAATGACAATGTTGGTACACCCCAGATGATACGGTTGTTGCTTCATTGTGAACAGAACAAAAGCGATCAGGTGGATAATTTTGCATAGAAAAAACATTAATTTTCTTTGTGATCATCTAAGGAGATCATTAAAGCCTACTAGGCCAACAATGTTTTCTGGGTCACTTAACTGTCACTGAACTACCTCAGCACGACCATAGGATTTGAAAAACCCCCATCGCCTGCAATCTCCCAAACGTGCGCACGAGCACAGTCATCACTACACCAAGATTGACGCATAGAGGAATAAAATTTATGTCATGAGTGTGTAAGTTACAGACAGGGTTAGGGTTACAGATAGGGTTAGGGTTACAGACAGGGTTAGGGTTACAGATAGGGTTAGGGTTACAGATAGGGTTAGAGTTAGGGTTAGGGTTACAGATAGGGTTAGGGTTAGGGTTACAGACAGGGTTAGGGTTAGGGTTATAGATAGGGTTAGGGTTAGGGTTACAGACAGGGTTAGGGTTACAGATAGGGTTAGGGTTAGGGTTACAGACAGGGTTAGGGTTACAGACTGTAACCCTAACCCTATCTGTAACCCTAACCCTAACCCTGTCTGTAACCCTAACCCTATCTGTAACCCTAACCCTATCTGTTACCCTAACCCTAACCCTGTCTGTAACCCTAACCCTATCTGTCAGGCCCCGTACACACGTCCGAGGAACTCGACGTGCCAAACACATCGAGTTCCTCGTCGAGTTCAGTGTGGAAGCCGCCGAGATCTCGGCGGGCCGACTTTCCTCATTGAACAACGAGGAAATAGAGAACATGTTCTCTATTCGGCCCGACGAGTTCCTCGTCGGCTTCCTCGCTGAAAAGTGTACACACGACCGATTCTCGGCAGAATCCAGCTCCGATCGAGTTTCTGGCTGAATTCTGCCGAGAAACTCGGTCGTGTGTATGGGGCCTAACCCTAACCCTGTCTGTAACCCTAACCCTAACCCTTACACTACCTGATCGATACAACATCATACCTGATGTTTTAAAGCACGTTATTCCAAACAATTTATAAATGTTAGGTGATTTATGCCCTTTATGGATTAAAAACGGACTCTGTGACAACTACGTAATTTTCCATTGGAGTTTTGCCATGGATCCCCCTCCGGCATGCCACAGTCCAGGTGTTAGTTCCCTTGAAACTACTTTTCCATCACTATTGTGGCCAGAAAGAGTCCCTCTGGGTTTTAAAATTCGCCTGCCCATTGAAGTGTATGGCTGTTTGCCCGGTTCGCCCGTTCGCCAACATTTGCAGAAGTTCGCGTTCGCCATTCGCGAACGGAAAATTTTAGGTTCGCGACATCACTACATACCAGTAGGCTAGGCTTGCTTGGCTTAGAGGAAGTGTGGCAACTGATAGGATGCTTCTGGATCCTATAAACTCGAATTCTATCTACCAGCTTATTATTAATAATCTTACCTTCTTTTTAATATTGCTGGCACATTTCTGTTCGTCAGACCCAGATTCTACACAGGTAACAGTGTATACAAACGTGACACAACACAGATTGATTACACACTGTTCGATTTATTGGTTCTGGTACAACATATTTATAATATACATTTAAGATAAAACCCAGCAATGGGATATCAACAATCCAAGCCATGCCAAACACCTCCCCATGTAGATATAGTTCTTCATAGTATTTATCGCCTGTCAATGTTCAGACGGTTTTATAGCGGCTTTTATAAGAACAAACAGGCTATCACATCACTTTGATCCAGGCGTAAGTTTTGCAGTTAGGAGAAAACGAAACCAAGACTTCCATCTTCTCTTTAGAAACATCTCTTTTACTTCTAACTTAAGTAATAACTTAAAATGTTCACCCTCCCTCAAATACTATACCTGTTCATGACCCTGTTAGTCCCTCTTAAATAAAGCACTTCCGCTTCTTTACCTCCCTGTTCAGACAATTTATATGAAAATTTATATGAAATTTACAGAAAGTGCAGTATTAAGATCAATATTTAATGGCAAGATACTTAAAAATCACTCACAATAGAGAAGTAAAACATAAGTTCATCTGTTTCCAGTAGTCCAGGGGGCTCCCAGTGTCCGGAATAGGCTCAATGTTTGGCTGTATGGATGATGAGTCCGCAGAACGTCCTGTGGCCACCAGGAAGGGCACCAGAAACCAGCGTGAAACACACAGAAGTGACGTCACAGACAGTGGGATACATCTGGAGGAACAGTACAATGAAAGGAGATGGGCAGACAGGCTACGTGCTCTGAGCATAAGCTCCTTCTACAGGCCACACAGCCACACATTAAGCCTATTCCGGACACTGAGAGCCCCCTGGACTACTGGAAACAGATGAGTTTATGTTTTACTGCTCTTTTGTTAATGATTTTAAGTACCTTGCCATTAAATATTGATCTTGATACTGCACTTAGGTGGTGCTTCCTGTTTTCTTTCCTTTCATTGTCTGCATACAGAGATGGCTCTCTATGAGGACAGCAGTGGCCTATAATACCCCACCACCCTCTTTCATGGACTAATTAACGGATTATGAACCGCCTATAGATTGTCTTTAGTGATTTATTCTGTCTTAGTTACACTGCTCCTTGAGCTTACAGTTGTTGATACCATTTAGTCAATTTATATGGTAAAATAAGAGAACTAGATGTTCACACTCTCAACTTCTTAAGCACAGATGGGCAGGAAGCTTGGCCTTCATGGACATTAATGATTATTATCTCACAGCCCATCTAAACCAACTAAAACAGTGGTCCCAACTTCCCTCTATTAAGCCTTGGACAGAGATAGAACAAGTTTTCATTTTCCACACTCTTCTGTTAGCTGACTTATGGCGTCCCACAAAACTAGGTGACATACCTCCCCAAGTGCAGGTGTCCCTCCTAGCATGGAGATCCCTGCACTCTGCTTCCAACTCATGCCTTAATGACACCAAGTTACCTATTCCCATCACTGCTCTTGCATCCTTTATTTGGAATCTCTCCCTTCAATCCCGATGCAATAAGGGTTTTACAGTTATTGATGACATACTTCATAATCGCTAACTCAAAAACATAATGGAACGGAGGGTGGAATTTGGGCTGACAACAAAAGACTATTTTACCTATTTACAAATCCAACATATTTTTGTATCCTCCCCATCCCTAGATACAAATCTCTGACCCAGTGCGGAAATTTTACCTCTCACCTATTCCTAGAAGAAACTGCATTTCTCATTTGTATTATTTACTTCAAGAAAAGAAGACCTTCCTTAAATCCAAGCTCTTCCTTATATAGGAATAGGATCTTGCCACCATGTTTACTGCTGTACAATAGAATAAGGCCCTCAAGTCCATATATAATGCCATGCACTTTGTACAACACTTGGAATTGGCACATGGCACATGGTATCTAACCCCATGCCTCCTAGCCTAGATATCCCCCCTCTCATTCTCCTCTATGCTGGCGAGGTTGTGATCAAAGGGGGAATTTATTGTACATTCTATGGTCTTGTAAAAAGTGATATCTGCATTGACAGGGTTCTTATTGCCTCCTAACCCAGCTCTAGCTATTATGAGTCTGGACATTAATAGGGTGGATTCTTCCTTTTGCACAACTGTTAGGGCTCTTTCACACGGGACAGATCCGTGATGATCTGGCCTGTGAAACTCTGCTTGCTCAGCGGGGATCGCTCCGCTGATCCCCGCTGAGCTGGCGGATGACAGGGCGATCCCCGCACACTGTGCAGGGACCGCCCTGTCAGATCTCCGCTCTCCGATATGGGGGATCGGATTAACACAGACCGTCTGTCCGTGTTCACCCGATCCAATCTGCAGACGGGTGGAAAAATAGGGTTTTCCTCCGTCTGCAGAATCGGAGGATTGCGGACTCGAATGAGATCGGTGTCAGCGGATGTTCATCCGCTGACACCCGCAATCTCATAGGTATGAATGTATGTCCCTTTTTCATCCATAAACGGATGGATGAAAAAGCGGATATACGGTCCGCATGTGTGAAAGAGCCCTTACTCATATACATATTAGCTGCCAAACTCATGATAGCTATACCCTAGAAACAACAATCAGCACCCAACCCACCTGAGGCTATTGCACTAGTCAATATGCATTTCTTGTATGAAAGAACGCTTGCATTGTGGAACAGATCTGTTGTCACCTTTGATAGATTGTGGGAACCCTGGTCCACTTGGATTCACAAATGATACTTACCGTACCAGTGCCTTTGCAGTTTTCTAATGACAACTCATGTGTTATGTAAGTGTTCATCCCTAAGTGCCTCTTTACTGGCCCATCGTCACTTAGCATGTACGTTTCTCTATCGTTATGTGCTTTCTTGGTCCATGTTTAACTTTTGTACCTCTTTGCACCCACCATTGGCAATTTATGTTTTTTTTATCTCCCATTAAACATAATGAAAATCTATTGTCCAAAAAATAATAATAGCTTCATTATGCCTTTCAGAAAATACCTTGCAGTGTTTGCTTTTAAAAATGTGGTCACTTTGTCGGTGTTTCCATTGTCCTGGTTTTCCAGGGCTTCCAAAAATGTGATAAGCAGTCAGGAAATTAGATGTATAATTTATGCCCCTGAAATGCCTGAAGGTGTTCCTTGGATTTTGAGCCCTTCTATGCATCTAGGCTGTGAAAAAAACGTTTTCATTTCATTTCTTAATTTTCCAAAAAAAAGTGACAAAACTTGACAACTTAAAAAAACTCACCATCACTCACCAAGTTTTTTTTCCACCAAAATCTTTTTTTGTCTACATAGCAAAAAAAAATACAGTGTGGTGATTAAATGCCGCCAAAAGAAAGCTCTATCTATTTCATAAAATTATAAAAATTGTATTTGCGTACAGTGTTGCATGATTGATTAATTGTCATTCAAAGTGTGACAATGCTAAAATCTGAAAAATGGTGGGGCAGGAAGGGGGTGAAAGTGGTATTGAGGTGGTTAACTACCACCCACAGTACATTTACTGGCACAGCCAGACGAGGCCACATACTGGTACATCGCCTAGCACATGTGCACTGGTGTGCCCCCTGGGGCACACATGAGTGCGAACTTGTCTCCACTGCACACAGCGGATCACAACACTTGGTATGACTCAGTGATTTTGTTGTTTCACTTTAATAATTTGCAAATTGTGATTGCACATTTATGTGGGTTTTTTGTTTTTCACTTGATTTAGCAAGCGCTGTTTGTTCACAGAAGTTTAGATTTTTGTGACACCACCATCCATGACTCAGTGATTGATCATAGCGGTCACCTGATTACAATGTCAACAAAACAGTCAATGTGTAATGACCTCTTACTAAATACTTTGGAGTAATAAATAGAAAAAGGTGAGCGCTGAAAAAATGATAATAATAATGTAGCAGCTACTGTAGCACACACAAAGATATACAACCTCCAATAGACCATACGATAAATAGATTTGGTGCAGCACTTTACTTAAATGAAAGAAAGTCCATGTGTTAAATAAACAAAGTCCTATGTGTAATGAACTCCTGTGAACTGACGGTCTTTTCTTGATACAAAAGTCCACTGTGACAGTGCAATGTGCCAAAACACTCACCAGGCAGCGAATAATATCCAGCATTTGTTTATAAACAATTTTACCCAAAGTGTGACACAGTGCTCCTTATCCATGATAACCCTCCACCATTCTATACACTCACCAGACAGTAAGCAATTATAAGCCTTGAACCACTGCCATAGAACCTAGTGACATCATATACAGAACTGTAGGGGGTTAGGAGAACCTTCCAAGAAACTGCCACTGCGCAAAGAAAGCTCACCAATGGGAGCCCAAATAATGCTCATATAGTGCAGCATTTATTAAAATCACGGTACATATCAAGCTGCAGCATACAAATGAAAGTAAGCCACTGCATAGACAGCCACCACTCCTACCTGAACGAGCGCTCCTGTCTCATAACTTGCTTCTGAGCATGCGCGGGTTTAAAACGTTGTTTTAGCCCACACACAATCATTTTTTACTACCCGAAAAACAACATTTTTAAAAACGTTAAAAAATGCAGCATGTTCGAAAAAAAAAATTGTCGTTTTTCAGAAGCCAAAACACGATGTGAAGCCCACACACGATCATTTTAAATTACGTTTTTAAAAACATCGTTTTTTTTCATGCCGAAAAATTAACGTGTGTACGCGGCATGAGTCAGGGGTGCCCAACCTTTTGAAGAGCAAGGGCCACTTAAAGTGGAGGACAATATAACGCTATGTACGGCGAAAAGAAAAAAACTGCATACTGTACATCGTTAGTATGCTGGATGTAATGTTAGATAATTGTTTTAGGGTGAACCTCCACTTTAAGCGACCTGGGTGGATGGCAGCCCACTCGGCTTTATAGAGCCCACTCTACTCTCAGCACACCAAACTCGCAGGTAATAGAAGTCTATGGCTCAGTGCAGGTAACCCACAGGTGCACGTCTCTGCACCTGTGGATCAGTTTCAAAGCAGCCCAGTAACCACTGCAGAACAGATATGCCCATATATACACTGTCACGTAGAATCGGGCAAATCTGCGGCGGCGTAACGTATGACATTTACGTTAGGCCGCCGCAAGTTTTACAGGCAAGTGCTTGATTCACAAAGCACTTGCCTGTAAAGTTGCAGGGGGCGTAGCGTAAATCCCCCGGCGCAAGCCCGCCTAATTCAAATGATCCTGGTAGGGGGCGTGGATCATTGAAATTAGGCGCGTTCCCGCACCAAATGTACTGCGCATGCGCCGTCCCTAAAATTTCCCAACGTGCATTGCGCTAAATGACGTCGCAAGGACTTCATTGGTTTCGACGTGAACGTAAATGGCGTTCAGCCCCATTCACGGACGAGTTACGCAAACGACTTAAAATTTTCAAATTTCGACGCGGGAACGACGACCATACTTAACATTGGCTGCGCCTCCTAATAGCAAGAGCAACGTTACGACGAAAACGACTTACGCAAACGACGTAAAAAACTACGGTCGGGCGCACGTACGTTTGTGAATCGGCGTAAGTAGGTAATTTGCATACTCTATGCTGAAAACTACGGGAGCGCCACCTAGCGGCCAGCGTGAGAATGCACCCTAAGATACGATGGCGTAAGAGACTTATGCCAGTCGTATCTTAGGCTAATGTCGGCGTATCTAGCTTTCTGAATACAGAAAGTAGATACGCCGGCGCAGATTTGAATTTACGTGGCGTATCTATGGATACGCCGGCGTAAATTCTATCTGAATCTACCCCAGTATTCTATTCTATTTTATTCCATCCCAGAGCAGGAGGTCGCGGGCCACATCAGAGGGCTCCGCGGGCCACTGGTTGGGCACCCCTGCAGTAAGTACATCAGGACTGATAGATTTTCATATATCTATACCATAGTTTGTAGACGCTAAAACTTGTACACAAACCCATTAATATACACTTATTGGTTTATTTTTTTACCAAAGACATTTTGGTCTACATTTATGACATTTTATTTTGTTGGATTTGTTTTAGAACAGAAAGTAGAAAATATTGTTTTTTCTTCAAAATGTTCCCTTTTTTAATTTATATAGCAACTGCTGACAACAAGTGAGAGAAAGTCGTGGGGGAGGAGCTGCAGAAGGTTGCGGTCCCTGTGTAAAGAGTAGAGACACGTGGAGCATAGGGAGCCGAGAGAGACATGTAGCCATGCAGGGAAAACCGAGAGGACACTGACAGAAAGTAAGTGTCTCTGATTCCGGCACCCAGCGCTGCCAATGTACCGAGTCAGTGCCCACCACCACCACTGCTGATTCCCTGCCATCCACCCTCCACCACAGCCACTCATCCCTACCCCCCCAGCACAGACACTCATCCCACCCCCCACCAGCACAGCCACTCATCCCACCCCCCACCACTGCCACTCATCCCTACCCCCACCACTGCCACTCATTCCTACCCACCACTGACACTCATCCCTACCCCCCCACCACTGCCACTCATCCCTACCCCCCACCACTGACACTCATTCCCCCCCACCACTGACACTCATCCCTACCCCCCACCACTGCCACTCATCCCTACCCCCCACCATTGACACTCATTCCCCCCACCACTGACACTCATCCCTACCCCCCCCACCACTGCCACTCATCCCCCCCCCCAGCACTGACACTCATTCCACCCCTCACCAGCACAGCCACTCATCCCCAACTCTGCTGGGACACCTGCTGTGGGGGGACTCTGATGGGGACACCTGCTGTGGGGTGACTCTGATGGAGACACCTGCTGTTGGGGGGACTCTGATGGGGACACCTCCTGTGGGGTGGGCTCTGATGGGGCGGGCTCTGATGGGGGCACCTGCTGTGGGGTGGGCTCTGATGGGGCACCTGCTGTGGGGTGGGCTCTGATGGGGACACCTGATGTGGGGTGGGAGGGGGAGGGGGGAGTAAGAAGTATGTTGAATTTAGTTATTGTGTACTTTTTTTATGTATATTATTTGATTTTATGGTACAGTGCTGTTTTTTTTGCAAATTTGAAAATGTTCAAATTTTATGCACATTATATGCAACAGCAGTATTTGCACTGTAATTTTTATTTATTTATATAACGTGTGGGTGAACTTAAACTGTATCGCTATGCTGTGGGCTTTGCGTGCATGCGGGGGGGGGGGGGGGGGGTTTGGGGGCCTCCATGTCCATTTTGCTTGGGGGCCCCAAATTCCTTTAAACGGCCGTGACTCCACCCAGTGCTGCCTGCATACAGCTAAACATGTTAGTCTTGCGCTAGCCCTGGGTCCCCAGGCAAGATTCTTAAGGTATGTTCCTCTGGTGCTCAGGTCTAGTGATATCTAAGGAAAGACAGCAGTTGAATCATTACGATGTAATGACTGACTACATATGTGCAGGGGTGGACTGACCATCCGGGCATTGCCCGAGGGCCCCATGCCACTAGGGGGCCCCTTCAGGGTTGCCAGCCTCAGTAAAACCAGGGACAGTATGTAAAAATCTGTGTTTTTTTTTTACATCTGTCCCTGAAATGTCCCTTATCGATATCCTTTTGGTCTAAAAATCCAAAGATTATAGCTGCTCCGCCTCACCAGTACCTTTTAAGTGTGTGCATGTATAATCTGTGTGTATGTATACTGTGTGTATGCTGTATGTGTGTGTGTGTATACTGTGTGGCCCCATAATATATTGCCTGGGGGCCCCATAATCTCCTATTGCCAGGGGGCCCCATAATCTCCTATTGCCCGGGGGCCTCATGAGTTGTCAGTCCACCCCTGCCTATGTGTACAGTATATTTTTTATGAACTCTATGAGCTACACCTATTTTCAGTTCCTATTTTCCTAAGATACTTAGGGCAATGAAACACTGGGTACATACATTGCAACAAGCACAAACAGACAAATGCTATGACTTCTTGCATTTGCCAGTATAGACTTGCTAGTTTTATTGTTTTCCCAAAGCATTCCTGACCAATGTAAACCTTTACAAGCTACGGTTGTCACTCATAATACCAATAATCATATAAAGTATGTAAGCATAATATACTACAATGTAATATAATACAATTTGCTGTTTAATAAAATGTAATGACAGTTTTTGTATACCAGTTCATAACAGCGTGTTAATCATGCTGGAAATACATTTGGCATAAGATGTAGTAATGTTTAAAGAAGACCTTGACAAATAGGGGGATGGACGGCTACATGGCTGAAAAATAATTATATTGAAGAATGTAAAGTTATTCACTTGGGTGCCAAGTATACACATGCAAAATATTCATTAGCAGGGGCTTCTCTGGTAAAATAAGTAATGTAAAAAAGATTTGAGGGGTCCTTGTTGATCACAGACTTAGCATGTTAACATAGCTAGCAGAATACTCCCACGCACTAGAAAATGGCATACATTCAAGAGATAAATCAATAATTCTAACCTTTACAAAACACAGGTTCAGTCCCATCTTGAAGTTCAGTTCCAGTCACCAATCCACAGAAAGTATGTCGTCCTTGAACTAAAAAGAGTTCAGTAAAGAGGAACAAATTACAACGTAATAAGGGGGACATCCACAGAAAACTGGATTTATGTAACTATGTATAAAGGAAAAGATGCTGTTGTATTCAAGAACAGGTAGCTTTAATTAAAAAAAAAAAAAACATTAAAGTGATTGTAAAGTCTAGGGGCCAGATCTACATAGAAATAGATCGGCGCAGTGTATGTGAGATACGCTACGCCACTGTAACTTACTTTTGGCTGCTTTGAATTCTCAAAGAATTTGTGCCGTAAGTTACGGCGGCGTAGTGTACATTTGGCCTTATCCTAAAAAATTGGACTTACATCTTGGCTGCCTGTCATAGCCTGGAGGTCATTCATCAAATTTGTTTTTCTTTTCCCTTTCCCTTTTTGCCCAAAAATCTGCATGTTTTCTTTAAAACTACCTGCCTTTGCTTCATTTGCTCTTTGCAGCACCTCTTCAATCGTGACCATGTCTGCCCAAGAGATTTTAAAGATCCTGCTGATCCTGCTCCTCCAATCTAAAACTTGTGATTTTATTTTTTACCACTTGAAACATGGTTCAAAACTATCATCATAAAGGCTCTAATAGTCTTCCTTGCACCGCTGGTCTTTTCTATGAATCTTGACAGGCAGTGCCAGTGGTCCTACTGGTCTGTTAATGTGTGTATCCTTAGATATAGATATGTACAGGCAGTGCTATACAAACAAAAGTTTTAGCATTTGCACGAGTAATTTGGCCTGTACTCAGTGGCATATCATCTATGTTCGCAGGGTGTTTGTTGCGCACAGCCCCCAGGTCAGGGGGGCCCACTGTGCCCTGTCACATCCAGCACACATGGAGTAGGAAAAAAAATCCTGATCTTTTTTTAGGATCCCAAGTGGGCATACAGGCTAGGACCTTTGGGACTTTTTATTTTCATTTTACAAGTCGGCTCCGCCCACTTTATTACAACTGGTGCAAGTGATATGCCTTGGAGTGCTGCACCCACATTCTATGAATTCTAAGGGCGGAGCTTTGCAGTTCAGGAGAATGGCCGAGGAGCGGAAGGAGGTGTTGGATTCTGTGCAGGCTGCAGTCAGGAGAGGATAGGAGGTTGAAGTGAACTAATCCCCTGCAGCCACTGCTGAGCCGAAACTTACACAGACAAACCATGCTTCACCTGCTGCACTAAGTAGACACCTGCTAGGCTGCTAGCTTGGTAAGAGAAATGAGGCATGCTGCAGACCCACTTCTCTCTTTATCTGACTCTCTGTCTCTTTCTGACTCTTTCTTTCTTTCTTTCTTTCTTTCTTTCTTTCTTTCTTTCTTTCTTTCTTTCTTTCTTTCTCTTTCTTTCTCTCTCTATCTTCCTCTTTTTCTTTCTTTCTTTATTATTTATTTCTTTCTCTTTCTTTCTCTTTCTCTTTTCCTTTATCTCTCTCTTCCTTTATATCTTTCTCTCTAAATTGTTTTCTCTATTTATCACTTTTCGTATAATTCTTTCTCTATATCTCTCTTTATATCTTCCTCTCTATTTCTCTCTCTCTCTCTTTCTCTGTATCTCTCTCTCCCTATCTCCCTTTGTCTGTCTCTCTACCTTTATCTCTCTCTCTCTCCCTTAATGTCTCTCTCTTTTATCCCTCTCTCCCTTTATCTCTCCCGCTGTCTCTCTATATCGCTCTCCCTTTATCCATATCTCTCTCTCTCTCCCCTTAATGTCTCTCTCTCTCTCTCTCACACTTTATCTCTCTCTTACCCCTTTATTTCAGACTCTTTAACCACACCCATTTAAGCCCCGCACAACATTTAGTGCAGTTTAAACCACACCCACTTTTCAAAAGCATGCCATTTTTTCGTTAACCCACCCTGGGGGTTCACTTGGGACCTTTCACATGGGCCCACTAATTTGATGATACACCCCTGTCTGTACTAGAACATGTTGAGACCCCTTTATATATATATATATATATATATATATATATATATATATATATATATATATATATATATATATATATATATATATATATATATTGTGAGGGGTTAGCTCTGTAGCGGGGTGTGTGACCCCTTGGATGGGTTCACCACACACTGAATTTATACAGACTGGCAGTTGAAGACGGTTGAAAACAACGTTTTTGTTTTATTTTTCCATCTTGCTGGAAAACAATTGCAAGCATCCAAACAGCATAAACAAAATCAAACATAAAATAAATCCTAGCCACTCTGGGTGTCTACCTTCCACACAGGAACCTATTTATGAAGTCTAACACAGCCTAGTGCTGGGTAGACAGTGCTGGTCATACAGCACAAAACAATAGTGTTTTGATATTGATAACACAGGAAAAAGTCAATGGTCTCCTCACCTCATCAGGAGACTTTCTGGCACTGCTCTCCTAATCACACAGCCTTAGGAGTGATGCAGCCAATTAGTGGTAATCCTTTGGGCTACTTATAGAGGCCTTAACTGCCTCATCGTGAGCAGCTGGAGTCTTTCAACGCCCTTAGACCTTGTCTGGCTATTTCTCGCAGCCGACGCCTAATAATGATAAGTGTATTGTCTAAGCAAGGCAGAAATGTATGTCCCGTTTGTGACAACACCCACAGATTTACCTGACTTCCTATCACAATATATATATATATATATATATGTATATATATATATATATATATATATATATATATATATATATATATATATATATATATATAAAATAATCGGTTACCTGTTTTGTGGTTGAACTGGATGGACTTGTGTATTTTTTCAACCTGACTAACTATGTAACTATGTAACCTCTCTTACAGCTCTAGACTCACCTACTTTCCTGCTATCACTTTGCCTAATTAAAGGCTAGGATCACACAGAGGTTGAATGTGGATAGCTATAAAGCATATGTAAGTCATCATTGTGATTGGTGTACATACAGCAAACATCTTATAAGCCCTTTTCAATATTAGTATATCAGTTTTTAACATACTTAAATAAAAATGATATACGGTAGCTATAAACACAATGGATAGGTATTGTTTTTTCATATTATAAAATTGGACTTTATTTAATTGTCTACCATACTTCATACTTTACATATATTTACATATTTTAAAAGGTTTTTGATTGCTGCACTATAATAATCTGTAGAAAATCAAATACTCATGGATGAGTGTCCCTGTAATCTTTTAGAGTGTACTTGTTGTTTCTCACTCTTTCTATAGAAAACAACATAAAAGAAACTTGGGTAGATTATGTAAGTGAAATAGCAACTAATAAAGGATTCATTATGTGAAGTTTTTCTATGTCTTGTTGTTCTGTAAACCACTGGTAATACCTGCAATTAGAAAGAGGAACTGAAATTGTAGAGAGTGTGTACTAACCTCTCTCAGGGTGTCAGACGTTCCCTAAACAGCTCAGCTCCTCCTCTTTGACAATGACTATAACAAGCTTGAACAATGGTTCCTGTCATCTTCAGCATCATGCAATTTGGCAGGCACTGCAATTATACCATTCTATTTATAGAGTGTGGGAAGTGTGCCCTTAAACATCTCCCTATGCCGATTATTAACTAAGCTAACATTTTATCTTAGTACCTGAAAAGTGAATAAAAAGTCCTATTTTTTTTTATTAAAAATTGGTGATTAACCACTTCCTTACTGGGCACTTAAACCCCTTCCTGACCAGAGGACTTTTTGCGATTCGGCACTGCGTCGCTTTAACTGACAATTGCGCGGTCGTGCGACGTGGCTCGAAAACAAAATTAACGTCCTTTTTTCCCCACAAATAGAGCTTTCTTTTGGTGGTATTTGATCACCTCTGCGGTTTTTATTTTTTGCGCTATAAACAAAAATAGAGCGACAATTTTGAAAAAAAAAAAAATATTTTTACTTGTTGCTATAATAAATAGCTCAATTTTTTTTTTTTACGTTTTTTTTTATCCTCAGTCTAGGCCGATACGTATTCTACATATTTTTAGTAAAAAAAAAAAAAAAAAATCGCAATAAGTGACTGGTTTGCGCAAAAGTTATAGCGCCTACAAAATAAGGGACAGAATTATTATTATTATTTTTTTTTTTTTACTAGAAATGGTGTGATTTTTATTGGGACTGCGACGTTATGGCGGACACATCGGACACTTTTGACACGTTTTTGGCGCCATTCACATTTATACTGCAATCAGTGCTATAAATATGCACTAATTACTGTATAATTTTTTTTTTTACTAGAAATGGCGGCGATCTGCGATTTTTATTGGGACTGCAACGTTATGGCGGACACATCGGACACTTTTGACACATTTTTGGCGCCATTCACATTTATACTGCAATCAGTGCTATAAATATGCACTAATTACTGTATAAAAATTTTTTTTTACTAGAAATGGCGGCGATCTGCGATTTTTATTGGGACTGCGACATTATGGCGGACACATCGGACACTTTTGACACATTTTTGGCGCCATTCACATTTATACTGCAATCAGTGCTATAAATATGCACTAATTACTGTATAAATGTGACTGGCAGGGAAGGGGTTAACACTAGGGGGTGAGGAAGGGGTTAAATGTGTATCCTAATTAGTGTTCTAACTGTGGGGGAGGGGGGGTGACTGGGGGGGGTGACCGATCTGTGTCCCTATGTACAAGAGACACAGATCCGTCTCCTCTCTCCCCTGACAGCACCGCTGTCTGCGAGAGCCGGGAATGAGAGATGATCTCATATGTAAACATATGAGATCATCTCTCATTGGCCGCACAGATCGCCTAGGAAACGGCCGCTCCGATTGGCCGTTCACGGCGATCTGTGACTGGCTGTGTCCAAGGGAACGCGAAAAGGGGCGGCCGTAAAAACACGGCCTCCCAGAGAAGTAGAGCCACCCGGCGGCCGTATATAGTCGTACGGCCGTCGGGAAGTGGTTAAAAAAATGAAAGCATATCTAAACCTGAAGCAACAATTTAATATACTGCAGCTTACCAGCGCTTAGATGTGATAGCTGCATTAGTTTTCGTTGTCTTTTTCCTTTGAGGTAAAGGTAAAAAAAAAATCCTAAATAGCTTCCTTTACCTTAGTGCAGTCCTCCTTCACTTACTTCATCCTTCGATTTTGCTTTTAAATGTCCTTATTTCTTCTGAGAAATCCTCACTTCCTGTTCTTCTGTCTTTAACTCCACACAGTAATGCAAGGCTTTCTCCCTGGTGTGGAGTGTCGTGTTCGCACCCTCCCTTGAACTGCAGGAGAGTCAGGACGCCCACTAACACACAGCTCCTTTCTCTATCTGCAACGTAGAGAGCGTCCTGACTCTCCTGCAGTCCAAGGGAGCCTTGCATTCCTGTGTGGAGTTACGGACAGAAGAACAGGAAGTGAGGATTTCTCAGAGGAAATAAGGACATTTAAAAGCAAAATTGAAGGATGAGGTAAGTGAAGGAAGACTGCACTAAGGTAAAGGAAGCTATTTAGGGAAAAATGTACCTTTACAACCCCTTTAAAATGGATGTAAAGCCGATTCATGAAATTTGAGCTGGGCACATATATCTGCAGTGTTTTGTTATCTCTCTTCAAAGAGCTAAGTCTTATAGCTCTCTCCTGAACCGTTCCTTTGTTATCAGCCTGATAACTCCTGACAAATTCTCTGACACATCAGATAAAAGCTGCCTGAAATTTCTGTCGGAGGAGGTTGCTAAAATAGATTAGCAGGGAGCTGGCCCAATTACAAAACACCTCTGAGGCCTTGTACACACGACCAGATCTGTCCGATGAAAACGGTCCGCGGACCGTTTTCATCGGACATGTCCGCTGGGATCATTTGGTCTGATGGCTGTACACACCATCAGACCAAATTCCCCGCGGACAGGATACGTGCATCTATCAAGAGAGCCAAAGTTGTCAACTAGTCTGCATAAATGTCTGCTTTTTTCATGTTCATTAGCTGGGGAATTGTTAAACTAGTAGTTTACACAAATATAATGAGTCCAGGTGAGCCCATATGAAGTTAAAAGTACACTTAAAGTGTTGTTACCCCAAAATTTGATATTCCTGATTTGTGCCTGCTGTACCATGTACTTGTATAAAAAGTATCCTGTTCTCTTTCTATTGTTTCTTTTGTGTTAAATCCCTGGTGTTCCTGCCAGTTCCTCTGATTTCCTATTAAAAAACTGTCCACACTAAGCAGGAGAGTACACCATGGTCAGTTCTCTAGCTATGTACTAATGATCCGATTATCGTACGATCGCATCGAAAGTGGTATTTTTCAGAAGATTTTCAGATCATGTGTACAGGCCATTAGGGATGATTCTCCACCTCTAGAGATTCTTATTGATTACCACCAGCCCTGGCTATAGCTTGTTCACAGTCTTTTCTATGTATTATTAAAATTCATAGTTTGCTTCACTAACCTGTCTGCATGAAAGAAGTCCTCAGTGAGGTCCAAGGTTTCAGAGCAGGCATGCAGAAAAACACTTTTTTTTTTAAATCAGAGGTTTTTTAAAGTGTTACCTAACCAATAACAGTAAAACCAGTCTGTATATGCACTAAAGGATGCTTAATATACTCAGTGTGGGACCTAAGGGGTTAATCATCTGCATTGTGTAAAAAGGCTGTTTGATCCTGTCGTCTCTGATCCTCCCCTTCTTCCACTGTCCCCAATCCATCTCCTGATAAGACAGCGTGTTTGGAGTCACTCTGCACATGCCCAGTTTGGTGTTTTTTTTTTTTTTTCCATCAGAGGGTTCATGCCATTTAGCACTGTCCAGACAGAGGGTCAAGGGTCTTCCAGTCAGAGTAAAATGAGTACTCCTCTTACAAGCTTTAACCAGACACTGATAGAAGTCACAAGACTGCTATAACTGCTGATGAAAAAAAGTATTTAGCAGTTTATATTTAATAAAATAATTGCATTTCCATGTTATGTGCACTGTGGCAGACCAGATAGAAAGTGTTACTATACCTTTAACTTGTTAGTTAAAATAGGGATCTATAACATTTTATTATTGCTCGGAGGTCACATTTTGTGATAACAATGTGGTTTGTAAACTGAATGGTCTATTAATTGCTTTGATGGCATGATGAGATCTCATTAGCACTTTTCCCTCATTAACAAGCATATTATCATTAAACAGTACTCTACATTATATGTCATTAAGCACATCATGCTTTGCAGCTTTTTAGAACGTGAAAAAAGACATGATAAATGACAAGCTTTTGTTTCAAATGATCCAGTGTTGATTCCTTGGTAATTCATTAAGCAATATCTTGTGTAAAAAGGACAATAGGGAACATGGGAACTGCCAGGGAAGAAAAAGAACTGATTGAGCTAACCACATTATTTTATGTAAATAGAAGCACTGCATTTCTTTTTCTTTCCAATGATCAGGATTAAAGCAGAGCTGTCTAACTGATCAATCAAAATCCTGCAGTAAAAATAGACACAATGGGGCAGATCCACGTACATCGGCGTAATTTTGCGTCGGGCGTAGCGTATCTAAGATACACTACGCCGCCGTAACTTATTTTATTTTTCTTCAAATCCACAAAGAATCCGCACCGTAAGTTACGGCGGCGTAGTGTATCTTTGGCGGCGTAATGGCGCGGCATTCAAATCTCTGTGATGGGGGCGTGTTTTATGTAAATACGTTGTGACCCGACGTAAACAACGTTTTTTTTTTAACTGCGCATGCGCCGTCCGTGGGGGTATCCCAGTGCGCATGCTCGAAATTAACCCGGAACAAGCCAATGCTTCCGACGGTGACGTCATTCTACGCAAATCCCTATTCGCGAACGACTTACGCAAACGACGTAAAAATTTCAAATTTCTTTGCAGGAATGACGGCCATACTTACCATTGAGTACGCCTCATAACAGTAGCTTTAAATATACGCCGGAAAAAGCAGAACGCAAACGACGTAAAAAAATGCGCCGGCCGGACGTACGTTTGTGGATCGACGTAACTAGTTAATTTGCATACTCAACGCGGAATTCGACGGAAACGCCAACTAGCAGCCGTCGAAAAATTGCATCTTAGATCCGACGGCGTACTAAGACGTACGCCTGTCGGATCGACCCGAGATGCCGTCGTATCTTGTTTTGAAGATACAAAACAAAGATACGACGCGGGAAATTTAAAATTACGCCGGCGTATCAATAGATACACCGCCGTAATTCTTTTGTGGATCTGCCCCAAACTGTGTAAATTAATCTCCTTAAGAAATCCATTTTAAGCTTTGCAGTTGTATGCGATAAGGGTAAAACCCATCTCTGGATAACGTAACTATCCCTTGTTAACTGCTCTATTTTAGGGGAGAGAAGCACTTTTACGCAATCCTCCATTCTCCCAACTGGCTGTCCCTTGGCATCACCAAGTTTGGTGCAGATCTATGAATCCTGCATTGGTCTTGATTATGCATTGGTCTTGGTCTAGCAGTATAGAGGAGAGGACAATTGGATAATTAAGTCTTCTTTTCTGTGTCCCCTAAGCCTACATTTTCAATTAACCTTTGCAATATGGGCTCAGCTTATTATTCTGAGTGGACTAAGGGCCAAATCCTCAAAAGAGATACGACGGAGTAACTGCTGTTACTCCGTCGTATCCCTGGTCCTAACTATGGAACTGATCCACAGAATCAGTTTCCCATAGTTAGGACGAAGATCCGACATGTGTAATTGAATTACACTGTCGGATCTTAGGATGCAGTACCGCATCCGCCGCTGGGGGCATTTCGCGTCGAAATGCCGCCTCGGGTATGCAAATTTGGACTTACGGAGATCCACAAAGCTTTTCAGCTTAGTTTTTTCTCCGTAAGTTTTATTTTGCTAACGCAAAATTAGGGCTGCTTTTACAAGGTGTAAACTGTTTACACCTTGTAAAAACAGACCTTTCTTGCTCGCGAAGCGATTTTTTTAAAATTTAAATATTTTTTTTTTGCCGCCGTATCTTTTTTTTTACCCGACGCAACTTTATTGTCCCGTCACAATCCACAAAGCCCGACGTAACGTAATTTCGCGCTATGCACGTTGGGAAAATTACGTCACGAGCATGCGCAGTACGGCCGGCGCGGGAGCGCGCCTCATTTAAATTGTAATCGCCCCCTGGAGAAGAGGAACGCCTTGCGCCGGCCCGATTTAAGTTACACCGCTCAAAATTTCTAGGTAAGTGCTTTGTGGATCGGGCACTTAGTTAGAGATTTTGCGGCGGTGTAACTTAAATGGAAAACGTTATGTTGCGCCACTTTTTTGAGGATTAGGCCCTAAGGGGCAAATCCACAAAAGAGATACTCCGGCGTAAGCCGTCGTATCTCTGGTTCTAACTTTGGAACTGATCCTCAGAAGCAGTTTTCCTAAGTTAGGCAGAAGATCCGACATCTGTAAGGGACTTACACTGCCGGATCTTAGGATGCAGTACCGCATCCGCCACTGGGGGCATTTCGAGTCGAAATGCCTCTGTTAGTATGCAAATTAGCACTTAGGGCGATCCTCAAAGCTTTTGTACCTAGTTTTTACGCCGTAAGTGTTAGTTTGCCTGGTGTAAAACTAGGGCTGCTTTTACAAAGTGTAAAGTTAGTCACACCTTGTAAAGGCCCATTCAAGCGACGGCATTTGGTATGCATTCCCGAGGGAGAACTCCATGCCAATTTTCAATGAAAAAAACGGCATGGGTTCCCCCTCAGGAGCATACCAGGCCCTTAGGTCTGGTATGGGTTGTAAGGAGACCCCCCTCCGCCGCAAAATTGACGTAGGGGGTCCCCCTACAATCCATACCAGACCCGTATCCAAAGCACGCTACCCGGCCGGCCAGGAATGGGAGTGGGGACGAGCGAGCGTCCCCCCCCCTCCTGAGCCGTGCCAGGCCGCATGCCCTCAACATGGGGGGGTTGGGTGCTCTGGGGCAGGGGGGCGCACTGCGGGCCCCCCCACCCCAGAGCACCCTGTCCCCATGTTGATGAGGACAGGACCTCTTCCCGACAACCCTTGCCATTGGTTGTCGGGGTCTGCGGGCAGAGGCTTATCGGAATCTGGGAGTCCCCTCAAATAAGGGGGCCCCCAGATACCGGCCCCCACCCTAAGTGAATGGATATGGGGTACATCGTACCCCTATCCATTCACCTGTAGGCAAAAAGTAAAATGTAGTAAACACACAACACAAGGCTTTTTAAAATATTTTATTATTCTGCTCCGGATGCCCCCCCTGTCTTCGTTATTAGCTCTATTTCCAGGGGGGGCTTCTTCTTCCGCTCTCCGGGGGTCTTCTCCGCTCTCCGGGGGGGCTTCTCCGGACTCCGGGGGGCTTCTTCCATCTTCTCCCCTCTTCCGCTCTTGACTCGGCGAACCCCGGTTCTTCTGCAGCTCTCCGGTGCCTTCTTCTTCAGCGCTGGCTGCCTGCTATGTTTGTGTGTTAGCTCGATTTCAAACAGGCAGCCAGCGCGGTCTTCTGTGGCGTCAGGGTCTTCTGGTCTTCTGTTCTTCCTATGTTGCCTCGTCGCCGGTTGTCGCTGTAATGATGGAAGCGCGCCTTGCATCACATTTATATAGGCATCGCCGTCCCATCATGCTCCGGTAGGTACCCACGTGGTGGGTGCACGTGGGTAGGCACCCACCACGTGGGTACCTACCGGAGCATGATGGGACGGCGATGCCTATATAAATGTGATGCAAGGCGCGCTTCCATCATTACAGCGACAAGAGGCGACGAGGCAACATAGGAAGAACAGAAGACCAGAAGACCCTGACATCACAGAAGACCGCGCCGGCTGCCTGTTTGAAATCGAGCTAACACACAAACATAGCAGGCAGCCAGCGCTGAAGAAGAAGGCACCGGAGAGCTGCAGAAGAACCGGGGTTCGCCGAGTCAAGAGCGGAAGAGGGGAGAAGATGGAAGAAGCCCCCCGGAGTCCGGAGAAGCCCCCCCCGGAGAGCGGAACACCCCCGGAGAGCGGAGAAGACCCCCGGAGAGTGGAAGAAGAAGCCCCCCCTGGTAATTGAGCTAATAACGAAGACAGGGGGGGCGTCCGGAGCAGAATAATAAAATATTTTAAAAAGCCTTGTGTTGTGTGTTTATTAACTTTTACTTTTTGCCTACAGGTGAATGGATAGGGGTACGATGTACCCCATATCCATTCACTTAGGGTGGGGGGCCGGTATCTGGGGGCCCCCTTATTAAAGGGGACTCCCAGATTCCGATAAGCCTCCGCCCGCAGACCCCGACAACCAATGGCAAGGGTTGTCGGGAAGAGGTCCTGTCCTCATCAACATGGGGACAGGGTGCTCTGGGGTGGGGGGGCCCGCAGTGCGCCCCCCTGCCCCAGAGCACCCAACCCCCCCATGTTGAGGGCATGCGGCCTGGCACGGCTCAGGAGGGGGGGGGGCGCTCGCTCGTCCCCACTCCCTTCCTGGCTGGCCGGGTAGCGTGCTTTGGATACGGGTCTGGTATGGATTGTAGGGGGACCCCCTACGTCAATTTTGCGGCGGAGGGGGGTCTCCTTACAACCCATACCAGACCTAAGGGCCTGGTATGCTCCTGAGGGGGAACCCATGCCGTTTTTTTCATTGAAAATTGGCATGGAGTTCTCCCTCAGGAATGCATGCCGAGCGACGCTGTCATTTTTTTTTAAAATTATTTGTTTTCCCGGCGCGTCTTTTTTTCACCCGTCGTAACTTTAGTGTCCCGTCGCAATCCACAAAGCCGCCCGGCGTCAATTACGTTCGCGCGATGCACGTCGGGAAAATGACGTCACGCGCATGCGCAGTACGGCCGGCGCGGGAGCGCGCCTCATTTAAATTGTAAACGCCCCCCGGAGAGGAGGAACGCCTTACGACGGCGGCACTTAACTTACACTGCTTGAAATTTTTACGTAAGTGCTTTGAGGATCAGGCACTTAGGTAAAAACTTTAAGTCAGTGTAACTTAACTGCTGAAAGTTAAGTTACGCCGCCTGGCTGAGGATTTGGCCCTAAGTTCCTAGGAATCTTTCCCTTTGGAGCTAAATCTAACACCCCCTATGGACTTAAAAGTCCAAAAAACAGCAGTTTAAGCTCTGATGAAGGGAGGAATTTGTAGTCACCAAATTGTATTAGATTGTCATCTCTGTTATCTTCTGATATGGAATAAATATACATGGACTCCAAAACCTTTGTGTGTGGTGTGGTACTCTTTCCCCTACACCTTCTTTTGTTCATCTGTGATGCCTTTATGTTAGAGAGCAGCCTAGCCAGAGTCATTGTGCTCCACATTATGAACATACCCTCACTCTAATGCCCTGTACACACGATCAGAGTTTCCGTCGGAATAAACTCTGATGGGTTTTTCTGATGGAATTTGGTTTAAGCTGTCTTGCATACACACAGACACACCAAATTCCGAGTGTCAAAAACACAGTGACGTACAACACTACGACAAGCCTGGAAAAATGAAGTTCAATGCTTCCGAGCATGCGTCAAATTGTTTCCGAGAATGTGGAATTTCCGATAGAAAATGTTTCCATCTGAAAAAAAGAGAATATGTTCTCTTTCTTATGCCTCGTACACACGATCGTAAATGGCGATGGAAAAGGTCAGATGGAATTTTAGATGGAAAAAGTCCGATGGGGCATACACACGGTCAGAATATCCAAATATTCCATCTGACTTTTTCAATCGGAAATTCCGATCGTGTGTACGAGGCATAAGGGTACTAAGGCAATTTAAGATCCAGGACCATATACCTACATAATCCAAGGTTAATAATGGTGTCTGTGCCTCTGCTAGGGATCTTCACCCTCTCTACTAGTCTTGCCGAACATTTTCACTATAGCACAAAGTGATGAGCAACCCATACCATTAAAACTGTAATGCCCTGTACACACGATCGGTTCATCTGATGAAAACGGTCTGATGGATTTTTCATCAGATATCCGATGAAGCTGATTTTCATCAGTCTTGCCTACACACCATCAGTTAAAAAAATTATCGCGTCAGAACGTGGTGACGTAAAACACAACGACGTGCTGAGAAAAATGAAGTTCAATGCTTCCGAGCATGCGTCGACTTGATTCTGAGCATGCATTGATTTTTAAACAATGGATTTCCCCACAGACGATTGTATTTTTCTATCGTTTTTTTAACAATCAGATAATTTTAAAACAGGTTCTACGTTTTTTCACCGATGGTAAAAAAACTGATGGGGCCCACACACACGATTGGTTTGTCTGATGAAAACGGTTCATCAGACCGTTTTCATCAGACGAACCAATCGTGTGTACGCGGCATAAGTTCTAACTGACTAAAGCTTTTCATACACTGATTGAACAGCCGAAATTTGGATTATACCATCACCTGGTATGATAATACAATATTACATATGTAAGTTGCGAAAATAACATGAAAAGCAAGTCCATGGATGTAGAAATTATAAAAAGACTAATGCCCCGTACACACGATCAGGCTTTTGCCCGGCCAAATCACATCGGAATTCCATCGGAGTAAAATAGAACATGTTCTATATCTAAACTCCGACGGAATTCATTGGAATATCCGATGAAAAAACTCAGATGGGGCTACACACGATCGGAATATCCGATGGAAAAAGTCCGTCTGACTTTTTCCATCGGAAATTCTGATCGTGTGTACAAGGCATTATTGTGTATAGAAAATAAATTAGGAAATGGCAAACTATGACATAATGGACTTCCGGGAGAAGAAGGTATAAATGGTATAAGCTTATTAGCAGCAAACATACATATTTTCACGACAGAGTTTTTTATTTTACTATTGTTTATTTCCAAAAGTGAACTTTTTGGCACTCTTAATCTAAGTAGTTTTGGCTATTTATGCAAAATAAATTGCACCCTCTTTCTCATGACAATTTTCTATTATTTTGATAAACTTTTTAAATTAAATACAAGAAAATCCAGTGAATACACACACCAACTAAAGAAAGTAAAATTGTCAGAGGAAGCTATTACAATTTTTTTTTTGAATTGGTTTTTATTGAAAAGTTTTGTAAGAGACATATTACAAAAAGAAAAGACAAAGGAAGTAAGTAATACAGCAATTACATGAATAGCAGTAGCAAAGTATACAGACATTTGCATATCAGAGACATATTCTCAGAGACAGATGGATAAACCTATAAACATAAGCCTGGATGAAAAGTGCAGCATAACTAAGGGATAAGGGGGGAGGGAAGAGGAGCCGGGGAAGGAAAATAAAAAGGGAAGGGTCATTCTGCGATCCAACCAGCATTGAGCATAAAAAGGAATGTAAATGTAAAATGCAACGCCTATAAGAGAAGTTCAGTTATTACCTTTAAACCATAATGTCCAAATATTCCAATTAGCATCAAACCTCTGCCTATCACCCCTCCTACTTGCCAGCAGGGATTTGTATACATAGTGTGTCTGAGTAATCACAAGTACCTCCCCATTCCCACCCTCCAGTCAAATAGTGGTCCCTGTGCCCATAGCGATTCTCTCTCAGGCCATCCCTGACCTCTCTCTTTCCGATTGGCAAGGCAGGGGATCAGGAATATAGATGACCTACAGTATATCAAGGTAACACCCTTCTCCCTTTTGCTTCCCTACAGAAACAGTTCGCCCTAGGCCCTACCGATCAATATAAATACACTCAAATTTCCCACTTTCTCAGCTCTATCAAGTCACATCAGATATACCTAGCAAAAGAAGTTTGGCGTTTTTACACTACTATCCCTACTCCCTATAAAGGCATTTCCTTTTTCTACAATCTCTTCCAACATAAACTACAATTTATAAAATCCCAGCCCTATAGAAAATGGGAAGCTGACTTGGGAGTAACTATCACAGACACACAGTGGCAACATGCTCTCCGATCGCTGTACAAAGCCTCCAAGTGCATCAACCACTGGGAGCTGTCTCAAAAATAGCCCGTAAATGGTACCTTACCCCCTATAGCAGTGATGGCGAACCTGTGGCACGCGTGCCACAGCCGGCACGCCGAGCCCTCTCTGTGGGCACGTGAGAAAATCCTGTACTGACTCGGTATATCGCGTCCACAGCTCCCCTTCACATAGAACTACATCTCCCATAAGTCTCTGGAGCCAGGGATGATGTGTCTAGGATGGGCATGGACGAGATGAAGGGTTGCTCCGGGTTGGATGGCAGGCAGAACATGTGGTGGGGATTGAGCCAATGGGGGGCTGTGTCTAGGATGGGGCGTGGACGAGATGAAGGGTTGCTCCCGGTTGGATGGCAGGCGGAACATGTGTGTGGGAATTGAGCCAATGGGGTGCCGTGATGGTGCCTACTGAAGCTGCCCAATCACAGGCCGTTCTTATGCCCGGGAACTGACTGAGTCGGCTGATGCATTGGAGTGCTCTGGCAATCGTTAAAGTAAGTGTACATGCTGTGTGGGGAATAAATGTGTTTAGCTGTGTACACTGTTACTGTGCCTCTTCAAATAGAATCTATTCCTTGGGGACTTTTTTTTTTTCTTCTTGTTCCCAACATTGCCACAAAATATGGAATTGTATGGTCAGAATAATGTTGTTTATATGCTGTCTGTGTTACAGCAGATGTCTCATGCTTTGTGTTGGCTATTCAGGTTTATCTGGCTGGGAATGCCTGCTAGTTTTTGCAGAGATCACTGCAGTAGTAGTGTGAGATGTAAATACATATAGTTTTTGTCCCTGACACCCCCCTGTATTTCATGATACCAGAGTCACATGACAGACAGTCCAGAATCACTGGCATTAGAGGTGTAGAGAGGTGTAGCGATGCTGCTGGAAGTTTGCATTTGACGTGCATTGAACTGCACAGGCATTGTGAGTGAACCATTGGTAAAGCATTGCTACAGTTGTCTTTGAATGTTCACTTTCAGAAGGATGTTTCCTG
The DNA here is from genome assembly GCF_905171775.1 of Rana temporaria. Taxonomy (NCBI): domain Eukaryota; kingdom Metazoa; phylum Chordata; class Amphibia; order Anura; family Ranidae; genus Rana; species Rana temporaria. The sequence goes on from NC_053491.1 coordinate 242,270,824, forward strand.
GACATTGAGGTCTATGAAGATAGTCAGGAATGAGAGATTTTCTAAGTAGTCTTCTGCTACAGCAATGCAGGGCAACCAGTATGTCTTCAGCTGGAGTAGAACTACAGATCTCAACATGCCTTAACCAAAGAGAGCATAATGTGTGCCAGCAGGGAATGGGGGGACTGGGAAGTTCTGCTGCATTGGAGAGTTGCTGGTTGCATGTCACCCCCTGTAACAGGATTTGTTTATCATTCAGCCAGTGCTTCTACTGAACAACTAGTAATTTAAAGTACACCTGTCATGCAACTTGCGTGTATTGAATATTAATGTATAGTTAGAATAGTGATACTGGAATTTGATTGCACAATGCTAGGACAGCTTCCAAAAAATTTAACTTTTGTCAAATGTGTTCTAGTTTTTGATCTTCTTGTACAAAACACTGACTACATAGTGAATACACAATGATTTCTGATGTGTCACATGTTCACCCCCAGACATCATATCCCACGCTCATCAAGTTCTGTATATGTTGGCACTTTGGAATGAATACGTTGATTTTGCATTGCAGTTTGGGCACTCGGGCTTAAAAAGGTTCGCCATCACTGCCCTATAAAATCTCCAAGTTCGGAAATCTCAGCTCTCCGTTATGCTGGAGAAACTGTGGAGCAACGGGCAACTTGTTACACATGATGTGGTCCTGTAGACACTAAACTAGTTTGTGGAACTCAATCTTCTACTATATCTCTAAGATCACTGGGATTTTGACCCGTCCCAACCCTAGCTTGGCAATATTGCATGTTTTTTAATTTCAATGTTTTTTTTTTATTGTTGTTTGCATATAAAAAGATACAAAAAGTGTTACACCATCGTACGTATTATAAACAATACACAACCAAACGTTTTTCCCTATTTTCCCCTTATCTTTTCCTACCCTCGTTCTTTATAACATTGTGAATAAATGAAAGACCACTTGTTTCTGAACTGTCATACTTCGCCTCCCCTCCCCCACCCCGCAAACCCTCGCCCGCCCTCCCACCCTCCCATCACACCGTGAGCCGGTTTTTGAAGTTAATATACTTCGTTAAATACGTCTTCCCCATAAAGGAATGCCCGATAGCGGGTTAAGATATTTATTGAATTTGAATGGCGATTTTTATATAGAACATCCTGTTTCGTCTAACCAGGGTTTCCACATCCTCACAAACTTACTATAGTTCCCCTGTCGAGTAAGTGTCACTCTCTCACTCCAAATCATTGTGTTAATAGTTTCAACCCAAGATTTGACAGTGGGTGGCATCTGGGCCTGCCACCTCAATGCAATTAACTTCCTTGCCTGGAAGAGGCATCTCAGTACCACTTCAAGAGAGCTGGCTGGCACTCTATTTTCCTCTATGCTGCCTAGCAAGCATATCTTAGACTCAGCTTCTAGCTTAGTTTTAAAAGTTTTATTTATTCTGTCCACCACCTCCTCCCAGTATCTAAATAGCTTAGGGCATTTCCACATCATGTGGATAAGATTGCCTGTCGCTCTGCACCTTGGGCATTCGTCAGTACTTCTCCACCCGAGATTAAACATTCTCCTGGGGGTATAGTATACTCTATGCAAGAGGAACAAGTGTGATACCTTCTGAGATGGGGAGATCGAAACCAATACCCCCCTCCTCAAGATCGCACTGCACTGTTCCGTGGTCATTTGACCTAAGTCTTTCTCCCATCCTGTCCTGCTCTTGATGGGGCCTGCCCTACTTATGGTTTTAGCTCCTATTCTAGAGTACAACTCAGATATCAGGCCTTTAGTTGTTTTTGAAGAGGTTATTTTCAGGAGGCTAGGGCCCGAGGACCATACAATGGGTTTTAACCCAAACTGGGCTTGGATAGCATGTCGTATCTGTAGATATCTGTAAAATGTTTTATTTGTTATATTAAATTCCTGTCGCAAGTCTGCGAAGGATTTCATCTGTTCTCCATCGTACAGTTGGTTTAAACGACTTATCCCTTGTCTCTCCCATTCTTTACATCTCTCAATGTCTTATAATTCTCTTAAGTTTTGATTGCACCAGAGGGGGGCGAATATTGTTATTCCCTTGTAGCCCATCAATGCTTTTGTTGTTTGCCACACTTTAAGGCTAAGTTTTATAGTTGGACATTTATGGATGAACGAACCCGCCTCAAGTGCCTCCACTATTGTCCTATGTGGTGCCCCAGTTAGCATCAATCTACCGGAATTCCCCCCTCCCTCCAGTCCGCAGTTCGCAAGCTGTTGTAGCTGTGAGGCTAGAAAATATTGCATGTTGGTATTGAAATGTTCCCCCCTGACTTTAGAATACGATCGGACTTTAGAATAGTGATAACTCACATGCTTCTGGCAGCTAGGACACTAATTGCACAGCATTGAAAAGCAGATAAGTACTCCTCTAACAATACAGCTCCAAACTTTAGATCCACAGTGACTACCGGTATAGCAGCAATGCATGTAAAATGTCATTCCTCCAGAGGTAGTCACATGAGAAGGTGGAAAAACTAGTCGGAGGTGGAGCCTGGCGGCAGATTCCTTATCACTGAGTGAAACTGTCATGTCTTTTTATATGCTTTTTAATCTTTATTAAATGAGAGTTTAATTTTTAGTGGTTCATTTTTAATCCCTTGGATGCTGCACTATAGGAGGCACTTTCTTTTAATTTTTACATGTATTTCTGCTATACCGGTAGTCACTGTGGATCTAAAGTTTGGAGCTGTATTGTGAAAGGAGTACTTATCTGCAGTTGTGGTTCTTCTGGCAATTCCCTGGAGGGAAAATACACAATCAGTGCAAGGTGTGTTTGACCTCTTGCAGGGTCACCTGAAGGAAGTTGAGCGAGCAATCTATGTGGTGGTGGGATCACTTTTCCTTGAAGTTTGTTTAAAGATTTATCACCCAAGCAATTTTTTCATGCACTACGTGGACTATATTTGTTTCATATTCATATTTTGAACTTGTTTATGCTGTTTTCTATGTTTTTGCCCATACATTAGTTTATTGCATGGGGGCATTCCATAGTCTATAAATACAAGTCTTGTGTCCTGTACTGTGTTTTTAAAATGATAGGAATTGTGACTTACCTGTAAACTGTTTGCCTTTTATGACCTTCACTTATTGTCCTCTTCTGGAAACACAACAGGTTGTATTCATGTTGTGCTTTCAGAAGAGGACAAGAAGTGAAGGTCCAAAAAAAAAGACAAACCAAAAGGTCCTCTGAAGCTTTATACACTAGGACCAGATAGAAAGACGTCTGTGGCTGCCGAAGAACAGGGCCCAGATTCACAAAGGACTTACAACGGCGTATCTCCACGTACACCGTCGTAAGTCCGAATGTGCGCCGTTGTATCTATGCGCATGATTCTTAGAATTCTGGTATGAAAATTTAAGGGAGCAGGAGCAGGAACTGAGGGTCTGTCCCAAGATATTCCTTGTATAATCAGAACAGCATGGTAGCAAAGTGGAACCACAAAATACCCAATGCTATGTTTGACTACCTGTAATAGGGGTCAAAAAGTTCCAGTGAGAAGACTGTGTGCATGCATGCTGGTGAAGAGGAGACCATAATGATCACTGTTGGTGTGGAACCATTGCAGAATTCAGAGAATAGAGTTCCAGTCCAAGGTCATTAACAAGGAAATCTAAACTAGCAGGTAGGACAGACAAACAAAAAGCTTGAAGTATGTGTTAAAACTCTATCACAAGCATGAGACTGCAGGCTTGGCTGGCTTAAATCAGGTTTGATCTCCACCCCTTTTTTTGGGGGGGGGGGACCGGAAAGCACCATATAGTAAAGGAAGGTAGTATTGAGCTGCCTTTTAAGTGTCAAGGCATGTTAAATGTTATATGTAAAGAAAACATTTAATAAAGAAGAGATTAAACAAAAAAAATCAGGTTTGATTTCCACCCAGAGACTTACAGTTGTACAGACATACAGAGAGGATGCATTACAACCAAAACCAGGATGCTGGAATAAGACCAGCTATCAAGGAACAGGAGCATAATGTGTATAAAAATAAATACTGTGCAGGTCTAAACAATCATAAATAGTGAGAAACCACTTGAATTGGTTCAAAAACAGTGAAAAAATAAAAAATAAAATTAAATAAATAAAATAAAAAATATAAAACAAAAAAGCTGCTGCAGCTCAAAATGTCAGATAAACATAAATTGCAAATAGTAGTGGTAGAAGCTGCGCTGCAATGTGAAAAAAATCAATATAACAATCAAATTATAAAGTGTGTGATGCACACAAAACACTAGTGCAATATGAAATGATCAAGTGAAGATGCAAAGTCCATATGAATGGATGTATCTCAGGGAAAATCAGGATGACAGAAAGTTCTCCGAGTGTGTGAAAAGGTATCCAAAATTATCCAGTGAATCTGTATAGCAGATAGAAGTATCCTCCACCGTTAAATCCTAACTGCTTACCACAATGATAAGTAAATCAAGCATGTAACCGTGACTGCCAGATCCAAGATTCCAGGAGACATTTTTTCACCTTATCTCTGTTTCAGATATCAGACTATTCACTCTCCATAGTGTGACTGTTGTTGTCTTCCCTGCTACAGCCACTGGGCTTGCTTTTCCATCCTTCTAGTTCATACGCAAGGAGGATAGCCTGTGGGGAAACACAATCAAAAACTGAGGAGCACAGGGAGGGGTGGGGTTTTTAACCTCTTAATTGATTGTGTTTCCTGTCAGGTGGACCAGTCATCTCTCAGGGTACTGTCTACACACGCAGGTTCCCCATCTATCAACTAGGTGCAGCCTCGGCACCTATCTCCGTTTTAGAGGTTTGACACGTATCACGGTCCACAGAACTGGTTCCAGGATGGAGCAGTCAAGGAACAGGAGCGCTACATGTTCTTGACACCTCCCCTCTGTCTTGATAATTCCTTATTGCTTGCTAAAAACTGGAGTATCATGGTGTGGACAAGGTTTTATGAGTGTTCACTAGGAGTCGCCCCAGAAAATTGTTTGCCATTGTCCAAATCACCTAAAGGTGGTCTATAAATATAAGTGATGTGTTCTGTACTGTACTCCAAGATATGAAAGTCAACATTTCTAAAATTCCATTTGTGCTTAAAGCTGAACTCTAAGCAGCTATAAATGCACAACCCCAAGGCCAAGGCCCGACTTGGTGTCCCCTATGGTTAGGCAGCAAATAAGCAAGCAGCATCTGAGCTGACTTAGGCTGCGTACACACGGTCGGTCCATCCGATGAGAACGGTCCGAAGGACCGTTTTCATCGGTTAACTGATGAAGCAGACTGATGGTCTGATGTGCCTACACACCATCAGTTAAAAAAACGATCAAGTCCAACACGGTGACGTAAAACACAATGACGTGCAGAGAAAAATTAAGTTCAATGCTTCCAAGCATGCTTCGACTTGATTCTGAGCATGCGCGGGTTTTGAACCGATGCTTTTGCATACTAACCATCGGTTTTGACCTATCGGTTAGGCGTCCATCGGTTGAATTTTAAAGCAAGTTCTAAATTTTTGGACCGAAGGATAACTGACCGATGGGGCCCACACACGGTCGGTTTGGAACGATGAAACTGAACTTCAGTCCGTTTTCATCGGTTTAGTCCGACCGTGTGTACAGGGCCTTAGACAGCCCATGCATTGATCCTTTTTAATTTTGTTCAACTAACGGATTGAACAAAAAAAAGAATGACCTGAATTTCCCATCCACACATTTGATGTAGATGGGGAATTCCTCCTGCTGTAGTATTGTGTTCTGACATGGAAGAGCCTTCTCCGCTGTCAGTATAAAATGATCAGTATTGACAGTTATAGCCAGCAGCACTGATTATTTGGGAGAAATTCGTCAGGCTGGTTGTACAGAAGTCAATTGATAGATGAACTTCTGTTTAATCGGCCTGCCCATACAGTGATTAAAATGTATCTAGTCTCTGCTGAACCAGCCAAATTTTCGGTCCTAGACAGCTAAAGACGGCAATAAGCAGTCATTTAAATCTGCTGCCCTACAACCATCTCCACAGGCTTAGTATGTAGCCGTAAACAATCTCACTGCACACCCGGGGGTTGTAGCTGCCAACTATGGTCTTCACCTACTGCCTGTCAGATCTGCAGCACATAGCTAAGGAAAAGTGTCAAAGTATCCCACATGCCTGATACTAGTTACGAGCCTGGTAAGCTGCAATGTATTAAATATTTGTTGTTTGGTTTAGATATGTGGGATTAAATGAGAAAGGATTGGGAATAGTGAAGGAAAAGAAGGGAGGGCCAGGGAAAGAAAGAGGGAAAGATAAAGGGAGGAGAAGGTTAGGATACAAAGGGATAGCACTCACATTGTTCTGACCTCAAAGTCACTGCAAGGTGATTTTTTTTAATCTTATATGTGATTATTTTTTCTTCTTGGTTGTTCACATCTGCTATGGAATATTCATTACCTACTCTTCTATAGGCATTATCTCTTTTTCTTTTTCTTGGTTCCCCCCCCCCTTTCTTATTTTTTGTTTTTCCTTTCTTCCTTTTTTCCCCCATTTTTTCTCCCCTTTTCCTGTCCTTTGGAGCAATTAACATCATGGGTTAATTTATAATTCCTTGTTGATTAGATTCTTTCAAAATTTGAGGACACGTTCCTTGTCGGTTGTGTTATACCGCCTGCTATACGTGCCCTGTGGATGCATCCATCGAGAGACCATCTGTTATGTAAATATACGTTGCAATGTCTATTTTTCTTCTTTTGTATATGTACAATTTTAGTAATGTAAATAATCCATCACCCTATATCATTACAGATAACCACTTGTTCTCTGTTATACACTATTCCACAAAATCCTTGTCATCATCCTGAAGAAGCCCCACGGCGAAACGTGCGTCATCGACTTCTAAGGATTTTGTATACAGTGGTCATTTTTTGTATTTGTATTTTATAACTATGTGCTTTTTTGTATTATATTGATGATATTAAAACTTTATTTTTAACATACTTCCTTGGCCTCAAAGTCTGACCATCAATATCTACCTGTAGTTATTGTTCTCCTTCCATTAGATATGTGGGAATCCTATACGTTTTAAAATGACTTTCATTCTAATAGTAGAAGCTATCATCGATGTGAAATGATGCTAGATCTTACCAGTAAGCTTATAGAAAGGATTCCTGTACAGCAATGATTGTTTTTTAACATGGACCTAACATACAGTATATTTTTAATGACAAGTGAAGTGCGTGCTTGCTAAATAATGTGCATATGACATATCTGCTTTCCTGTCCAGAGATACCATCTTTGATCAAGCATTATCTTGCATCAGCTTCCACTTGCTGGAACGAGATACTAGCTAACGGAAGGAAAAAGTCATGTACATCCTGCTGCCCGTGTAGATCTTTGCTGTGTTCATACACGACTAATACAGATCAGTCCCGCTGCAGCCTCTCACCTTTAATTTGCTACGCAATTCCAATTGCAATCTGATCACTGGGATAAAGGAGACTGAGAAAATGCATCCTCCTGCCTGCAGCAGACCAATGGCATAATCTCAGCTAGGCATTTCTTTAGTGATACAGATAGAGCTTTACAGAGAAATTACTTATTTGTAGTAAAATTACTAAAATGTCCACTTTCAGGCCTGGTTCATACCTATGCAGGTTACAGTTTAAATATTCCAGGTGCATTTTGTGTTTTCCAATGCACGTTTTTGATCCCTTGAAGTCTAGTCTATGGAACCAAAAACCAGAAAAAAAGTCACTGCCTGTGGTATTAATATGACAACAACAGCAATTGTATTCACGTGGCTTTAGGTGCACACTGTGCAAAGGACAGTACAACAAGTGAAAATAGGTGGAATAAATTCAGTTTAGACAATAACCCATACATTTTAGGTATATAATAAATGAGGTAATAAAAATGAATTAATAATAATATTCCATATTCCAGAGAAATTCAATATAGTCCAAGATAACACTAGCGGCAGCAATTCCAAAGCAGAAGCAGGCTCTGAAAATGTGTACAAAAAAAAGAGAAGGATGCACCAATCTAAGTGCAGTAGAATAATAAATAATAATAAAATTGTGTAAACATACAGCCAAATTGCTACTCACAAAATATAGGAAGTATAAGGCATATATATAGCTATGGTTGGGTGTCACTTAAGTGTCTGGCAAACCCTGGTCCCCAGCAGAGTCTACAGCGAATGGGGGGGCTGATGGTAATAGCGTTCCAATATCCTGGACAACCACAGGGGAAAGTCGCCGTATTAGACGGCGTGCATCTCAGGGTGGACCGCAGCACAGGGTCGTCGCACTGGAAGTGACGTGGAGTAGGGAAACGAATCAATCGGATGACGCGTTTCACATCCTCCATTGTTTCCTCAGATTCATGACGTCCAATCAGGGAGAACGTATTATATAGGCTAGTGAATGCTGTAATTGGTCAACCAATACAAATGCGTAGAAAAAACATATATACAACACAATCAGTGAAACTATATCGGCACGGAACGTATGAATACATGGATGGATATGAAAAATCTATTTAAAATGAGAAATCAATAAAAAATTATAAAATTATTACTACTCTAGAAGAAAGTACTTTTGGAAAATATTATCATAAAAAAACAGAGGGTTTATCATTAACTGGCAGTTTTACCAATTAGGACACCGAACCACAGCTATATATATATGCCTTACACTTCCTATATTTTGTGAGTAGCTATTTGGCTGTACTGTATGTTTACACAATTTTATTAAACTTCTTATTCTACTGCACTTAGATTGGCGCATCCTTCTTTCTTTTTTTTTGTACACATTTTCAGAGCCTGCTTCTGCTTTGGAATTGCTGCCGCTAGTGTTATCTTGCACTATATTGAATTTCTCTGGAATATGGACTATTATTATTAATTAATTTTTATTACCTCATTTATTATATACCTAAAATGTATGGGTTATTGTTGTCTATACTCTGATAATCTTGCGCTATCTAACATTTTTTTCCACTGACTTTCTTGAAGCTTTTGATGTGCTGCAGATTTTTTGGTGTGTAGATATAGGTCTGGATTCACAAAGCACTTACGCCGACGTATCTCAAGATACGCCGACGTAAGTACAAATGTGCGCCGTCGTATCTATGCGCTGACCCACATACTAAGATACGCCTAAAAATAGGCTTCCTACGACAGACGTAACTTGCCTACACCATCGTATTGTGGGCGCATATTTACACTGGGCGCATTTGCCGCTCCCATTGATTTTCTATGCACATATGCAAATGAGGGAGATACGCCGATTCATGAACGTACTTGCGCCCGGCCCATAATATACGTGGTTTGTGTAAGTCGTACGTCTGGCGTAAAGTTATTCCCCATATATGAGGCGCAACCCATGCAAAGGTATGGACCAGGGAACACAGCCGTCGTATTTTACGTCGTTAACGTAGTACGTGAATAGGGCTGGGCGTAGGTTACGTTCACGTCGTAGGCAGTGATCCATCGTATCTTAGGGAGTAGTTCCGACGTGATTGTGAGCATGCGCACTGGCATACGTCCACGGGACGGCGCATGCGCCGTTCGTTTTAAGTACTTGTATGGCACTCGGCCCATCATTTGCATGGGGTCACGCCTCATTAGCATGGCTCACGCCCACTTCCACCTACGACGGCTTACACCGGGGGAACCCAGCGCAGTTTGGGAGGCAAGTGCTTTGTGAATTTGGTGCTTACCTCTCTGCGCTACGTCGGCGTAGCGTATATTAGATACACTACGCCGGCATAAATATGCGCCAATGTATGTGAATCCGGGCCATACTGTGTGCATATATCATGATTTTATTAACTATTTAGCTGTTTATCGTCACATTATTATTGGTTTTAGTGATTTATCGTATTGTTGCCAAATATGCTGTAGTGGGGTTTCTTCCACCCTATATGCATGTTATATACATACATACACATATATATATATATATATATATACATACACACATACATACATACATACATACATACATACACATATATATATATATATATATATATATATATATATATATATATATATATAATTTTTGCTCTTTTTCGGTATGGATATTATTGGATATTTTAGAAGATCTCATCAACTCAGCCAACCAACAATGGTGGGACTGTTTTTTTCTTAAACAATATTTTCAATCCAAGATCTCACCTCGAGGACTTCGGGTCCTCAAGGGTTGTACTTTTTTGGATCCAGATACACGTATAGAATGCATAGCTGAGTTTTGTACTCAGAAATGGATTCAAATTCTCATTAGACATAGAGACGAACGATATCTTGTTCTTCGACAAAAAATTATAGATAATATTTCTAGTTTTTATTCCACTCACCCTTCCTTACCCATTGAATGGTTGAGAACTTTCAAAATTAATACTAAGAAAAGTGAGGACTCCCTCATCCCTAAAATAAATTAGGTAAATTTAGGAGGGATCTGGACGATTATACTCACAATAGAGTTTTTAATTGGAAAAGGAGTTTGGCACATTCCACCCCTGTCCCATTATTGTCCCTATGTCTAGTTCCAAAATCCACTCCAGCCCCTGCTATTACATCTACTATTACATCTGATAAAGTGATGTTAACCTCTATGCTCCCCTCGACTACTGTTAGAATTGCGGATACTTGTTCTATTGCTTTATCTACTAAGAACAACTTATTGATACCTTCCCATCATACATTGCATTCGGTTGTTCCTGTGTCAGATACATTACCCTTTCATGATGATGTTCCGTCAGAAGTAGCATCTACTGATACCACCTTAGTCACTTTTGGAGCCCCCTCAGCCACCATCCCTGCATCTTTTTTATTGCAGGCCCCCCTACCGAGCCTTCTACCGTCCCAAACAAAAATAAAACACGTAGAAGAGGCACGAGAGGAGGAGGGGGGAAACAAAAATCTTCACTTCAGACAAAGTGCCGAAATTGTGAAGATCTATAATTTATCCTCACTTACTCTAAATATGCAAGAATCCTCTTTACCCACTTAAGCCCCGGACCATATTGCTGCCTAAAGACCCAAGGGGTTTTTACAGTTCGGGACTGCGTCGCTTTAACAGACAATTGCGCGGTCGTGCAACGTGGCTCCCAAACAAAATTGGCGTCCTTTTTTCCCCACAAATAGAGCTTTCTTTTGGTGGTATTTGATCACCTCTGCGGTTTTTATTTGTTGCGCTATAAACAAAAATAGAGCGACAATTTTGAAAAAAATGCAATATTTTTTACTTTTTGCTGTAATAAATATCCCCCAAAAACATATATATATAAAAAAAAAATTTCCTCAGTTTAGGCCGATACGTATTCTTCTACCTATTTTTGGTAAAAAAAATCGCAATAATCGTTTATCGGTTGGTTTGCGCAAAATTTATAGCGTTTACAAAATAGGGGATAGTTTTTTTGCATTTTTATTTTTTTTATTTCTTTTACTACTAATGGCGGCGATCAGCGATTTTTTTCGTGACTGCGACATTATGGCGGAAACTTCGGACAATTTTGACACATTTTTGGGACAATTGTCATTTTCACAGCAAAAAATGCATTTAAATTGCATTGTTTATTGTGAAAATGACAGTTGCAGTTTGGGAGTTAACCACAGGGGGCGCTGTAGGAGTTAGGGTTTACTTTGTGTGTGTTTACTAGTGTAGGGGGGTGTGGCTGTAGGAATGACATCATCGATCGTGTCTTCCCTATAAAGGGGATGACGCGATCGATGCGCCGACACAGTGAAGCACGGGGAAGCCGTGTTTACACACGGCTCTCCCCGTTCTTCAGCTCCGGGGAGCGATCGCGACGGAGCGGCTATAAACAAATAGCCGCGCCGTCATCCCGGATCGCTCCCCGAGCGGACCCGACCTCCGCATGTACCGGGGGGGGTCCCGATCGGACCCCCCACCCACGTCTAGCAGAGGACGTACAGGTACGTGATTGTGCCTGTCCGTGCCATTCTGCCGACGTAAATGTACATGAGGAGGTCGGGAAGTGGTTACTAGCGAGAGGTCTCAACTTTGCTCCCACCACCCGTCCTAACTCATTTACTATGTTTAAAGATCTTAATAAATGTATCCGTAATTTAACGTTAAAAAGATTTTTTAATATGAAAACTTCTAACACTTCTACTGAATCCATTGCATCTTGTGATGCTACGCCCAACTTGGATACCTCTGTGGACCGACAAGCGATCCAAGATCTTTGTGACCTTTGGAATGTGGATGAGGAGGAGGATGATTTGATAGTGTGGTCCCAATACTCTCAGTCTTCTCTTCCTATAGCCCACACTTCCTTTAGACCTAAGTCTATTTTTTACTCGACCCAGTCCAAAGGCTCATATCTTTCTACCTTTTATCAGGTAGTTTTTAAAGAACTTACTGATTTATGTAAACTTGATTCTTCTAGATTCACACGATTTAGGAATAATCTTAGCCCTCTGGAATACCAAGCTTTAAAATCTCTGAGTACAAATTTGGATATTATTATTAGATCAGCCGATAAGGGAGGAGGTATAGTGCTACAAGATAGAATTGACTATATGGCAGAGGCTACACGTCTCCTCTCTGATAATGACACCTACGAAAAACTTAAACTGGATCCTTTACCAAGATTTATAGAAGAAGCATCCCTTATCATCAAACAAGCTCTTGTTGATGGCACGTTGAGTAAGTTGGAGGCCGCTTTTTTTCGAAAGCCTTTTTTTCAGGTTCCCTATCTATATAATTTGCCTAAAATTCACAAAGATATCAATAATCCACCGGGTCGTCCTATTGTTGCTTCCATGGATAGTATTACTACTAGTTTTTCTCTTTATATAGATCATTTTTTACAGCCATTAGCACAAGCCCTTCCCTCTTATATCCACCTTATTGAACTATTACAACCTTACTCTTGGGAACCCTCATATCAGTGGGTCTCCCTAGATGTATGTTCTATTTATACATCTATACCACACCCAGTGGGACTTGAGGCAGTCTCACATTTTCTCAAAGAAGATGCGAGCTTGAATATACAACAGCTAGAGCTAGATTCATCAAGGCTTTACGTCGGCGTATCTATTGATACGCCGCGTAAGTTAGAAGATGCGCTGTTGTATCTATGCGTGCTATTCAGGGAGCTAGATACGCCTGAATTTCAGCTTCCTCCGACCGACGTAAGTGTTAGTACGCCGTCGAATCTAGGGTGCATATTTACGCTGGCTGCTAGGGGCGCTTCCGTAGATTTACGCATAGAATATGTAAATGACCTAGATACGCCGATTCACGGACGTACTTGCGCCCGCCACGCCGTTTACGTAAGGCTTACGTCCGGCATAAAGTTATCCCTGCTATAAGGCGTAGGCAATGTTAAGGTATGGACGTCGGAACAGCCGTCAAATTTTACATCGTTTACGTAAGTGTTAAGTGAATGGGGATGTGCTTAGGTTACGTTCACGACGAAAGCATTGAGCCGACGTTTCTTAGGGAGTATATGCGAAGTGATTCTGAGCATGCGCCATACGAACGCCCATTCATTTACATGGGGTCATGGCTAATTTGTATACAACACGCCCACTACCTTCCACATTTAAATTAGGTGGGCTTACGCCTGCCTATTTACACTATGCCGGCGCAACGTATGGCGCCAGATCTTTCAGAATACTGTTCTGGGCTCCCTGATTTACGTTGGCGTAGCGCCAAAAGGTACGCCGCTGTACCTGAATCTAGCTCATAGAGTTTATCCTTTTGGCCACTCGTTTCTGTCTTGAACACAACTACGTTCACTTTGATGGTGATTTTTACCTACAAAAACAAGACACGGCAATGGGCGCCAATTTTGCACCCAGCTACGCCAACCTCACCATGGGGTTGTGGGAAGCTGGGCATATAGATAAAAATAATCCATTCTCGGCACATGTAGTTTTTTTATGGTCGTTATATAGACGACATTATCATCGTTTGGGATTGATCTAGTAATTCTATTACTGATTTTGTGACCCACTGCAATAACAACCCCTTTGGCCTAACTTTCACCTCGACTATGGATCCTGTCTCTATATGTTACTTGGATCTTGAGTTATTTCATGAAGGTAGTATTATTACCGCAAAAAATTTCACCAAACCTATTTGCATTACTCCAGCTGCCATCACCCTAGATGGATAAATAATGTTCCTAAAAGTCAAATTCATCGACTTAGACACAACTGCACTAGATTAGAAGACTACAAATCATTAGGCGTCACCTTAAAGGATACATTTATTGCAAAAGGGTACCCTTTAAATCTTATTGAAGAAGCCCATACGCTGTATGAACAAGATCCTCTGCCTCAGTCCAAGAAACAAGATTTGGTACCAACCACCCGTTTTATCACACAATATCACGTTCAACACAAAAAGATGGAAAGTATTTTCAAGAAACATTGGTCTATTTTGACCCAGGACCCTCATCTCTCTACATCCATGACAGCTTCCCCGAAATTTGCTTATCGTAGGGCACCAACATCAAAAGTAAGTTTGCACCTAGCAAAATGAAACCATCTGGTAGAAATAAACATAATAGGCTAAAACAACTTACTCTCATCCCTCTTGTTGGAATGTTCCAGTGCAAAAAGGCATTATGCCTAACCTGCTCCAATGTCACACATGGGAAAAATAATTTTACAGCTAATAATAAGGTTTTTAATCTAAGCTCCTTTTACAATTGTTCTACTATGTATGTAGTATACTACATTTCCTGCCCTTGTGGCCTTTTATATGTACAGTAGGTAGAACCATTAGAGCCTTACGCACTAGATTTGGGGAACACCGACGTACTGTTCATGCAGGTAATCCCAAATATAGTGTTGCATGCCATTTTGTGACGCATTACCAAAAAGACACTACTGCTTTGCAGGTTTGGATCATTGAGGCCATTCCTGAAACACCCACTGCAGTTGAAAGATTTCAACATCTTTGTAGACAGGAAACCTATTGGAGTTACTCTTTAAATACCATGTCGCCTCATGGCCTAAATGAGGAAATAGAGACCAATACTATTATTTAATGTGTTGCTCTCTGATTCCCTCTTCTCTTTGCTTTTATTCTCGTTTTCTTGCATATTTGTGGATGTTGAGTTTTTTTTTATGTTTTCTGTGTGTGCATGTATACGCGCATATATATGCACATATAGGGTCTCTATTTTGGGAGTGTGTTTATACATGCACATATGGATACAACACTCTATTATGTGTTTATGTATTTATATTGTTGACATATACCCATGATTATATAATTTCAATATAATCACCACCATATATTGACTCATTATTATTATTATATTTACATATCACCATATATCTTTTTATCTATTCTTATATCTCTTTATATGGGCTTGTTTCAGCATCCCCCCTTTTTTTTCTTCTTTTTTTCTCATACATATCCCTATTATTTTTATTTTTATTATTTTTTATATTTTTTTTATATATATATATTTCTTCTATAATTTTTCCATTATTATTGTTATTATTATTATATTGTTTTACTTTCCAATAATAATCTTTTTCATTATTCTAGTTAATTGTCCATTTATTTTTCATTGATTTACCTAATTTAATTTAATTTAATTAAATTTTTCTATTTCTATTTTTATTTTTATATATATATTTTTTTTTTTATTATTTTTTTATTATTATTTATCATTGTTATGAGAAGAAGACTCTGCTGAAGACTCTGCTGGGGACCAGGGTTTGCCAGACACTTAAGTGACGCTGAACCACAGCTATATATATAACAACAAAACCTGGGGAATGCTCAGAGAAAAACCAAGCCTCCTTACCAAGCCTGCAGAACAACCAATTAACCTGTCTAACAGTATGCGTTAAAAACAGGGGTTTTGTCCGCACGCATTTGCAAACGCATGCGTGAGCCACAGAGCCGTGCCAAAGCATCCTGTAATCTGTGGTCCTAACAATAAACAATGAGCATCCCCACAGTGGAGGCACATGCATTTTAATGGATAGATAGGGGCAGGTGGACTGAAGGGGAGCCACCCCTCCTTAAAGGTACAGGAGCACACCAAACACCCAGCATGTAGCACAATGGCTGCAAAGGTGTTGGTGCACTGCTGGACCAATATAAGCACCACAGGTGAAACATAAACGTGTCCACCGCCCCCATCTATAGCTGGCAATCGCAGCAATTGGCATTGGAAGGCTAAAGCAGATAACAGCAAAACCTGGGGAATGCCCAGGGAAAAACCAAGCCTCCTTACCGACCAGCCTGCAGAACAACCAATTAACCTGTCTAACAGTATGCGTTAAAAACAGGGGTTTTGTTTGCACGCATTTGCAAACGCATGCGTGAGCCATAGAGCCATGCCAAGGCACCCTGAAATCTGTGGTCCTAACACTAAACAATGAGCATCCCTACAGTGGAGGCACATGCATTCTAATGCATAGATGGGGCAGATGGACTGAAGGGGAGCCACCCCTCCTTAAAGGTACAGGAGCACACCAAACACCCAGCATGTAGCACAATGGCTGCAAAAGTGTTGGTGAACTGCTGGACCAATATAAGCACCACAGGTTAAACATAAACGTGTCCACTGCCCCCATCTATAGCTGGCAATCGCAGCAAGTGGCATTGGAAGGCTAAAGCTGATAACAGCAAAACCTGGGGAATGCCCAGGGAAAAACCAAGCCTCCTTACTGACCAGCCTGCAGAACAACAAATTAACCTGTCTAACAGTATGCGTTAAAAACAGCTATATATATATGCCTTACACTTCCTATATTTTGTGAGTAGCCATTTGGCTGTATGTTTACACAATTTTATTAAACTTCTTATTCTACTGCACTTAAATTGGCGCATCCTTGCTGATCAGTCACTGCCTGTGGTATTAATATGAGAACACCAGCAAATGTATTGACACAGCTTTAGGTGCACACTGTGCAGAGGACACAGTACACCAAGTGAAAATACTGCAGCTAGCACAATCACCTGCCTGCCTGTCATTATATTAGAAAGAGCGGATCTAGCTAAACTCAATACAGTGTATAAATATATATATACAACACCTGGGATGCATATATATCCTCTACACACTGTAACTGACTCGCCTGCGAGTTGAGCATGAGTTTGACTCGAACACGAAGCTCATCCCTATTGGTAATATCACTAATTTCACTCTGGAATCAGCATAGGACAAGCATCATGGGAAAACAATGAGTATGTACTGACTTGCTCCTAATTCAATATATAAATTATAGCACATTTATTGTAATAATTAAATATTGTAGAAATTGTTATATTATGGCAACACACCTGAACTATTAGCTGGCCAATAACATTTTTCGTGGAACTTTCTTGTTACACCTCTGCCAGTAGTGTGAGTGTAAAATATGTATGCTTGTAGGTGAGTGAATAATGCAAGCTTTTAGTACACTGAGTCTGGAAATAAATTGTCAGCTCCATTACTTAAAAAACAATGTATTTTATAAACATATTTCTCAAAAATGCATCTTTTACTACACAGAGTTTAGGAATAGATTGTTAGTTCATCAGAACTAAGCTTATTTCCCCAAGCAAGTGCCGCTCTTTCAACAACAAGTTTGGAAAATGATTATCGGCTCCTAATGCCCCATACACACAAGCAGAATTTCTGCCAGCAAAAGTCTGATGTGAGCTTTTCATCAGAAATTTCGACCGTGTGTATGCTCCATCAGACTTTTGCTGTCGGAATTTCCATCAGCAAAAGTTTGTGAGCAGGTTCTCACAATCCGTTCGTCTGTATGGAATTCCGACTGGAAAAAAACATGCATGCTCGGAAACAATTCGACGCATGCTCGGAAGCATTGAACTTCTTTTTATCGCCTCGTCGTAGTTTTGTACGTCACCGCGTTCTTAACACTTGAAAGTTCAGAGAACTTTTGTGTGACCGTGTGTATGTAAGCCAAGCTTGAGTGGAATTCCGTCAGAAAAAACATCCAACTTTTTTCCGACGGAAATTCCACTTGTGTGTTTACAGGGCATAAGATTTAAACAGCAAGGAATTTTGTCGAGCATTATATACGAATAGAAAAAAGGAAAGTAGTTTTAACAGCCTTGCCTGTGGAAATAGATTGTCACACCTCTTGTTGGAAAAACAATGGTATTTTTAAAAATGACTGTCAAAATAAACCCACTTTTGCCATGTTAACCAATTACTCTGCTACCCTGGCGTAATTTGAATAGGAGACTTTCCTTAGCACATATGATTTTGTCTTACCATCAAAGGAATGTACTGTAGTAATTGGTTGAGTTTGTATCCACACAAAAGGTTCCCAATTAGGCATGAGCTCAGGGTGTGCTGTGTGCTTAGAGCCATAGGCATAACTGGAACCTTAAGGGCCTCAGTGCAAGAAACCATGGAGAACCCCCTTGACCTACCCCCCCTTCCATCCAAGCAATGGGGTTCCAGATTTGGGAGGTTTCCCATGAACATCCTCCCATGACCTTGCCTCCTGTGTGCCCCCTGGGGGCAAGAATTCAGCGTGCTCTGTGACTGCTGTGTCACAGCTGATTACAAAGCACAAGACCAATTACAGCGACCCTTTACCATGTGATCAGCTGATCACATGTAAACAGACTTGCCAGTTATCGGCAGCACTTTCCTCCCATGCTGTGTCTGTGTGAGGAAAGGAGAGCCGTTAAAAAGCAAGACTGTCAGTACATTGTTTACACTGATAATCAATGCTGAACCATCTCTTCTCATCAGTGCTGCCTATTAGGGATGAGCTTAGAGTTTGAGTCGAACTCATGTTCGACTCGAACATTGCCTGTTCGCCTGTTCGGCGAACAACGAACAATTTGGGGTGTTCGCGGCAAATTTGAAAAGCCGCGGAACACCCTGTTAAAGTCTATGGGAGAAATCTAAAGTGCTAATTTTAAAGGCTAATATGCAAGTTATTGTCCGAAAAAGTGTTTGGGGACCTGGGGGCATATCCTCAGCCAGCGGCGCAATTTTAGTTCGTCCTAACTTATGTCATTTAAGTTACGGCGCCCTAAGTTGGTGTCGTAAGTGCCGTATCCACAGCGCATTTGCGCCTAAATTTGCGCCAGCGTAACTTAAATTCCGAGGCGTAAGGCGGGCTTATTGCAAGTGGGAAGGAAGTGGGCGTGCTTCATTGTAATGAGCCGTGACCCCATGCAAATGAGGCGCCGGCCGTACTGCGCATGCGCGCACGAATCTGGACCTCACTGGGCATGTGCAGAACTGGTCTCGGCGCAATCAGTGAGATAGGTAAAAGGCCAAGCGTACTTAGTTTGAGGATCGCCCTGTGTATAAAAAGCCCCACACAAACACACTTCCCTTGCAAAAGTATATCCCATTGTTTCCCTTCCATGAGCAATTTGCTTCTGCTCTGTTTGTTGGTGTGTTGGTAAGTTGTGTTTGTGAGAAAACTGTGTTGGAGAGTCTAGTTGGTGTTTGTTTTTGAGAAGTGTATTTAGTTAATTTGTTTGTTAGTGTTTTTGCTGATTGTTTTTTTGTGCTTGTTTTTTTTTTTTTTGTGCGTGTTTGTTTTTGAATTTATATTAGCTGTGTCCTTGTGTGTTTAGATTTTTGTCAGTTTTTTGGGGTGTATATTTTTGTCTGGTTTTTGGGTGTGTATTGTTGATTGTTTGTCGGGTGTGTTTCCTGTTGCTGGGTGGTGTCTGTGATGGCCCCCAAACGCAGGAAGCTTAATTTCACCCTGGGAGAGAAGCAAATTCTTGCTCGGGGCATTGTGAAATATGGGCGATTTCTGCATGGCCCTGAGAGCCTGAACACCATCCCGGCCAGGAGGAGGCAGCTTATTCAAAGGATCACGGACCAGATCAATGCAGCGGGGGTGGGGAGACCAAGACCCCCGTTGGCATACAGAAAAAAATTAATGATCTGAGGAGCGTCGTCCGGAATAAGATGGCAAGGATCGACGCCCATACCAGGGGCACTGGAGGAGGGGGACCCTGCCCAGTCAGACTGACTGAGGAGGAATGGGCAGTGGCCCAGTGTTTCCACCCACAGCAGGTGGTGGGCCTGCCTGGCTATACGTCAGATGTTCCTAGGAGGACAGGTACGTTGTTTTTTTTGCTCTCTGTTGATTAGCATGTGTGGGTGGGGGAAGGGAAGATGTGCCAAGTGTGTTGATCCTCAAACCTGTGATTGTTTTGTGTCCTCCACAGATGGCCAGGAGGTTGCAGGCCAGGAGGTTGCAGGCCAGGAGGTTGCAGGCCCATCGGGCCAGGCTGCTGCACCACCCCCAAGACAGGCTGATGATGAGTCCCAAGAAGGGCAGGATTCCCCAGGGGAGGGGATTGGCCAAGCCTCCCCTCATGAGGAGGTTGAGGGGGAGGAGGATGAGGGGGAGGAGGATGAGGGGGAGGAGGAAGAAAATATGCAGATTGGCCGGGAAGTCCTCCTGGCCTCTGATATGATGACCTTTGAGTCTTCCCCTGAGGCTACCCCTGAGGCTGGCACCAG
Source organism: Rana temporaria (assembly GCF_905171775.1). Classification (NCBI taxonomy): domain Eukaryota; kingdom Metazoa; phylum Chordata; class Amphibia; order Anura; family Ranidae; genus Rana; species Rana temporaria. The sequence continues at coordinate 242,291,262 of NC_053491.1, forward strand.
TCAGGCCACCATCAGGGGTAGCCCCTCCCACTTCTCCCCCAACAGGCCTCCAGTCACAAGGGTCACTCTCTCCCCTCCTCCAGGCCCGCAAGACTCAGCGGCAGCCAGGAGGCCGACCCAGGAGACCGTGGCTGTGGGCGAGCGTCTGTCGGCCAGTGTGGTGAAGGACAATGCCTAACGACCTACAGACCTACATGCTTGAACAACCTACAGACCGCCACAACACGCGTGGCCCAGGAGGTGAGTGCCCTGACCCAGGCTGTGCAGGACAATACTAGGTCTGGCCAGGCCAATGCGGCTGCCCTCACTGCCTGTCTCACTAGAATTGCAGGGGCCATGGAGGGCAGGCCAGCAGGGGCGGCTCCTCCTTCCCCTCCTCACCCCCCCAGGAGGCTCCTCCTTCCCCAGCTCACCCCCCCAGGAGGCTCCTCCTTCCCCAGCTCACCCCCCCAGGAGGCTCCTCCTACCCCAGCTCACCCCCCCCCCAATGGACATCCTCCGCGACGGCGTGGCCGTGGCCGTGCCCCTGCCCGTGCCCCTGCCCAGCCAAGGCGTAGCAATCGCCGCCGCTAATTAATTAGCAGGGATACTTTTGTTTTGTTGTTTTTATGATTTTTTTGTTATTTTTATTATTTAATTTGGTCTTCTGTACTTATGATTTTATTTATGTGTGTGAATGATGTGTGAATGTGGGGGGTGGCATTCCTGATAAAATAAGGGTGTCACCCTCAGTTTTGGTGGAGAAGGGATCCCCAGGACCAGGGAGAAGTGCAATCCCAGGTTCCTGAATGGTGTATGAATGCACAGTGACATAATTGGAGCCGTGGCGTGGCGTTACTGCTCCCAAGTACCAAAGGGGAGGGGGGTACTTGGATCTAATCCAATTCGATGTGCATGTGATGTGTCTGTGCTAGGGACCACAGTGGTGTGCATTCATGCATTCTCATTGTGACATTATTCATGTGCATTTACTGGGAAAAAATACATTCTCATTGTGACATTATTCATGTGCGTTTACTGGGAAAAAATACATTCTTATTGTGACATTATTCATGTGCGTTTACTGGGAAAAATGCCTTCTGCGAGGCGTCTCCTGGCTGCTGTGCCCTCAGCAGACCGGGTAGAGTGGGTTAGGGGGGGATTGCCTGGGTCGGGGGTCAGGTCAGCACGTAAGTCAATCTCCAGGCCCCTTCTCATGGCAAAGTTGTGGAGTATACAACATGCCCCGATCATCTGGCACACAAAGTCTGGGGAATACAGCAGTGTACCCCCAGACTTATCCAGGCATCTGAAGCGAGACTTCAGAAGCCCAAATGTGCGTTCAACCACTCCCCGGGTACGTATGTGCGCCTGGTTGTAGCGTTGCTCTCCTGGGGTTTGGGGGTTCCTGAATGGGGTCATCAGGTGGGGTCCCAGGGCATATCCAGAGTCACCTGTAAGGGAAAAGACAGGAGGATATTAGTCATGCATGTGCCCCTTGTGATGTCAGCATCATGGGGGGGGACATACTTGACACACATGTCACTCACCAATCAGCCAGCTGTCTCCATACACGTTCATCTCCAAATCTCTGGAGATCTGGGTCTGCCGGAAAATATAGCTGTCATGGCAGGATCCCGGAAATTTAGCACAGACGTGCCAGATGAGGCCATGGACATCTACGATCACCTGCACATTTATGGAATGCCAGCTTTTACGATTCCGGAACAGGTGCTCAGTATCATGGGGGGGTTGTCGTGCCACATGGGTACAATCAATGGCCCCGATGGTGCGTGGGAATCTGGCAATGTGATAGAAGTCTGTCATGGTCTTCAATCGCTGGTCCTCCTGGGTGGGTTTTTGAAATTGATTGCCCATGCGCCGCAGGATTGCAGGGACTACTTGGTGCACACACCTGCTCATGGAGGATTGTGCCATCCCAGCCACACCACCACATGTGCGTTGGAAAGAGCCAGTAGCAAGGAAATGCAGTGTTGCCAGTACTTTGATGAGTGGCTGCAGTGCATGGGAGCGTTGTGTTGGGCTGGTGAGATCATCCTGAAGGATTGTGGTTAATTCCAGGATGGCTTCACGTTGAAACGGAAGTTGCGGAATACCTCAGAAGCAGTCATGCCAAACACATCTTGGCGTGGGCGGTATACCCTCTCCTGTGCCCTCCTCCTCCTCCTCCGTTCCCTCCACCTTCTTTGCGCCTCTAAAGACACTAATGCAGCTAGGATCATGGATGGCCCTGGCATGTTGGCAGACAGATTGTAGTCCAGCAAGTGTGTGTGTGCTGAGCTCTTCCTCAATGGTGTTGCTTCAGCAGACATTTACACGGCAGGTGTAAAATTAGGGCTGCTTTTATAAAGTGTAACTTCCCGCCGGGAAACTAACAGGTGCGCACAGGGCGTAATCTACGGCGCACACACTTAATTCTGTGGATCGCCCTATCTCCCTCATTTGCATCTTTGCCTATCAAAAAAAGCGGCGTGCCTAGCGTAATTTGCGCCCGAGAATGCGCCGGTGTAATTATTTTAGGTAAGACGGAAAAGCCAGAATTTCATGCGCATCTCGTTTTGAGATATGCGCCGTGTAAATTTAGAAATCTCGAGTTAAGTCGGCGTATCTCTTTTGAGGATATGCCCCCTGGTTCCTGTCCCAGGGGACATGTATCAATGCAAAAAAAAGTTTTTTAAAACAACTGTTTTTTCGGGAGCATTTTAATAATGCTAAAAGTGAAACAATAAAAGTGAAATATTCCTTTAAATTTCGTACCTAGGGGCGGTGTAGTTAGCATGTGAAATAGCGCATGTTTCCCATACTTAGAACTGTCTCTGCACAAAGTGTAATTTCTGAAAGAAAAAAATACATTTAAAACTGACTTGCGGCTATAATGAATTGTCGGCTCTGGCAATTCAGAGCGAATTCATTCATAAAAAAAAAGCGTGGGGGTCCCCCCCAAATTCAATTACCAGGCCCTTCAGGTCTGGAATGGATATTAAGGGGAACCCCGCCGTCAATTTAAAAAAAAGATGACGTGGAGTTGCCCCTAAATATCCATTCCAGACCCCTTCAGGTCTGATAAGACCCCTGCCCGCAGACCCCCACAACCACCAGGCAAGGGTTGTGGGGATGAGGCCCTTGTCCCCATCAACATGGGGACATCCTCCCCATGTTGAGGACATGTGGCCTGGTACGGTTCAGGAGAGGGGGGCCGCACTCTTTTCTGCGGCCAGCTAGGTTAACATGCTCGGATAAGGGGTCTGGTGTGGATTTTTGGGGGAACTCCACACCATTTTTTTTTAAATTTGGGGTGGAGTTTCCCTTAAAATCCACACCAGACCTGAAGGGTCTGGAATGGATATTTGGGGGGAACCCCACATCATTTTTTTTTAAATTGACGGTGGGGTTCCCCTTAATATCCATTCCAGACCTGAAGGGCCTGGTAATGGAATTTGGGGGGACCCCACAATATTTTTTTTTATGAATGAATTCTCTCTGAATTGCCAGAGCCGACAATTCATTATAGCTGCAAGTCAGTTTTAAATGTCTTTTTTTCTTTCAGAAATTACACTTTGTGCAGAGACAGTTCTAAGTACGGGAAACATGTGCTATTTCACATGCTAACTTTACGCCCCCCCTAGGTACGAAATTTAAAGGAATCTTTCACTTTTATTGTTTCACTTTTAGCATTATTAAATTCACTGCTCCCGAAAAAACTGCAGTTTTTAAAACTTTTTTTGCATTGATACATGTCCCCTGGGACAGGACACAGGTCCCCAAACACTTTTTAGGACAATAACTTGCATATTAGCCTTTAAAATTAGCACTTTAGATTCCAAACGTTCGAGTCCCATAGACATATAGCTGGATTCAGGTAGGGCGGCTTACTTTTGAGGCGGCGTGGCGTATCACATATACGCTACGCCGCCGTAAGTCAGAGAGGCAAGTGCTGTATTCACAAAGCACTTGCCTCCTAAGTTTCGGCGGCGTAGTGTAAATGGGCTGGCGTAAGCGCGCCTAATTCAAATGTGGAACAGGGGGGCGTGTTTTATGTTAATGACTGGTGACCCGACGTGATTGACGTTTTTAACGTACGGCGCATGCGCCGTCCGTGGACATATCCCAGTGTGCATTGCTCCAAAGTATGCCGTTTCGACGTGAACGTAAATTACGTCCAGCCCGATTCGCGTACGACTTACGCAAACAACGTAAAAAGATAGGCCTGTTCCGACGTCCATACCTTGCATGGGCTGCGCCACCTAGGGAGCAGCTTTATCTTTACGCCGGCGTATCTCTAACGGAAACGGCGTAACTAATTGCGACGGGCGCGCGTACATTTCTGAATCGGCGTATCTAGTCATTTGCATATTCTACGCCGAACTCAACGGAAGTGCGACCTAGCGGCCAGCGTAAATATGCACCCTAAAATACGACGGCGTAGGAGACTTACGCCGCCGTTTGTATCTTAGCCTAATTTAAGCGTATCTGGTTTCCAGAATACGCTTAAATTTACGACTGCGTAGATTCAGAGTTACAACGGCGTATCTACTGATACGCCGGCGTAAACCTATCTGAATCTAGCTATTTAATTAATAATTTATAATTAATTAATAATAATTAATAATATTTTTCTAAAGTTCACATGGACATTTGGTGTGTTCGCAAGTTCTGGTGCGAACCGAACAGGGGGGTGTTTGGCTCATCCCTACTGCCTATCAGTACCACCTAGCAGTCCTCATAAATTCCACCTATCAGTGCTGTGTTAGTGCTGCCTATCAGTGCTCATCAATGCCAGCTATCAGTGCCCACATGGCCTATCAGTGCCCATCATGGCTGCCTATCACTGCCACCTATTAGTGCTCATCAATGCCACCTATCAGTGCCCATCAGTGCAGCATATTAGTGCTGCCCATCAGTACCACTGATCATTGCCTCCTCATCAATGCCTTCTTAGCAGGACTCTGAGCTGAGAGCAGCTCTCATACAGCCCGAAGCCTTCACTGACAGTTTCCCCTCCCTCCTCTCATGCAAGGATGGAAGAGGGGAGAACCAATCTGCTCCTCCTGCTCTCCTCCTGTGTGCACCATGGGAAGTGTGAAGCCCAGCAGCTGAATTATTCAGCTCTTGAGCTTTACACTTCCAATGGTGTATGCAGTAGGAGAGGGGTGCAGGAGCAGAAGGAGCAGATCAGCTCTCTCTCCTCTCCCATCCATGCAAAGGAGGGGGGACTGCTAGTGCAGGCTCTGGGCTGTGTGAGAGAGACACTCTCAGCTCAGAATCCTAAAGCCTTTAACCCCACTAGGGCCCCCTGACAGTGGCGAAACACCAGGTCCCAGTCACAAGTGTGGCTTTTGCGACCCTGATAGCTCCGCCACTGCTTATATCTTAGACTGAACTCATCTGAGTGATCTGGCCAGGGTGTCTTCAATGTACTGGGTCAATAATTAGTGGCCAAGGCATTCTCTACCCAACACACACCCCTTGTATATTGCTTGTACTGCCCCTTTCCCACCTTCTACCTCCCCACACAACATATAATATAGTAGAATTTTTTTTAATCGCGCTACCCCATAACCACTTAAGACCTGGACCATTATGCAGGTAAAGGACCTGGCCAGTTTTTGCGATTCGGCACTGCGTCGCTTTAACTGACAATTGCGCGGTCGTGCGATGTGTCTACCAAACAAAATTGGCATCCTTTTTCTCCCACAAATAGAGCTTTCTTTTCGTGGTATTTGATCACCTGTGCGTTTTTTTTTTTTGCGCTATAAACAAAAATAGAGCGACAATTTTGAAAAAAAAACAATATTTTTTACTTTTTGCTATAATAAATATCCCCAAAAAATATATAAGTTTTTTTCTCAGTTTAGGCCGATACGTATTCTTCTACATATTTTTGTTAAAAAAATAAAATCGCAATAAGCGTTTAACGATTGGTTTGCGCAAAAAATACTCAAGAGTAGTTCTTACATGGAACAGCCCAACGGAGCAATAAGTCGACATAATATCTATTGTTCATGGAAGTAACAGGAAGTGCCTGAACAAATACTATTACGGAAGGATCACCAGGTATTATTGTTTTGAAAACAGCAGACTAAAAAAATAAAATTACTTGAAATTATATAACATTAAACCTTATATGAGATTTTAGTGACTGAGTTTATAGCTGCTGTAATAACAGTGGTTTTCTAATGTCATTATTGTATGGAATTATTTACAATGACATTTGGTTTCCTGTCTATCAGTGTGGGGACCCCACTGTGTTTTTATTATACATTTAGGGATTGGGCATGGTAGTTTGGACTGGGAAGTAAGCGTTGTATCTGAGAATGATTTTTGGTTCATGCTGAGAATTTGGAAACCTGGAAATATATCGGCACAGACAATAAAATCATTAAATGGTTTCCAAGTTTTATGAGTCAAATTATCATTGGGCATACTGTGCTGTGAATTGCAAATACATTTTCTAACTTCTTCTTGGGCATCAAACAACTAGTTGTACCACTGCAATCTGATATTTATGGTTAGCAACAGATATCACCTGCCAGCTGGTCTCAGGAAACATTGCTCAGCTTGCTTGAATAAGCCAGTTAACCTCATTAAGGATCATTTATAAAAATTGTGGAACGGAAAGAAGAAGTGTTGCTCATAGCAGATTAAATATTTGCTTCTATTTTCTAATCTGCTTAGAAGAGGTGACAGCTGGAATGTGAATGTTTTACATGGGTGATATCTCCACATTTATTGGTTAAAAATTATTTATTTTGTCTGGGACTTTGCCAAAAGCAAAATAAAGAGATAGGCCGGATTCACAGACAGCGGCGCACATTTATGCCGCCGTAGGCTATCTCCTGTACGCTACGCCAATGCAGCGCAGAGAGGCAAGCACTGAATTCACAAAGCCAGTGCTCCCAAAACTGCGCTGGGTTTCCTAGGCGTAAGCCGGCGTAGGTGGAAGTGGGCATGAGCCATGCAAATGAGGCGTGAACCCATGCAAATGATGGGCCGAGCGCCAGACAGATACATATAACGAACGGCGCATGCACTGTCCCGTGGACGCATCCCAGTGCGCATGCTCAGAATCACGTCGGAACTACTCCATAAGATACGTCGGATCACTACCTACGGCGTGAACATTACCTACGCTCAGCCATATTCACGTCCAACGTAAACTACGTAAAATACGCCGGCTTGTGTTCCCTGGTGCAGCCCTTTGCATGGATGCTGCTGAGTTACACCTCCTTTATGGGGCATAACTTTACGCCGGATGTATGACTTTACGCTCACTGCGTTGGGCGCACGTACGTTCATGAATCGCCGTATCTCCCTCGTTTGCATATTTGAATAGAAAATCAATGGGAGCGCCAAATCCATCCAGCGTAAATATGCGCCCACTCTACGCTGGCGTAGGCAAGTTACGTCAGTGGGATGAAGCCTGTTTTTAGGCGTATCTTAATTTGTGGGCCCGGCACATAGATACGACGGCGCATATTTGCACTTACGCGGCGTATCTGGAGATACGTCGGCGCAAGTGCTTTGTGAATCCTTGCCATAGCACCTAGATTCCATAAGGCCAAGTACAGTATACAGTTTATAGCTCTGTGTTCCAGCAGCATCCGCTGAGACTTCCCTTCTGTTGCTGGAATATAATCGAGTCAGGCTGAGTGCTTCTCAGCCATTTAGAGGAAGCTTTGTATTTATATCAATAAATACAAAGCCTCCTATGCTTGACTGAAGAGTAGATTGTGGTAACAGCCTTTGTTCCATCCTTTGCTTTCTGTGGGTGATATCTCCACATTTATTGGTTCAAAATTATTTCTTATGTCTGGGACTTTGCCATAAGCAAAATAAAGAGATAGCACCTAGATTCCATAGGGCTATGTACAGAATACAGTTTATAGCACTGAGTTCCAGCAGCGTACTTAGAGACTTCCTGTCTGTTGCTGGAACCAAATTGAGCCAGGCTGAGTGCTTCTCAGCCATTCAGAGGAAGCTTTGTATTTTTATCAATAAATACAAAGCTTGCTCTGCTTGACTGAAGAGTAGATTGTGATAACATACGCCCACCTCTCCACCTTGGTCAATAAGAGGAAGTCTTGTATTTATTGATGAAAATACAAGGTTTCCTTTGAATGGCTTTGAAGCACTGAATGGCTTTGAAACACTGATGCCTCGTACACACGACCGGTTTTCCCAATGAGAAAACTGCAATTTTTTAGATTGGTCGGGAAAACCGGCCGTGTGTATGCTCCATAGCAGAAAACTGCCCACAAAAAAATTCGAACCTGCTCTATTTTTCCCCGTTGTATTTCCCGTCAGTCTTTTTCTCGTTGCGAAAACCACTCCTGTGTATGCTTTTCCTAAGGGGAAAAACGCACATGCTTAAAATCAAGTATGAGACGGGAGCGCTCGTTTTGGTAAAACTAGCGTTCGTAATAGAGATAGCACATTCGTCACACTGTAACGGACTGAAAAGCACGAAGACTGAAAAGCGCGAATCGTCTCTCACCAAACTTTTACTAACACAAGGATCAGCAAAAGCAGCCCAAAGGGTGCATAAGAGCTTATTTACACTTTGGCTTCAACACACAATTAACGGCTAGTTTACACTTACCTCAAAGCAAGGCTTTGGACAGGCTTTGTTAAGGCTCTCTCAACACCACTCAAAGCTCCTGTCACTAAATAAAATGGTTAGCTTACAGTCCTGTTTATACCTTGCTTTGCTTCGGCTTTGCTTCAAAAATGATATCCCCATGTAGCTTTAGTGGTGTTTCAAAGCGTCTTCAAAGTCTCCATAGAAGTCTATGGCAAAGCTTGCTTAAAGCCACACTGAAGCCCCACTGAAGCTTCATCGAAGCCCCACCGAAGCCTCATCGAAGCCTCATCGAAGCACCAAGCAAAAGCAAGGTGTAAACAGGACTGTAAGCTAACCGTTTTATTTAGTGACAGAAGCTTTGACTGGCGTTCAGAGAGCTTTAACAAAGCCTGTCCAAAGCCATGTTTTGAAACAAGTGTAAACCAGCCCTAAGAAAGTATGTCGGTCTTATACAAATCAGACACAAGTATGTAATTACAAAAATGGAACCCCCTGGTCTTCTTCCTTATGTCAGAGATTAAAAGCTTTAATTTTGAAAAATAGGCATGGATCTGATGCAATAGAGGCTGTTTGCTATCCTTAATCTCTGTCGCCAGTCAGCATGATGTGATGGGAAGGCTGAGATCAACAATTTTTCAATGGTGTAAGACACAGGTGTCAAACACAAGGCCCGCGGGCCGAATCCGGCCCTCCAGGCCATTTCAGGTGGCCCTCGCACCTCTCCTGCAGCTGCAGTAGAGCTCCAACCCTACTCTGGTCCTCCTTCAGACCCTGTATTTTCTGCTTTCAAGCAATGCATTTATCTTCTTCCCAGCAGTAGCAAAAGGTAAGGGGGTGCACTGTGATGTTAGTGACGGTAGGGGACTCAACTTCCGATGGTGGGGTGGCTCTTGACATCTAATGTAAGGGAAGGAGATGCGCTGGACTTACAATCTTACAGATACAACCAGTCCTTTTGAGGGCAATCATATAGCTGATGTGGCCCACAATGAAATTGAGTTTAACACCCTTGGTGTAAGGCACTACACTATATTTTCTATTTTCAGACAGGACAAATAGTATAAGTGTTATAGAGATACTGTATATGTAGTGATTTACTGAGTTCCTTTGTTCTAAAACTATAATGCTTTTCTTTTAACACCACAATTCTAGATAACGTCAGCTTGCTATCGATCTCTATTCAGTAAAGGTATATACCTACATTTACGTAACCTTTGGCAAATACTTTTACTACGAGTAAGGAAATTAAGGCTTCAAAAAGAAATGATTGATGTGTAAATGTGGAAAGTGTTATGCAACAGTAAATAGTACAGGTAACAAATGTACAACTCTGTATGTTCAGTACATCACTGTACAGCACAATAACTGTTCCGTTAAGAGTGGATAAAGTTTTCAGTCCGTTACAGTTAGTTTCTCTACAACAAAATAAATAAATAGGTTTATAGATAAATATAAATTAAAGAGAATTTCTATAACTGACAGATCATCCTGACTAAATCCAACAAGTTCCCCTTTATCAGTTTAGAGATAGTAGGCAAAACAAAAGTAACCAATTCAAATATCTTAAGGTTTTTCTTTTTGAAAAATGTCCTTTAAAGTGGAGCCCCACCTAAAAGGGGAAGCTTTGCTTGATTGCCTCTTACCCCCCTCCCCCGGCAGTGCCACATTTGGCACCTTGGGGGAAAGCGGGTACCTGGTTTTGACAGGTACCCCTCTCCCACTTCCTGCTGAGTTTGCCGTGGCAAGTTCTAACTACCCCATCCAGTTACAAGCACTGCCCACCAATTGTCCTACTATCCAATGATAGCACCCTTTAAAACCCAACTTCCAGAGGCTTTAAATGTATCCCTTTCAGTGGGGGTGTGCTCAGTTTGTCTAAGGGAGAGTAGTAGAACCCATTCCACTGATCCCCCACACTCTAGTGGCATCATCACGTTCAATTGAGAAGAGAAATGCAGACGCCTCTAGGTTAGAACTGTACACATTTTTTTTTTCACTTCAGACTTCAACCTCATAGAGTATGCGTTTATACGCTTATGTTCCATTTGCCAGCCCTTAGCGTCTCTAATCAGGTTTCGCATCATTAGTGTGGTTATTTTTCTTAGATTGCTTTTCTCTTGCCGCAATGTGTAAATATATATATATATATATATATATATATATTTTTTTTATTTAAGGTATTACTCCTTCATTTTTTAATTAATTAGTAGTCTCGCAAAAAAAAAAAAACATTTTTCAGTTCCTTTGCCTTATCCCAGTTCCTCCCCCCCCCTCTCCCTCCCCACCCTCCCCCTATCTCACCATAAACAATCCAAAATGCCTCCTGATGCCTTCATCTCTGTTTTTAATTTATCTTAAGGTCTCAGCCCTAAGTTTTTCGGCATAACTCCAGGATCTCTTAAAAGCCCTCCAGTTATCCCACTTCTTATCTTGAACTATATTATTTCCTTCCACTCCTTCTCTCAGTTCTTCCATTCTATAAGTCTCTTCCACGGAGTCTATCCATTCCCAGATGTGGGGGCAGTCTATCTCCTGCCATTTTCTCGGTATTATCCTTTTGGCAGCATTTAATAGATGTGGGACTAAGGTTTTCTTATATTTTTTGATTTTTTCCTCACCCCCATGGAACAATACCACCCAAGGGTCCAACTTAATTTTTCCTTTTGTAATCTCTTCTATACATCCCAGTATTTTTTTCCAGAACTCCTCGACCTTAGGGCATTTCCACCACAAATGAGCCATGGTTCCCGGGGACCCACATCCCCTCCAACACTCTCCCGTTTGTCCTTCGTTAAATTTAGATAGTTTGTCTGGGGTCATGTACCATCCAGTCAAGCATTTGTAGCTCATCTCAGCTGTACGGCTATCTATTGCCGAGGAATGGGCCAGTGTCAGCATTTTTTCGATTGTGGCCCTGTCTCGCTTTGATCCAAGTTCCCTCTCCCATTTTTTGACAAAAGGAGGGACCATCTGCTCGTCCACCTTTAGCAAAATCTTATATAATTTTGAGATAGTTCCCTTGACCTTTTCCGCTGTGCATAGTTTTTCCAATTCGGATAGCTGCTCCCCTGACCTCAGCGGGTGCGGTAGTCTTTGTATAAAGTGGGCTAGCTGATGGTATCTCCATTCATCAATTTCCAAAAAAAAAAATTTTTTTTTCTTTTAATTCTTGTAGTGTTGCAATGTGCCCATCTTTTATTACATCCCTTAGTTGGGTAGTGTCTTTTTTTTTTTTTTTTTATTTATGCACAGCAAGAAACTGGTCCACATGGACCCCAACAATAACATTACAATCATTGTATCATTACATTCAAAGATGTTGAATAACGTAGTAAAGAACAGAGATTTGGGATACAGGAAGGGACATCATTGCTGGGTTAATACCTGGCGTAAACATCTGGGTTGTCTTATCCGGTCATGTCCCCTCTGTCTCCCATCCCTATATCCCCATCCGCTCCGCCTCCGCTCAACTCCTGGCTAGAGTCCAGAGCCGATGGGGCGTAACAAACCCGTGAGGTCCAGCGAACACAGCTCTCCCCATTTTCCGTTTTCTAAGTGTGAGTAAGTTAAAGAGAGCGAGAAAATAGAGTGCAAAAGTCGCACAGAAAGCATCTAGAGAATGTAGAGATAAGGGTGTACAGCAAGAAGGCTGTACTAGAAGGGGAAGGGTGGGGTGGGGGGGGGGAGTCGCGAGCATGGCCTTCTCAATATCGGGTTACCCCCGTGCTTCCGTGGCTCCCTCCAGGAGCCCATTCCAACCATTTGCTTTTCATCCCGTACGGTTCTAGTCACCGATCGTCACCCTGAGGGATTGGCCCTCTTCAGAGTACTTAAAAGAGTTCCACAGTCTCCACGTCTGAGTGTACAGTTCAGTCTTGTCTTGTTTTGTCAGTATCAAGTCTTCCATTGTGTTAATGTCGTCTACCTTCTGTATCCACATGGCAATCGACGGTGGGTGTGGGGATCGCCAACAGAGCGGTATGCACGCCTTCGCCGCATTTAATAGGTGGCGAACTATCGATTTTTTGTATGTCCGAGTCGGGGTATCGTTCACGTGCAGTAGGAAATACGCCGGTGTATTCGGGACCGTCCGATCCGAAAACATTTGCGTTATTCGCCTAATTTCGCTCCAGTATGTCTGTAGGCGTGGGCACGACCAAAATATGTGCAGCAAGGTGCCCCTGTCTGCCTGACACCTCCAACAGGTGTCCGGCACCGACGGAAACAGACGGTGTAGTAGGTCTGGGGTCCTATACCACCTCGTCAGCAACTTAAAGTTAGTTTCCTGTGTTTTCGCACAGATCGACGACTTGTGTGTGAATCTAAGTATACGTTGTGTCTGAGCCGGTGTAAAGTGGCATTCCAGATCCCTTTCCCATTTACCCAGGCACGGGATCCGGTAGTCATCCGACAGTGTAATCAGAATCGTGTGCATCAACGATAAAGCGTGCGGTAATGGCTCTGACTCCGAGCATATCTCCTCCAAGGACGTAAGTACACGTCCAACTTCGGAGGGTGGTGTTAGCGTTCGTAGGAAATGACTCAACTGTCCAGTTCTCAGGAAGTCCAGTCTATACTGGCCCGCAGGGTCCGTCAGCTCGGCCGTCGTTTTCCATCGGCCTGCGACGCTAAAGTGTGAGGCCTGGAACAGGCCCGAGTCTCTCAGTTCGCGAAGCCTGGGGTCTGTCAGGCCCGGTGTAAATGATGGGTTGCCCAAAATGGGGCGCAGGGGGGAGGCCTCCGATGATAGGCGGAACCGCGCCACTAGCCCAGAACACACCGTGATAGTGTTACTAATAAGTGGGTGTCTGTTCACGTCGCTTGGCTTCATGTCCTGGCACCACGGGGCCGACCTCAGCTGTACGTCGCATTGCGCCTGCTCCAACCTCGGCCAGAGCTTGGTCTGTCCGTGGCGGCACCAGTCCACCAATCGGTTCAACTGGGCCGCGTAGTAGTACATCCTAACATTGGGCGCTGCGAGGCCCCCGTAGTTCTTGGGCATGGTGAGTATAGTCCTGCTAATTCTGGGGTGTCTGCCCGCCCATAGGAACGACCCAAGCGCAGACTGGACTCGTCTAAAATAGGCGGCCGGTATATGTATAGGGAGGGCCTGTAGTAGATACGTAAATTTAGGTAGTATTGTCATCTTAAGGATACTACACCTCCCAAACCATGAATGAAGGCCCGTGGTCCACTGATCTAGCTGTTTCTGTACCTTTTGGAGTAGTGGGGGGAAGTTGAGCTTAAAGATGTCAGTTATTTTGGGCGGTATGCGGGTCCTGAGATATGTCAGGGCTGTGCTTGTCCATTTCAGACCAAAGCGTTGTTTAAGAGACTGTAAGTGCGCTTGGGGGATCCCCACCGCCATCGCTTCAGATTTGGTCATATTAATTTTTAGGTTGGAAAGCCTACCGTACGTGTCAAATTCCCGTAGGAGACTCGGCAGCGAGGTTGTTGGGTTTGTCAGGGAGAAAAGCATGTCATCAGCGTAGGCTGAGACTTTATGTTGACAGTTACCTATAATTACTCCCGTGATATCAGGGTTCCGCCTGACATGTTGCAGGAAGGGCTCAAGTGTTAGGGCGAAGAGCAGAGGCGACAGCGGGCATCCCTGTCTGGTCCCGTTCGAAATCGGGAAAGGGTCTGATGTAGTGCTATTCGCCCGTACTCTGGCCGAGGGATCTACATAAGCTGCTCCTATCCAGCCCATCATCTTCTGTCCTAGCCCTATATGTCTGAGCGTTGCGAACATGAATTGCCAGTTCACTCGGTCGAACGCCTTTTCGGCGTCCGTCCCGACAAACACTGCAGGCGTCTTGGAAGTGCTGGTGACATGGAGGAGGTTCAGGACTTTGGTCGTGTTGTCCCTAGCCTCCCTAGTTGGCACGAATCCCACCTGGTCGAGGTGTATTAGATCTGGGAGGTGTCGTTGGATCCGCGTGGCGACTATCTTGGTGAATAATTTAATGTCAGAATTTAGGAGTGATATGGGGCGGTAACTTCCGCACTGGCCTGGGTCCTTCCCTTCCTTGTGTATCACCGCAATTTGAGCTTGAAGGGTGGAGGAGTGGAACTTCCCTCCCGCGCCCACCGCGTTGAACAGGTGTAGCAGTTTGTCTCCCAGTGACGGGAGCAGGGCTCTGTAATAGGGGACAGTGAGACCGTCCGGGCCCGGGGCCTTGCCAGGCCTGGCGGACTTCAGAGCCGTCTGGAGCTCCATCATAGTGATTGGTTCTTCCAGCAACTCTCTCACTTCTGGGTTCAGCTTCGGCATTCGGGAGTCTGAGATGTAGTTCAGGGACCGGTCCGTAATTAAGGTCGGGGATGTGGGTGGGAGATTGTACAAGTCCTGGTAAAAGTCTTTGAATTCGTTGGAGATTTGCAGAGGGACAGACACCCTCTCTCCCTTACGTGTGGTAATATGCAGTATATACGACGCTAATTTCTGTGAGTGGAGCGCTCGGGCTAGCATCCTCCCACACTTATTACCCGATTCGTAAATCGTACGCCTGCAGACCTGCATCGCCGCTTTGGCCTTGTGTCGCAGTAGGTCTGTTATATGACCGCAGGTGGTATTCAGCTCAGATGTGATCTGTGTTGTTTGAGTCTGTTTATGTTGTGCTTCAAGGGTTTGTAGCTTCTGAAGCAACTTATCAAGTTGCTCTGCCCTCTGCTTCTTCAACCGCGACCCGTTCTTAATAAGGATCCCTCTCACCACTGCCTTGTGGGCCTCCCACACCACCCCCGGGTCACTATCTGTGGTGGCGTTCGTGTTGAAGTAGTGTCTCACTTCCCTCACAACCTCTGTCATAGTGTCTTTGTCTTGCAGTAGGCTCTCGTTTAGTCTCCACGGGTGTCTTCGGTCAGTCAGGGTGTCCGTCAAGTCGTATACCAATTGTATCGGCGCATGGTCCGACCAAGTAATGTTACCTATCAGGGTTTCCCTAACCGCCGATAGGTGCCGGTGAGGGATCAGGAACATGTCAATCCTTGAATAGGATTGATGGGGTTTCGAAAAGAAGGTGTAATCCTTCTCACCCGGGTGAGTCAGACGCCAAATATCTACCAGTTGATGCTCATGGAGCGTTGCGTGCACTCGTTTACGGAGATCTACCGACAGAGTTGACCGCCCAGCGGAGGTATCCTCCAGTGGGGACAGGGGGATGTTAAAATCACCTCCTATTATCAGTTGTCCTGTCATAAAGCGCGTCAGTTGGGTCAATCTCCCCGCAAGAAACCTGTCTTGTCGGTCGTTAGGGGCGTAGAGGTTTGCGATTGTTACTTGTGTCTGTCCTATGCGTCCCTTCAGGAATAGCGAGCGGCCCTCCGGGTCCGTTTTCATCCCTTCCAGTGTCCACGGGACCCTGGCCGATATGAGGATGGACACCCCCCTAGACTTTGTCTCCGTGTACTGTGAGTGGTAAACTATAGGATAAAATCTATTCTTTAATACTGGGAGGTTGTTGTTTCTAAAATGTGTCTCCTGGAGTAGGACCACGTCTGCCCTCATCCGGCGCATATCATGTAGGAGCATTCTCCTTTTCTCAGGGATATTCAATCCCTTGACATTTAGTGACACTACTGTTAGCGTGTCCATGCTCGCAGCTCGGGGTTAGGGAAGGGGGGGGGGTAAGGTCAAGGTCGTGGATTAAGATCCCTCAGAGGAGGTAGAGCAAAAAAGAGAGGAAGTGGGTAGGAAGAGTTCCTTCGCTTAAGGACAGCGGGGAAGAGAGGATTAAGTTAGGAGGCCTGCACTAGAGTGTGCGGCCAGAAAAAAGGTATCTAATTTAGCCTAAGCGGCTATGACACTCGCCAGTCCTAGACCGGGAATCGAGTGTAGGCCTATGTGGGTAGGTGGATAGACGAGCCCAGCAAGGCGAGCTCCCGGGTCCCGTCCCCCCCTTCCCCGGCCAACAGTAATGATGGTATCTATGCAAGGCATTGCAATCTAATCAATATGTCATTTGGTGTAGTTGGTAACAGATAGGTCTAGTTTTGCATGGCAACATGGAATCTGAAATCATATTTACTTATATTCAAAAAGGAAGCAACAACAGCATTCTCAGCCCCCAACGTGGGGGACGATCTCCGCCCCAACATGGCTATAATAACATTCAGGACAACAGCTTCCCGAGGGCCAGAGCAGCAACCCGCCCTCCTCCCTCTCCCCCATGTCATGTGTGTTCGAGCAACATCCCTTTTGGGTCTCAACATATAATGCTCTAATATACCGCCTGCCCCATTGAGTAACTGTTCCACTCATCTAGCGCCCCCCCTGTGGGTATAATTCACCATATTGTTTAGGTACTATTCAAGTCAGACTGCCTCTGGGGGCAGCTTAAATAATGCCCCATAGTTCCATGAGTCTCCGGTCCTGGGTGGGGTATCCAATAACGGTGGGCTCCCGTGCGCTGCAGTGTCAATCAATGTCAGAAATTGATCTGGGGTCTAATAGGTAGCCATCCCCCTCCCCCTGGTATAAGGGGCCGCGTTCCCCGTGAGACCGGTGTGTTTCTCCCTCCCATGCAGGGCTCATGCGGGTAACATATGTCCCAGGGCTCCAAATTCTTGAGGCACTTGGTGTTTGGATAGGGCTCTCCTGTTCAGTTGCCATCCCCCTCCCCCTCCCCTCTTGGGCATAGTGGCACCTGGACTCAGCCGGGGTGAGGTCTCTCCCACTAGTACTACTTGGCGTCCACTCCCTGCTTTTGGGGGGGGGGGTCCAGCAGGGGTGAGTGCTCGTTACAGGTGCCAGGCGGCTTTCCGGCCTTCAATGTAATAAGCCCCCTCCGGGGCGCGGGGCAGTGTTGTGCGGCAGTGCAGCATTAACAAGGGGGGGTGAAAAACATAGTATGGGCAGCGGGCTGCGGCCTAAGGCCTACTCACAGTTCAGTCGCGTTGTCCTCCTCCTGAGGGGGCTCTCCGTCTTCCCCGGCCCTGTCTCTGCTGACGTGGTGGGTATGGGGCCCCGGCATCGTAGGCGCCTGATCTTCCGGTCGGCCTCGGCATCAGCTGTAACCAGTTCGGTACAGGAATCCGGTCCGCTCCCAGGAATGAGAAGAGGCCGGGGAGATCCGCTGGTGTCTGCAAGGTGTAGGCTCGTCCTTCCTTACGGAATGTTGCTGACAGAGGGTATCCCCATCTGTATGTGAATCCGTTGTCCTTGGCCAACTCCAGCACGGGCTTCAACATCGCCCTGCGGCGCAGCGTAGCTCTTGACAGGTCCGGTAGTATCTTCACCTGGGCCCCCTCCACTGCTACCTCCCCACGCTCCCACGCCATACGGAGGATCCTTTCCTTCTGCGCGTATCGCAGCAATCTACACACCACATCTCTGGGCCTGTCCTGTTCTGGGTTTCTCGGGCCCAGGGCCCTGTGCGCGCGGTCCACCTCAACTTCCTCCGTCGGCTCCCCCAGGATCTCTCTGAATAGGCCCTGCAACCTCCCATCCAGGGCCTCCGCTCCCACCGTCTCCGGAATCCCGCGGATCCTCAGATTGTTGCGGCGACTTCTGTCCTCAACATCCTCCAGGTGGAGCTGCAGGGCGATCGCCGTGTCTCGATGTTGGTCTCGCGCCCGCTCCAGGCCCGTGACCCTCTGCTCCAGGTCCGCTAGCGACGACTCGCCCGTGGACACTCTTTCAGTGAGCGTGGAGACCTCCGCTCGGACCTCCTGGAAGTCGCGGCGATGCGTCTCCTCCAATCTCAGGATGATGGCCTCGATATCCGACCGCGTGGGTAGGGCCTGCAGGAGGGCGCGGATGTCTTGCTCCACCGTCAGGTCCCCCGGTGAGAGGGTCGGGGATGCCATGTGCCGCTCCGGGGACGTCGGCGCCGACTGCGACTCTGCAGGTATGTTCGGGTCCACCGGACTAAAGGTCCACAGTCCCCGCTCCAAGTCCTCTGGCGGTACCTCGCCCGGCGCGCCTCATGGTGCTGCCGCCGCCGTTCCTGCTCCAGTAGGCCTCTGCTGTCTGGGCTGAAAAAAATCGTGGAGATCTCCCGCAGTTGCTCCAGAACGGGTCACGCGGGTTGACGGTTTGGGTCCGCTCTTCTTGGCAGATTGCATGCCGAGTTTTAGAGTATTTAGACCGGTAAAAGGGGGTTTCAGGCCGGGAGCTCAGCTAACTAGCAGCCTCACTCGGTCATGTCCAGGCCACGCCCCCCGTAGTGTCTTTTTTTATCCAATTTCCTCCAATCTGTGTTTTACCCGGTGCAAAATAATCATTGTTTTTTAGTGCCAATAATGGTGAGTTAAATTCCTTTTCTATTTTTTTGTACCTAGAATCCCAAATTTTTAGTGCATTTTTAGTTATCTCATGTGTATTCTTATCAAGTGTCCTATATTTGGGTGGGTTCCATATAATCTTATCCAAGCTTGCCTTTGACATTTTGTTTTCAATGTTAACCCATCTCTTTTCCTTACTGGCCCTAGCCCACTCCACCACCCTTGACATAACCACAGCCTCGTAGTATGTTTTAATGTCTGGTACTGCTAGTCCCCCCTTAATTTTAGGTTGTCTTAGGGTTTGGAAGGATACTCTGTGTTTCTTATTTCTCCATATGAAGTTCATGATCTGTTTTTTAAGAGCTGAGAAGAGTATTCCGGGTAAACTTATAGGTATCATCTGGAACTTATAAGTGATCTTTGGTAAAATTACCATTTTACAGAAGTTTATTCGTCCTATCCAGGATATTGGTCTACTTTTTATCCTCCCAATTTCTTCCCTAATTTCGTTTAGCAAGGGGATAAAATTTTTCACGTACATTTTTTTCATTGATTTGACTAGGAAATTACCGAGGTACTTGAGTGCTGTACACATTTTAATGAGATACAGGTGCATTATCCACTAACATGGACGTTAAGGAAAGAGCTAGACAAAGGAGCATGCCCTGAGTCCCATCTACCAGTGCGCATGCTCCGAAACGCCATTGCAATCCATCAGTGACATCATCACGCCCGGCGTTACATTCCAGCCCTCATCATTGGCATGATCCAAGCCTTAGTTTCATCGCCATGGTCCCAGAGATCCTGCTGGCTAGGATTTCTCCCCCACAGGCAGAAAAATCAGCTGTTCAGAATGCCGCTCTGCAGTGAACGCCACACCAGTGTGGATGGACTCATGCTTTACTTCCTTAACCTCCATGTAAGTGGATAATACACCTGTATCTCATTAAAATGTTTACAGTTCTATTCTAGAGGTGCCTATTTTTCTCTTCTCATTTACATATCTGGAGTCTGCTTTCAACACCCCCCTCAAAGGCTGCCATTGTTGTTTTGGACTGGCAAAGTAATCTATACAGGTCTACCCTCTTCATCTCTCCCCCTCCACACTGAGTATTTACTTAAAGGACTTATTGATGTATTAAATCTCATACTATTTAGCAGTGCCACTACTCATTTTTTATCATCACATTCAATGCAGGGCCATGGACCTTACATTGGTCTTGATGATGTCAGGACCTTAGACTGCTGGAGCATAGGGGAGAAGATGCTGTGGATGTGTAGCAGCACATGGGACCTAAGTGAACAATTAATCCTTGCAATGCAGGCACAACTTCATTGCAAAGCATAATTTTAAAGTTTCCCAGGAACTGGGATATTAGTGCAACTGTGGCCAGGCTATGAATATTCAAATATTTACATAGTAAGCAGTCAATGAACTATAAAACAAGCCTTCATAGACCTCTGTAGCTTTAAGCACTGTTGAGTAATACATCCTCAAAGTTTACAGCACTTTAAAATTCAGTAGAAGGTTGGAGGTGGAGAAGGCCCAAATAAAGGGTAAGGGGCACAGTGACCTATTAAGACCATAGACCATAGGTCAATATCTACAGGTAAGCAGTGTGACTGCTGACAAAGTACACTGCAGTAAATATTATCAAAAACCACAAAGATACCGTTGGTGGATTTATTCACTTATATTCTGAACATTGGAGTGATGGACATATATACATGCACTTGCATGGACACTATACAACCGACTTTCTTTGGGCACATTTATTATAGTTTGGAGATATTTGTGTATATATAAGATTTCTATAATTATACATCTTCCACTGTAGATACAGCTAGTAAAGATTTGTGATATTTGTGCTGCACTTTTTGATATAGTACAGTATATACAAATCTGGGAGAGGGGAACACAGGGTTGCGAGAACAGACTTTGACTGCTTAGATGCGTCTCCTGAGAAATTTGAAGGTGGATTGCTCTACAGTGCCTACAGCTACATAGATTAGTGAAGGTTTCTTTTAAAGGTAATCCACTGTTTTTTGTTATAGAATATGTTAGTACCTGATTGGCCTGTCAACAAGTTCACTATTAGTATAAGAGACTTAAAGTGTTTTTTACCCCAACATTTCAGAAAGCATCTTGTTCTCTTTGTATTGTTTCCTGTCTGTGAAACCCTGGTGTTTCTGTCAGTCCCTCTGCTTTCCTATTAAAATTTGACCATACTAAGCATACTAAGCAGGAGAGCACACCATGGTCAGTTCCCTAGCTGTGCTGGGTACTCAGCCTGTTCTTCTCAAATTATAAGACCTGTCCCACCAAGCCCCCGCTGCGCAGCCTGTCACCAGGAAGCTCAGTGTGCTGCTGCTTCTTCTCCCCCCAGCTCTTATGCAGCTGAGATCAGATGGAATGTGATCACTTATAAAAAAGGGAAAACGGGTATTTATAATTTTTTTTATAGCTATACAAAAATGTTTTGCCTTTTTATTTCTATTTTAAACTGAATGGGTTGTTTTACAAGATGATCTTTCACTTTAATTTACCAAGCTTAACACATGTGTCATTTGCCACAATAATTGATATAGGTAGCTTTCTGATTTCTAATTTCCAAGGGTCATTATGGAAAATAATGGTTATAATAGCAACAACAAAGTCTCTTCTGTATAAGCCGCTCATCATGATATCCTGGGGAGGGGGACACAGACATGTCATTATTAAGCATGGTCGAACTGTACATTATGAGGCAAAGCAGGTAAATTGGCTATTCTAAAGCGCTTTATTTTAATATTTTTTATATTTCAACATTCTGGCTTAAAAATAGCATATTGCTGACACCAGTTTCAGTCACCACTTATATGAGGGGGGTTGGGCCAGTCATACCCAATGCAAATTTCTCGAGTTGCAGGAAAGAAATTCACACGATTACCCATCTACATGGATAGTGCTGACAGGGCAATCCCTCCTGCCAAGCCATTGTCTGCTCCCAACGGGAGGGTGCGGCCACTAGGGTTAATTGTATGGATCAACTGAAGTGGTCGAGATTAGATCTGTGTATGTCCGGCCATAAACATCCCTACCAAATAGCACTTTATTGACCTGATCTAGTGTAAATCAAGCTAAGGCATGTCCAAAAATGATTTTTGTACATTTGTACTGAAAAAATAAGTTACCTTATGAAGTGTGTGATGCAGTATTAGTTATAACTTTTATTCAGCTCGCACTCCCTCCTGGCATTGAGACTTAAAGTTACTACTGCAGTACAGATATTACAGGAGGTCACTTGCTGGCCACTTCCTCCATTCCTAAAAACCCTTGCAGACTTTTCACTAAAAGCCAGGTGTTCTATCATGATTATACGAGGGGGCTTCAAAAAGTTTCCGTACTTTTTTTATATTTAATAAAGTTAAAAAAAGTGCGGAATCTTTTTGAAGAACCCTTGTATATACAGTGCCTTGAAAAAGTATTCATACACCTTGAAATTTTCCACATTTGTTCATGTTACAAAATGCATGCCACACTTTTTAGATATTTATTTGTAAAAAAAATATTGAAAACCATTTATTATTTTACTTCAACTTCACAAGTATGTGCTGCTTTATGTTGGGTAAAAAATCCCAATAAAATACATTCACGTTTTTGGTTGTAACATGACAAAATGTGGAAAATGTCAAGAGGAATACTTTATCAAGGCACTGTAAATAATATATATGACTGCATTGACTTATTTTTTTCCACCTGAAGTTCAATGTTAACTAGACATGTGCATTCGGTTTCGTCCGAATGAATTTTCGTCCGAATTTCAGATATTTTCGTTATCGTTTTAACAAACGAAAACAAACGCACAGAATATGAAAACCGAAAGATTCGACATAAACAAATGCTTTATTTTCATTTTCATTGGTCGAATGTGCCTAACCTTAACTCTATTAGTCCAAGATTATTCTACATAGAGAGAAAAGATTTGACATTATAGAGAGAAAAGATTTGACATTTTAGAGAGAAAAGATTTAACATTATAGAGAGAAAAGATTCGACATTATAGAGAGAAAAGATCGCTGCTGGAATTGGGTGGGGGAAGTAAAATAAAAAATAATTATGATGATGATGAATGTTATTGGCTGATTGTAACCAAAGAGGAGGAGCATTAAAATAGCTAAAACTAACTTGACAATTCAACATGAACGACGAAGATTCGACAAAGCATCGAAAAACATAGAAACGTTGAATCTGTCATTGAAGGCTTATAGTGTCTGTTGATAGTTCTAAGAAGATTCGACGGAGCAGCTAAACTGTACGACGCTGCAATCTTACATTTCCGGTCAAATGCTCGGCCCATAGGCTATAGAAAAATTATATTGTTGGTTGACTAGTATTAATAATTAATAAATATAATTATTACTAGTGTCATACAACATTAGAATTCTACTATAGCTTGTAGGCGGAACATTCGACCGGAAAAGTATGATTGCAGCGCCGTACAGTTTCGCTGCTTCGTCAAATCTTCTTTGAAAATTCGACAGACAGTCAGACACCATAAGCCTTCAATGACAGATTCAACCTTAATTTGTTCGGATTTTTGGACGAATGCAATTTCCAATGAAAAAACTAAATAAATAAAAACTAATTTCGGGAGTAACTAAATAAATGTATTTTTCGAACAAAAACGATATTCCAAAACAAAATATTTCAGTGTGCACGTGTCTGTTAACATGATAGAAAACATTTATTATAGACAGCTCAGACCCTTGTAAGGAAGTTATGAGAAACGATTGATGACATATTTATGGATTAATCTCATGCAGCATTTACAAGATGTAGGAAGTGAGCATTTAGCTCAGTGTTTGCACACAGTTTTTTATTTTAATAATCACACGTGAGTAACCCGGAACTTGCAGTTTCCTGAATATGATCTCTCACTCACGTAATTGAGCCTTCGGATTAAACTGATGATTGAGAACAAACTGTCCTTACATGTGTAAAGATCAGTTTACTGTACATACACACATTTTGTTTTATTTTGCAGTTTCTGTTCTGTCTGCATGTATGTGGTTAATTCGTAAAGGGTTATGCATCACTGTTCAGCGCATGCTGTTCTATCCATAAACCATTTTAGTGTGTTAATTCATGTAGCGCCTGGTTACTTCAAAGTACCGGTGCTATTTAAATTTAGAGGGAGATCAGAGTGTAGTTAAACTCTGATCTGGTTAAAATGTTCAAATTGGGTCTCTGTCTCAGCTTGCCTGTGCTGTGGGCTCATTCTGTTGTGCTGGGGTGTTCTTCTCACCCCAGTGCAGTAGATGGCAGCATTGGAGTCAAGGTTTGGGTGCTCTTCACCAGCTGCCAAATCAGGAGGGTTAAGCCTCGCTGTGCATGCTAGGGGAGGGTATTTATGGGGCAGACGCCATTAGTTCTGGTTCCTTCTTCAAGTGCGGCATCCACCTTTAGGGTGTCTTCACCACAGCGCCCCGGCATTATGGCCTACCTGGCCGGGGTTCACATTCCACGCAGAGTTCCTGGTTCTGGGACCAGGCTGGTCTGGAACATTTAAGTTGTGGCCGGGAGCCCAGTGGTCGACTGGGTTCCCAATCCTGAAGATCCCAAGCGGTATAGCTGTTCGGTGGTTCTATCTGAGGAGAGCCAATGAGAGGCTGGCGATCCAATAGGGTCTCGACAATCCACCGGGGATCGAGGTATCCGGACTCTGAGAGGCTGGTCACCTGTCAGTCGGTACCTGAAAGCTTGAAGGAGATCCAGGCGTAATTCTTCCGAGGAGGATTGCCTCCGTATTTGCAATCAGAGAGGGCCTGTGGCAGAGGT
Organism: Rana temporaria; assembly: GCF_905171775.1. Taxonomy (NCBI): domain Eukaryota; kingdom Metazoa; phylum Chordata; class Amphibia; order Anura; family Ranidae; genus Rana; species Rana temporaria. The sequence goes on from NC_053491.1 coordinate 242,315,891, forward strand.
GTCTCCCTGAAGTCCATTCCAGGAGGGTCTGTGTCAGAGACTTTTCCTTTAAAGGTTAGAGCGATACTCTGGCTGCCATGTCAGTGAGAGAGGCCTTTCTAGGTACGCTATTCCCACTCAAGCAGGAGTGGCGCAGAGAAGTGTTACACGTGGGAACAGGACTGTTTCCTTATTGCTACGCCTGAATTTGCTATTCTCCTTCTTCCTTTAACTCTACTTTCCTCACCACAAGTTTTATTGTTTTTACTCGACTGGGTAATAAAGAGCACAGCAAAAGACACTTGCTGTAGACATTCCTTTACTACTGCTATATGCACCATTCACCCCTAATAATTTGGAAGAGCCACAAGGTAAATGTGCCACCCAAAACAAACCAGCAGCTCCTCCGGGGGTAGTGCTACAAAAATAAACATGCTTATTTAAGTCCGGTTCACACTGGTGCGATGCGAGAACCCTGCAAATCCACTGTGGGTTCCCGCATCGCACCCGACTCGCACGGCAGTTCACACGGCCATATGCAAACTGCTGGGGAGTGTCATTATATGTTAACAACACCCCCATTTCAGCTTGCGTATCGCACTGCAAACTGACAGTTCGGACATGAATTGGATCGAATTGCATGTTTGGACCGAATGCGGTGCGATATCAGCCATACTATCTGTATGGCTGAAATCGCACTGCACAGACATCGCATGTAATGTGAACAGCAGTGCACTGCGAATTACATGCTATGTCTGGCATCGCACAAGTGTGAACCGGGCCTTAATTAGATCATTTACACTGTATGCAAGCTGCAGCAACTTACTGCAACCACTGAAATTGTACATTTCTATACTCAGGTGACAGAAAAGAGTGCTGCATTTGATTTGTCCATACAGTCCTATAACTACAAAGTTAATGGCACAAAATGTCCCGTTCTGAGATATTTTCTATTCAGAAATATAACTGCATAAATAATCAGTACTGAATTAACCAATGTTTAGTATAAAAATGAGTGGCTATAAGGTGTGGTCTGTTGTACTTGTCTGATGCAAACATAGTTAGAAATACTTTAGTTTTCACCAATTTTTTTTTTTAATTGTCTAAGTGCCCCTTCAGATCTTCGCAGTCCATTAACGTGCTCTAATCTACATGTTATCTTGCATTCCAATTAATTTTAAATAAAATACTAGACCTGGATACTGCTGGATTTTTTAAATTCAGGGCAAAATAACACATGCTGGGGTAGATCCACAATGAAATTATGCGTAATTTCAAAATTCCCGCGTCGTATCTTTGTTTTGAATCCGCAAAACAAGATCTGACGGCATCTCGGCTAGATCCGACAGGTGTACGTCGTAATCCGAGTCGAGTATGCAAATGAGCTATTTACGGTGATCCACGAACGTACGTCGGCCCGTCGCTTTTTTTTTCGTCATTTGCGTTCGTTTTTTTCCGGCATATAGTTAAAGCTTCTATACTGAGGCGTACTCAATGATAAGTATGGCCGTCCTTCCAGCGTACAATTTTGAATTTTTACGTCGTTTGCGTAAGTCGTTCACGAATAGGAATTTGCGTAGAATGACGTCACCGTCGTAAGCATTGGAGGGTTCCGGTTTAATTTCGAGCATGCGCACTGGGATACCCCCAGGGATGGCGCATGCGCAGTTCCAAAAAAACTTTGGAACACGCCCCCATTAGATCCATTTGAATTCCGCGCCCTTACGCCGCGAGAGATACACTACGCCGCCGTAACTTATGGCACAAATTCGTTGAGGATTCAAACAAAAGCAAAGTAAGTTACAGCGGCGTAGCGTATCTTACATACGCTGCGCCCGGCGCAGATGTATGTGGATCTGCCCCGCTGTGTGCATTGTGATGTGCTGTACTGTATTTCAGTTGCTATTTTTGTGCATTGAGGTGCACATGGTATGGTACACATGTATTGCCATGATGCCTAGTAAAACACAGGTGTGTATAGATTTAAAGCAAGTAAAAAATAAATAAAATCACAGGCCAGAGAGAAAAACTAAATTACACTGCATTACCAGCATTTATTTGGTACTGTACAGTACACCAGGGATGGGTTCTGGAGAGTAGATATGTGTCACCATTGTTTGAGTTGTGGTTCCTTTAGGCCCTTTCACACTGATGCGCTTTTACCACCCTAAAAAAAAGGCGCATCAAAAATTATTTGCCTTTAAAACCTATGAGACTTTTCAGCGCTTGGACGTTGGAGACGTCCAAGCGCCGCCCACCAAGGAGGCAGACCAGGACGCGGATGCCGTGTGTAAACACTGCAACGGCATCCATAGAGCGTCCTGGCTGTCATAGAGATGCTCAGGGGGAACAAAAGGTTTATCAAAGCGGAGAGAAGGGGGTGGGGTCGCGAGTTACACAAAACGTCACACCGCGCACCCTAGTCACACCCCCACTAGTCAATGCTCCAGGTATATGTTGCGAGGGGATCATATTGAATAATAATGCAGTTACACATGATGTGCTCAAAACAGGACAATGTATAAAAATGACAGGTGGCTGGGCATGCCTAAAATAGACCAAGCAAGTTAGAGTGGCTTATACAAAAAATAATTAATATACCATGGAAGAAGATCCTAATTAAAATGCAGGGATCATAGATAGATAATGACACACTACCAGGGGCCAAAAGGGGAAATCCCATAATGACCAAAACCTGTCACCATAACAGGTCCAGAGAGTGAGGACGACAGAGGGGGTGTTCCCACCCATGGGGAAGGATTTCCCCAGGGGTAGGGTGGCGTCCCTAAGCATCATCATATCTCCCTGCTGGCGCAAAAAAAGGCCCCAGGGCCAACAGCCACAAGACAAGTGGCAGAGACCAGGGTCTAAAGTATGCCGCCCCAAAAAAAACAAAAACAGGGAGACGGCCTACATGTGCCAGGCCTAAGAGGGAAGGAAAAACCACCCGGCCCGAGAGGGGCCACCGACTTCAAGTCAAGGGTCCAACCTGGTTCAAGGGGAAAAGGAGGGCAATAAAATCATATAACAATAAAGCCCATATAGGTCAGGGCATCCCTATGGGGGTGGCTAGGGTTACATAGAACAATAAAAAGCGGTAAAAAGCAGAACATCAGCAAAAAAGGCACATAAATAAACACAAAACAAAAAACAGGACAAACATGGTGCAGTGGTACCAAAGATGTGGTCTGTTATCACTACATAGTAAACTAATCCTTTTCACACCCTCCGGAGGCGAATCCCTCCAAGAAGGGTCTGAAACTGATCAGTTCATTCAGGCCCGGAAAGACATTGGCCCCCAAGTCAGCAATCCATCGTGTTTCATGCTGGAGTAGTATTTTGTTCCAGTCCCCACCCCTTGTACTAGGGTGAATCCTGTCCAAAATAAGAAAATTGACCCCAGGGAATTTTCCTCCATGTTGAAGCAACACATGTCTCCCAAGTGGTAGATCTGGGTTGGCTATTTTCATGGAGTAAATGTGTCTTGATGCACGTGTATGGAACGGCAGTTTAGTTTTGCCGACATAGAACCTATCACAGCTGCATGTAAGCAAATACACTACACCTGCCGTTTTGCAATTAGCAAAATGGCGGGACCGGTAGGGTCGGCCATTCGGTAAGATGACATCATGTTTAACATTCATATAGCGACAGATGGAGCATCCTCCACAGGTGTAGGTCCCCCATCATTTACATGGGTCCTTTCTAAAGGTTCCCTTGAACTCACTGCAGACCAATTTATCCCTCAGGGAAGATGCCCGTTGATATGTAATGGCGGGTTCCTCAGGTACGAAAGGGCTTAAACTGGGGTCAATGGACAAAAGGTGCCAGAATTTTTTAATTATACCCTTGATCTGTTGATGTTGGCCATGGTATTTGGTGATAATTCTAACAGTGTCGGTACTGGTCTCCTGCTTCTTCTTAGACTCAAATAACAGATTACGTCTGGTCTGTCCGTCAGCTCGTTTGAAAGATCTTTTGAGGCATTTCTTAGAATACCCTCTCTGTAGTAATCTATCTCTAAGGGCCGCAGCCTCAAATAGAAATACTTCCTGATTGGAACAGTTGCGTTTAAGGCGCAGATATTGACTGTACGGGATAGACCTGATGAGTGCTGCAGGGTGAGCACTAGTTGCGTGGAGCACTGTGTTCCCCGCAGTGGGTTTTCTGTATAGACCAGTCGATAGACCACCATCAGAATTTTTGGATAAGAGGACATCCAGGAAGGCAATCTCGGTGTTGCTAGTAGTTACGGTAAATTTAAGATTGAACTCGTTGGAGTTCATGGTGGACATGAAATTGTCCAAATCCTCGACAGATCCCTCCCACAGCATGAGGATGTCATCGATGTAGCGGAACCATGCCGCTACATGATGAATCCAGGGCTGGATGCCCACACTGAAAAGGAAGGATTTCTCCCACTCCCCCAGGTACAGGTTGGCATACGATGGGGCACACAAAGTCCCCATCGCAACCCCCTGCACCTGGAGGAAGTGGGAGCCGTCGAACGAGAAAACGCCATGGTCAAGCACAAACTCTAGTGCCATGATGATGAATTCACCCAGTTTACAGTCCATCTGAAAGATGGGGGAAATGACGTGTCTGACAGCAGCCACCCCTAGGTGGTGGGGGATGGAGCTGTACAGGGCTTCTACGTCAATTGCCACCAGTAGTGTATCATCCGATATATGAAGGGAATCATTTTTTTTGCAACAGATGGATAGTGTCCTTAATATAGGATAGTAGTCTTAACACAAATGGCCCTAGGTGTGTGTCAATGTAGATGCTTAAGTTTTCAGTTAAGGCACATTACCTGACACTATGGGTCGCCATGGTGGATCGACCAGACTTTTATGGACTTTCGGCAAACAGTAGAAGGTAGGTATTTTGGGGTATTTTGTCCGAAGGAATTCCCAGGTATCCTGGTTGATTACGCCCTGGGCAAAAGCTCCATCTATGAGAGTGTAAAATTGTGTTTCAAATTTTAGGATGTTGGACCTAGAAATGGGCACGTACCACTCACCATAAGACAGGATTTTAAGGCACATGTTTCGATACTGGTCATTATTCAAGATGACAATATTTCCCCCTTTGTCGGATGGTTTAATCGTTAGCGAATTACAGTTCTTTAATTTCTCAAGGGCTTCACTGTGTTGGCGAGTAAAATTGCCAGAAAATTTTGGTCTGTGTACTTTTTTAATTTCGGCAGAGGTAAGAGCAACAAAGGCTGCTAAATTCGGATTTGCTAGTAAAGAGGGGAATTTGTCCGATTTGTTTTTAAGTAGGCCAGCCGGGCTCTCAGGAATATCTGTTAGTGCCGGCTCTAGTAGTAGTCTTTCTAAATCAAGGGTGTCAATTAGGTCCATAGGGTCGACATCATCAGACAATGATAGGAGTAACTCCAAATCGGCCTGATTGTTGAGTCGTGACATCTGAAACCTCACATTTACGTTTGGAATATAGACTTTTAAATAGCAATTTTCTGGCAAAGAGATGAAGATCTTTTATGATCTCAAATGTGTCTAATTGGGCTTCCGGACAGAAAGTAAGACCCTTTGCCAATAAAGTCCTCTCATCTGGTCATAATTCGTACTCGGAGAGGTTTATGATATCCATGCCCAGAGTGGTGCATGTAATATCATGAGCCCCCCCAATAGAGTCTAGGTTTCCAGTGTTGCATGCAAAACCTGGGGAAAAAAAACAGTGTCGCTAGTTTCTTTAATAGTGGGTCGCAACCCTTCATGAGTGGATTGTGTGTTTAATTGCTGAGAATTAGAGAAGCTTGAAAAGAGTTCAGTGGGACGTGCAGGAGAGTCACCCTGCTGGTCGTATCTGGCGGCACCACCACTAGTGGTGGTGGGCATAGATGATTGTAAGATACGTTTCTTAGGGACATTGACATCTTCCCTTGACAGTGGTCTTTTGGGTTTGGTGGTTCTATTTCTAGAAGAATTCTGGGATGAAGTTATGGTCGAAACATTGGACAGGACTTTGGGGCCTTTGCTGGGGATAAACTTGTTTGTTCCTTTGTTAAGGTTTTGCTGGGTAGAGTATGCAGATTGCCATCTATAGGCCTTTCCTTCTTGGAAGGACCTTTTGTCCCTCCAAAACTTATTTTCTTTATTATAAAGACTTTCCGAGATTACTTGGTCAAGACGACCTTTTATCTTTATCTCCTGGTCTTTAAAGGCAGGAAGGCCCAAAAAGGGCTTTAGTCTTATGTAGATCTCGTCGATGTCTTTCTCGAATTGTCCTGATCGAATCTTGTATTCATCAATGAGTAACTTCATCATGTTAGCAGTGCACAGTTGTAGGTTCTGCTCGACTTTATTCCGAAATGCGTAGGGCCTGAATATTCCTTGTGAATAAGTCCATCACGCATCTATGTACTTTGTTCTTAAACAAATTGTTTTTTTCACATTTTCTGTATTAAATTATACAATAAATAAATGTTATTGAAACCATACGCTCCTTTAATCCATTGTTACCATTAAAGCCCCACCCTGGGGGAATTCTTCTTTCCTATATAACCTAGGGGTGTTGGTAACCAACCAGGGTCTCCCTTTCAGATGCTCTCCTTTTGCATTTCTAACAAAAGGTTCCAAACTGCCACCCTTCCTGCCATTGCTATCCCATGGATCCTCATTGCCCCTGCACAGTCTGTGCATTTTGTTGGTAAAATAGTGAACTTAGTGTTCACCTACTTAGGCTCTGTACATCTAAAACTAAACTACTAGCAGAGTAGAATGGAAGTTTTTCCTAGGCTTCAAGTTTTCAGTTCTAGATTCACTGAGGCAGAGAGGACAAACTGTCTCCATCCCCAGCCTCGGTGTACCTTGTGTAGATATAACGCATGATCTTGTTAGTGATAATAAGACTAGGAAGGAGGTAGCACAAGGCAGTTGGTCTGGGAGTGCAGGGAGTGTACATTTGGTCCTGATGGTAGCATGAAAAATAAATCACTAAATGTAATACATTTCTGTTCTTGTCTAATAAAACCCAGTGACTTTTTCTAGCATGAAATACCTAAAATCTAGGCTCCTTTGGTTGAATCTATGGCTACTGGCATTTCTTATGAAGCTGATTTGTTGACTTTGTCCTCTGAAAGTGAATACAATGGAATGCACTAGAGTACAAGCTGTCTCCTGAGGATATGAATATTTTATCACTGTAGACTTCTGAAGCGTGGTTTAAATTCAGGACAAGTACTGTTTAAGATGACAATGTAATATCAACTCAAGAATGAAATGTTCAGAACTGTAGTATGTGAGGAGCAAAAAGTGAAAGACAGGATATTCCTACAATACTCATAAGGTGACATAGGCATGACAGGCAGCTGTGACTAAGACAGGCTGTGAATGTTGGGTGATAATCCATGTGCCCATTCCAGACATTTGTTGTAGGCTGGTAATGGTACACAGCTTTTTACTGCATTGTCATCTTGTTCTTGTTGCTCTACCATATTTGAACAAGAAAAGCAGAAATTATGGAGTGCAAAACACAACCTATACATTAGCTTAATCTTATTGTAAATGTTTAATTCAGAAACTCAATTTATACTATACAGTATATGTACTGTACTTACTCTACATAGTGGCTTTAAAACCTTGTTGATCTAAATTGTGACACTAGATATATTTTTATTAATTTTGCTCTATTATTTTTCATTATTCTTTACACCACAACTGTCTTTCAGTATGTTTAGCATCATGTCTTACTCTACACAGTTTTGTTAGGCAAATCATTCTCTGTTAATTCTTAACACCATATCTCTTTTCAGGCTGACAGCACGTATTCTTGTAATTAGTAGCAGGATTGTTGGCCGGCTGTGTGCACCCCTCCAGTTGGCCATTGGGCTGCCCATCAGGTCTACAGAAAGCATGCGTAGCCCAATGGCGAACTGAAGTAGGAAACACAGTAGGCTGAAAACACTGCTGCAATTTGTAAGCCTAAAATAGGAAGTTCTGTTACTAACAAGATCCCTAGGTTTCTTAGTCCACACTACACAGCACAGATGGACAAACCTGTTGCAGCAATTTTTTGTAAAACCAGCCTTGCCAGCTGTCAAAATACCTAAATATGCCTTTACACGATTGGATAAAGGAACTATTATGGCAGCAATTTTCCACTTGGCTCCAGGCCAGGTTGACCATACTTGAGCCACAAAGCTGACTCGTGTATGGCCAGCTTAAAGTGGAGGTTCACCCAAAAAATAAATTTTTAACATTAGATTGAGGCTAATTTTATTAAGCAGAATCGGGTGTTTTTTTTTTAAATGAATGCAGTACTTACCGTTTTAGAGATCGATGTTCTCCCGCGGTTCCGGGTATGGGCTGCGGGACTGGGCGTTCCTATTTGATTGACAGCCTTCTGACGGTTGCATACAGCGCGTCACGAGTTCCCGAAAGTAGCCGATTGTCGGTGCGCAGGCGCCGTATAGAGCCGCACCGACGTTCGGCTTCTTTCGGCAACTGGTGACGCGCTAGCGGTATGCGACCGTCGGAAGGCTGTCAATCAAATAGGAACGCCCAGTCCCGAAGATCATACCCGGAAGCCACGGAGAACATCGATCTCTAAAACGGTAAGTACTGCATTCATTTTAAAAAAAACACCCGATTCTGCTTAGTAAAATTAGCCTCAATCTAATGTTAAAAAAAATTTTTCGGGTGAACTCCCGCTTTAACATGTTTAGGCTTATATAAGATTTTGTTGGGTTTACATATACTATAATGTTAACAAAAATTATATTTTAAAGTGATACTGCCACCTGAAAAAAATAGCTTGCAAATGAAGACACTCACTGTTGGGCAGCAAATCCTTACTTCAGTGTTTTCAAAAGCTATATCCTTTGGCAGAATCTTCACACCTGAAGTACTGGGTGTGCAAGATGCCTGGTCCTGTATTGACATGGGGGCTGCCTAGTCCCCTGATGTGTTCTGTAGTGATATAGGGACTGCTAGTATCTGACACACTCAAATAGGTTGAATGTTGAAGTTTCTCTTGGAGGCCATAGCTTTTGAAGACAGCAAAGCAAGGACTGTTCACTGGAAAGGCAAGTTTTAGGGGTCTTCTTTTGCAATCACATTAAAGTTTAAAAGTAAGCATCCTATGTAGTGGAAATATCTGTTTTTGAATTAGTTATCCAGAAAAGCTTCTTTTTGATTAACATTGACTTTGCTAATTGGTTTTGACTTTACTCAGATTTCAGTCTAAGCACTACAAACTGCCATTCCACAGTCTAACGAGAGTGCCTGAGTGGCAATTGGGGCTCACTCATTGGATACTTGGGTGGCAGTAAGTGAAACGTAGGTTGGCCACACAGGCCAGCTGTCAGAACCAAACAGTGCCTGCATCTGATTGGACAACAATTTTTCAATAAGCTCCTTCTGCAATTGAACAATCGACTTTCGGCACACAGAGTGGTGCCGGCAGAGTTATACACTGCTCGAATTTTGGCCAAGCCAGCAGAAATTGGACAAACTTAAAGCAGTGTAAGACCAATTTCAGCTGTGGAGTCAGGGAAACCCAAGGTCCAGGACCAAAGTGAAACTAAATCAAAGAGTCACAGAGAATTGGCTTTTCTAGATAATAAGCTTAATAGTAGACATGTACGGTTCGTTTCGTTCCGAAATAATATTCAGACACATTTTTCGTTATTTAGATATATCTGAATACCCAAATTACAGTATAAATGCAGTTTACCAAATCCTCTGAATAACTTAAAGCGGGGGTTCACCCTAAAAACGATAAAAATAACGGCATACTGTCAATGTAGAGAGTGAGCTGGATGTCATGTTAGAAAATCGTTTTTAGGGTGAACCCCCGCTTTAACCACTTGAGACCCGCGCTGTAGACGAAAGACGTCCACAGCGCGGCTCTCAACTGCCGGGTGGACGTCCCTGGAAGTATTTTTATTTGCATTCCCCGTGCGAGCCGCTGGGGGCGCGCAGCGGGGAAAAACTGTGTCCGGTGCATCGCTGAGATGCCGATGCGCGTGCCTGGCGGCCGCGATGTCCGCCAGGTGCCCGCGATTGGCAGTGACAGCAGGGACGTGGAGCTCTGTGTGTAAACACAGAGCTCCACGTCCTGTCAGGAAGAGAGGAGACCGATGCTGTGTCCCGATGCTAGGGACACAGCATCGGTCACCTTCCCCAGTCAGTCCCCTTCACACACAGTAAGAATCACACCCAGGGAATACATTTAACCCCTTCCTCACCCCCTAGTGTTAACCCCTTCCCTGCCAGTCACATTTATACAGTAATTAATGCATTTTTATAGCACTGATCGCTGCATAAATGTGAATGGTCCCAAAATAGTGTCAAAAGTGTCCGATATGTCCACCGCAATATCGCAGGCCTGACAAAAAAAAACGCAGATCGCCGCCATTACTAGTAAAAAATAAAAAATAAAAGAAAAATTCATAAATCTATCCCCTGTTTTGTAGGCGCTATAACTTTTGCGCAAACCAATCAATATATGCTTATTGCGATTTTTTTAACCAAAATATGTAAAAGAAAACGTATCGGTCTAAACTGAGGAGAAAAAAAAATTGGGATATTATTATAACAAAAAGTAAAAAATATTTGGGTAGATTCAGAGAGAAGATACGACGGCGTATCTCCAGATACGCTGTCGTATCTCTGAGTGCGCGGGGTCGTATCTATGTGCCTAATTCATAGAATCAGTTACGCATAGATTTCCCTAAGATCCGACGGGCGTAAGTGTCTTACACCGTCGTATTTTAGGCTGCATATTTACGCTGGCCGCTAGGTGGCGCTTCCGTATATTTACGTGAGGAATATGCAAATGAGCTAGATACGCCGATTCAGAAACGTACGTCCGGCCGGCGCATTTTTTTACGTCGTTTACGTTAGCTTTTTTCGGCGTATAGTTACCCCTGCTATATGAGGCGTATCCTATGTTAAGTATGGCCGTCGTTCCCGCGCCGAGTTTTAAAATTTTTACGTCTTTTGCGTAAGTCGTTCGCGAATATGGCTGGACTTAATTTACGTTCACGTCGAAAGCAATGACGATTTGCGGCGGAATTTTGAGCATGCGCAGTGGGATTTTTTCACGAACAGCCCATGCGCCGTTCGTAAAAAACGTCAAATATGTGGGGTCACAGTTAATATACATAAAACACGCCTACATCATCCACATTAGAATTAGGCAGGCTTACGCCGACACAGATACGTTACGCCGCCGTAACTAAGGGCGCAAGTTGTTTCTGAATACAGAACTTGCACCCTAAATTACGGCGGTGTAACGTATCTGAGATACGTTACGCCGGGTGGATAGATAGACCATTCTATCTGAATCCAGCCCATTGTGTTTTTTTTTTTTTTAATGTTTGTCTTTTTTTGTTTATAGCGCAAAAAAAAAAAATCGCAGAGATGATCAAATACCACCATAATTTGGGTACAGTGTTGTATGACCGCGCAATTGTCATTCAAAATGCGTCAGCGCTGAAAGCTGAAAATTGGTCTGGGCAGGAAGGGGGTTAAAATGCCCAGAAATGAAGTGGTTAATGAAATAAGTCAGAATTTTCAAAATTCTAATTGAAATTCGAATAGAATTTTACACCAAATTCCATTCGAATTCGAACTGTAAACATATTTTTGAAATCAAGGACTGTGTGTGTTATTAGAGTACCATTTCAAAATAATGCTGTTTTTGTTAAAGTGTAACTCCAATTTTGTTGAGAAAAAAACATTCTCCTATGGTTGATCAATGTACGTTGCAAGGATTATGACAACCTTTGTTGCAGATTCCTTGTGTGTGTGTTTTGTCTATGCCTCTGTACCGAGTCGGTCTAATGGGAGTGGTTTCATATTTAACTGTCAGGTGTGCAGCTGCAGGGCACTAATGAAGAAGTCTGCTGGGTCTGCATCCCTTTAGAAGTGCTCCTATTAAAAGTAGCTCTTAAAAAATTACATTTCTGTTGCAGGGGGTGTCTGAAATCTGACTTGTATCTTAGGCAGACTTCTGGGAAAATTGGTGAGCCAATCTCACAAGCAGGAAATTATGTTTCTGGGGAGTGGTCAGTACACACTCTGGGCCTGATTCTCAAAAGAGATACGCAGACTTAACTGCTGTTCAGCCTGCGTATCCCTGTGCCTAACTTTGGAAACGATTCTCAAAAGGCTTTTTCCAAAGTTAGGCAGAAAATCTGACATGTGTAAGACACTTACACGGTCAGATTTTAGGATGCAGTACCGCATCCGCCACTGGGGGCATTTCTCATTGAAATGCAGCTTTGCGTATGCAAATGAGGACTTAAGCAGATTTTCAAAGCATTTCATCACTGTGATTTCTGCCTAAGTTCCGAATTTGCCTGCGCAAAACTAGGGCTGGTTTTATAATGTGGAAAGTTAGTCACACATTGTAAAGGCCCATTCCAGCGACGGCATTTGGTATGCATTCCCGAGGGAGAACTCCACGGCAATTTTAAAATTCAAAACCGGCATGGGTTCCCCCCCAGGAGCATACCAGGCCCTTAGGTCTGGTATGGGTTGTAAGGAGACCCCCCCACGCCGAAAAATTGACGTAGGGGGTCCCCCTACAATCCATACCAGACCCGTATCCAAAGCACGCTACCCGGCCGGTCAGGAAGGGAGTGGGGACGAGCGAGCGCCCCCCCCCCCTCCTGAGCCGTGCCAGGCCGCATGCCCTCAACATGGGGGGGTTGGGTGCTCTGGGGCAGGGGGGCGCACTGCAGGCCCCCCCATCCCAGAGCACCCTGTCCCCATGTTGATGAGGACAGGACCTCTTCCCGACAACCCTTGCCGTTGGTTGTCGGGGTCTGCGGGAGGGGGCTTATCGGAATCTGGGAGTCCCCTTTAATAAGGGGGCCCCCAGATACCGGCCCCCCACCCTAAGTGAATGGATATGGGGTACATCGTACCCCTATCCATTCACCTGGAGGCAAAAGGTAAAAGTTAGTAAACACACAACACAAGGCTTTTTAAAATAATTTATTATTCTGTTCCGGATGCCCCCCCTGTCTTCGTTATTAGCTCAATTACCAGGGGGGCTTCTTCTTCCACTCTCCGGGGGTCTTCTTCCACTCTCCGGGGGTCTTCTCCGCTCTCCGGGGGGGTTTCTTCTTCCGCTCTCCGGGGGGGGGCTTCTCCGGACTCCGGGGGGCTTCTTCCATCTTCTCCCCTCTTCCGCTGTTGACTCGGCGAACCCCGGTTCTTCTGCAGCTGTCCGGTGCCTTCTTCTTCAGCGCTGGCTGCCTGCTATGTTTGTGTGTCCCATCATGCTCCGGCAGGTACCCACGTGGTGGGTGCACGTGGGTAGGCACCCACCACGTGGGTACCTACCGGAGCATGATGGGACGGTGATGCCTATATAAATGGGATGCAAGGCGCGCTTCCATCATTACAGCGACAACAGGCGACGAGTCAACATCGGAAGAGGGGAGAAGAACAGAAGACCCTGACGTCACAGAAGACCGCGCCGGCTGCCTGTTACTAATTGAGCTAACACACAAACATAGCAGGCAGCCAGCGCTGAAGAAGAAGGCACCGGACAGCTGCAGAAGAACCGGGGTTCGCCGAGTCAACAGCGGAAGAGGGGAGAAGATGGAAGAAGCCCCCCGGAGTCCGGAGAAGCCCCCCCCCGGAGAGCGGAAGAAGAAACCCCCCCCGGAGAGCGGAGAAGACCCCCGGAGAGTGGAAGAAGACCCCCGGAGAGTGGAAGAAGAAGCCCCCCCTGGTAATTGAGCTAATAACGAAGACAGGGGGGGCATCCGGAGCAGAATAATAAATTATTTTAAAAAGCCTTGTGTTGTGTGTTTACTAACTTTTACTTTTTGCCTCCAGGTGAATGGATAGGGGTACGATGTACCCCATATCCATTCACTTAGGGTGGGGGGCCGGTATCTGGGGGCCCCCTTATTAAAGGGGACTCCCAGATTCCGATAAGCCCCCTCCCGCAGACCCCGACAACCAACGGCAAGGGTTGTCGGGAAGAGGTCCTGTCCTCATCAACATGGGGACAGGGTGCTCTGGGGTGGGGGGGCCCGCAGTGCGCCCCCCTGCCCCAGAGCACCCAACCCCCCCATGTTGAGGGCATGCGGCCTGGCACGGCTCAGGAGGGGGGGGGCGCTCGCTCGTCCCCACTCCCTTCCTGACCGGCCGGGTAGCGTGCTTTGGATACGGGTCTGGTATGGATTGTAGGGGGCCCCCTACGTCAATTTTTCGGCGTGGGGGGGTCTCCTTACAACCCATACCAGACCTAAGGGCCTGGTATGCTCCTGGGGGGGGGAACCCATGCGTTTTTTTCTTTGAAAATTGGCATGGAGTTCTCCCTCTCAGGAATGCATGCTGAGCGACGCTGTCATTTTTTTTTATAATTATTTGTTTTCCCGGCGCGTCTTTTTTTTTTCACCCGTCGCAACTTTAGTGTCCCGTCGAAATTCTCAAAGCCGCCCGGCGTTAATTACGTTCGCGCGCTGCACGTCGGGAAAATGACGTCACACGCATGCTCAGTACGGCCGGCGCGGGAGCGCGCCTCATTTAAATTTTAAACGCCCCCAGGAGAGGAGGACCGCCTTACGACGGCGGCACTTAAGTTACACGGTGTGTAATTTCTATGTAAGTGCTTTGACGATCAGGCACTTAGGTAGAAATTTTAAGTCAGTGTAACTTAACTGCTGAAATTTAAGTTACGCAGCTTTTTTGAGAATTTGGCCCTCTGTGTACAGAACAACACCAGGTAGCCATATTACAATGCATTCTAGGAAAATTACAGTGGCTGCAGATTGAAAAGGAAAGGTCCTTTTTAATAACATTCAATTACAATATGATTAGTGTTGCAATTATATATGCTATATTATTTTTTCTTTATTTGCTATTTTTTTCCCCATGAAAGTGTTACCCTTTAAGACAAAAGAGTAATTTTAATCATTTGATGAAGATGTCTCTATTGTCTGTTCATTTTGCTGCATTCGTATCGAAACAGCATATGCAATTTTATTTTCGACCGATTCTAATGTTTTGAATCAAAAAAAATGGTAAATTCGAAAAAAGAGAAAAAAAATGAATTCTGAATATATGAATTAAACGAATCAACTGAATTAAACAAAATAACTAGATTAGCAAATCGAAACAAAACAGATTAGTTTTCGTCATACTCATGTCTACTTAATAGTAACTTGTGATATTTGCTTGTTGGGAATGCTTTTACTTTATGGAGCATAGGTTTTAACAAGATGAGTATCTTGTCTTGGACATAAGCTGGGGAGGTGTTTAGATGCCATGCAGAGTTCAGGCAGAGTTCAAGATGGCTTTGGGATAGAAAATATGGTAAAATAAAATCAGGCTAGGAATACGTGATCTCTAGAGAAGCAGCTATACAGTATCAACATTACTCATAAACACAAGAACTAACTTAGAAAAAAAAATGCACAAGTAAACAATGGCCATTAGAAGGGCTTGAATAGGATTTTATTGTTTTAACTGAGTTTTGGACTTTCCCTCTGTTAGGAATTTTACTTTGTTGTGCTAAAAATAAAAGCATGACCGCAATAAAAATGTAATTGCAGTGACAGTAAGTACTGTACATACCGATATTAACAGCTATCACATTTATAGCTGTCCACCTCCTCCCTGCTATGGTAATAGTCTCAGTGGTTATGTAAATTACTTGTCATAAGGAGATTCTCCAGTGATAATAAACTCATGTGATCATTAAAGGTGAACCAAACAATCGGCAGACAGGACAGATTTTCATAAACTTACTCATGTTCTTGCACATACTTTAATTGGTAGATATGTGTGGCCTGAGTCAAACATGCCCAGAATCAGGCTAATCTGAACCTACAGACTGAACAGATTGTAAACAGTTACTAATGCCTAGTGATCATTCCAAAGTTCTTTTATGAAATCTGCATTGTGAGATAATGTTATACAGTGTATTTATAACATTTAAAAGATTGCACTTAAACAACATCTTATGCAGAAATTACATTGTGCTTTCAGAAACTCACACATAAAGGTTTCCAGACTTTCAGTGTTTCCCCAAAATAATATGTGAAAAATATTACTGCAATCACATTTAGGCCTAAGTTTAGTCAAAAATGAAAAGACAAAAATTAGCAAAAGGGGCATTACCTGCAGTCAATAAGATGTGTCCAGCATGTTGCTGACTCCTGCATTAGCTGAAATCTTTCTCCTCTTATCATTCCCTTTACCCCTGCCACCAGGGGCGGACTGACCATTGAGTCACTCGGGCACTGCCCGAGGGCCCCATGTCACTAGGGGGGCCCATCAGGGTTGCAGGGCTCAGTAAAACCATGGACAGTATGTAAAAATCTATGTTTTTTTTTTTATCTGTCACTGATATGTCTGAAACCAACATGCTTCTGATGTGAAAATCCCGAGATTTTAGCTGCCCCGCCTCTGCACTGCCTCCTGGCATGGTGGCCATCTGTAAGCCCAGGCGCCCCATAGTCTTCTATTGCCCGGGGGCCCCATGAGTTGTCAGTCTGCCCCTGCCTGCCACTGTAATCTTCTGGACCTGTGACAGGCACTCTTCAAGAATTCTGGCTATGCCCACCCTTTTCACCCAATGAATGGATATAAACAAGACCAAAGAATAAATCCGAGGAAAGATCCAAGCTTTACTCATCAGCCAGCCCGCTGACAACCGAATCAACCTGTCTAACAGTATGCTATAAAACAGGGGTTTAGTCTGCACACATTTGCAAATACATGCGTAAGCCACAGAGCCTCGTCACGGCACCCTGGTATCTGTGGTCCTATCTCTAGCTTATGAATGACTCCACAATGTAAGCACATGCATATTGATGGATAGGTGGATGTCAGGTGGATTGAAGGGAGCCCACCCCTTCTTAGGCCGCGTACACACGGTCAGACAAAACCGATGAGAATGGACCGAGGTTCAGTTTCATCGGTCCAAACCGACCGTGTGTATAGCCCATCGGTCTATTGTCCTTCGGTCCAAAATTTTAAAATATGCTTTAAAATCGACCCGATGGACCGCTGCCCGATCGGTCCAAACCGATGGTTAGTACAGAAAGCATCGGTTCAAAACCTGTGCATGCTCAGAATCAAGTCGACACATGCTTGGAAGCCTTGAACTTCGTTTTATTCAGCACGTTGTGTGTTTGACGTCACCGCGTTCTGACCCGATCAGTTTTAGGAACGATGGTGTGTACGCACATCAGACCATCAGGCCACTTCAGCGGTGAACCAATGGAAATGGCCCATCGGACCATTCTCATCGGTTTGGAACGACCGTGTGTACGTGGCTTTAAAGTTACAGGGGCACACTGAACACCCAGCAAATTGCACAATGGCTGCAAAGGTGTCATTGTGTTGCCTGACCCATATAACAGTATTATTACAACAACAAAGGTGTCCACTACCCCCACCTATAAATGGCCATTGCAGCAATAGCATTGGAAGATCTATGAATGGAGAAAATTTACTTTTCTGGCCATTCTTCATTCATAGATATTTTTTTCGATGCACCGTTGGTTGCAGGCACTCTGATGTTATTACATACATTGCGCTAGGAGGGGGGATTTGGGGGAGAGGATTTGTACTAGGAGTGGGGATTTGTGGGGAGGGTTTATGCTAGGAGTGGGTGTAAGGAGACGTCCGCTTGAGTGCTTTTGTCATATACCGCTTACTCCAGTCTGAATATAGATATCAGATATTCCAAACGGCTGACAACCAATAACTAGACAGTACTCGTTTAGGTTGCTTAACATGAACTGTTTATTGAAACACAGGTACACAGAGATATTCAAACTTCTCATCTGTAGACTGTCCAATCAGCAGGAACAGCTGTTGGAGGAATCCCACCCTCTCACAGCTAATCTACATACACATCCCATAATACCTAATGCAGACAGACACAATATAACAATGGAATACCCCAACAAGTCCCCCAACAGTATGAGACTAATATATATATATATATATATATATATATATATATATATATATATATATATATATATATATATTATACACTGAGAAAAATTATAAACACAACACTCACTTTTGTGTTTGCCCCTGTTTATCATGAGCTGAACGCAAACGATCTACAACTTTTTCTATGTACACAAAAGGCCTATTATTCTCAAATATTATTCAGAAATCTTTCTAAATCTGTGTTAGTGAGCACTTCTCCTTTGCTGAGATAATCCATCCACCTCACAGGCATGGCATATCCAGATGCTGATTAGACAGCATGATTATTGCACAGGTGGGCATTAGGCTGGCCACAATAAAAGGCCACTCTAAAATGTGCAGTTTTATCACACAGCACAATGCCACAAATGTCGCAAGTTTTGAGGGAGCGTGCAATTGTTATGCTGACTGCAAGAATTCCAACCAGTTCATTGAATGTTCATTTCTCTACCATAAGCCATCTCCAAAGGCGTTTCAGAGAATTTGGCAGTACATCCAACCGGCCTCACACAACCGCAGACCACGTGTATCCACACCAGTCCAGGACCTCCACATCCAACATCTTCACCTCCAAGAACGTCTGAGACCAGCCACTCAGGCAGCTGCTGCAACAATCGGTTTGCATAACCAAAGAATTTCTGCACGAAATGTCTGAAACCGTCACAGGGAAACTCACCTGCATGCTCGTCGTCCTCCGTCGTCGGATCACCCATCGCTGGATACCGAGAATGGATTCCATCGCTGGAGTGGAGATTGACAGTGGATTACATCGCTTGAATCTTTTTTTTCTTTTTTAAATCAGAAAAATGTTTTATTGTGCCAAAACAAAGTAGAAAACAAAAAAAAGGAAAAAACATACAGGTTACAGATCACAACAAAAAAGTTTTTCCACATCATATGTAGTACCAGCACTGCATGTACATTATCAGAAAATAAAACAATGCAACCAAAAATATTACCACAACACAGCTTGCCAAAGAAAAAAAAAGAAAAAGGAGAAAGATAAACAGCGCCGGGAGAGCAGGTGCGACCCCACTACCCCAACACAGACAAACAGAAGGCCAACGGGCCACAATTACCTATGCATTATGCATACAGGGTAAAATCTGATCTCCACTATAAGTGTAAATTCTTCTTATACCTGCAGCAACCTAGCCAAAATCAGTTGCGAGGGTGCCAACCCAGGGGTCTCCAGCCAGGGCTACCATATGGAATAAATCTTCCGGGCAGCATTTCTATGCTGATATGTAAGGTGCTCCTTTATAAGGACACAGTTAACTTGTTCTAGCCATTGTTTTTTAGTTGGGACATATGGGGATAACCAAAACCTCGCCACTAGCTTTCGAGCTAAATACAAAAGTCTGATCACTGCAATAATAATGGGGTGAGGGTAAATTTCTTCATCAACTGCTCCTAGTATGCATACTAGGGGGTCCAGAGGAACCCTCACTTGATAAACCGAGGATACAACTTCCGTGATATTACCAGTGCAACTTGGGACAGCGCCACATCAGATGAATGAGCGATCCCTCCTCTCCGCAGTGCTTAGGGCATAAAGAGGAATCTCTCCGTCCCCAACAAAAAAATTGTATAGGTGTGCGGTAGGCCCAATGCAACAAAAACAGATGAGATAATCTGTGTGAATGTGAAACCAACGTGAGAGAACCCGCTTGTAGACAAGTTTCCCCGTTTATGACCCCCAGATCTTCTGTCCAACCTTGTCTACTCAGTAAAGTAAAGACACGAATAACACTTCTCCTGTGGATGGCTGAGCCTCCAAACATCCCTCAACCCCAGCTCCAGCAAAAGCCAAGCGAAGGGTGTCGGGCCCCCTCTTAGGTTAGCTGCCAATGCCCCAGGAGAATATTTGTCAAGATCCGCATTCAAATAATTATTAAAGTCCCCCACAATCAGGGCAGGAGTACCCGAGTGGAGCGATAGGAAAGTGGCCAGAGTTTTAAGGACTTCTACCGAGAGGGGGGCGGTATATACACATTAGCAATAATGCATTGTAAGTTATCCAAGGAACATAGCAAAAAAATAAACGGACCACAGGGATCAATGAGTGAAGTTGTACAAGCAAAGGGAACATTTGTACCTATTAATACACTGATCCCCCTGGCATAGGACGAGAAGGCAGAGTGAAATTGGGTACCAAATACCCTAGAAGAGAATGGCGACACCTGACCCGGTAACATATGGGTCTCCTGCAGGCATACCACAGAAGAACCCAAACTCTTAAGGACATGCATCACCACCAATCGTTTCACCCTGTCCCCCAGGCCCCTCACATTCCAGCTAGTCACAACACAATGCGTAGCCATAAGACATTGCAGTGTCTTGGAACCAATAAACTGGAGGTGAAAAAGAAAGGCACAACAATATTCAAATAACACCCAAAAGGGCACATTATGTAGAGAAAAAGTTAAAGGCAGTTTGTTATTAAATAAACATGGCCTGTAAAAAAGGGGGATGGTAGTCAGACTGTGGGTGGGTGGTCCAACTGGACCCCATTCGGAACAAAAAGAACATGAGGAAAAAAACAAAAGGAAAAAAAAAACAAAGAACCGTACTGTCCACGAGGGACTCTCCTTAGGGGGGCTAAGTTTCGTAGTCGGCATTGTAGAGCCAACAGGCAAAAGGCCTTGCATAAAATTTAACAACACAAGTGATCTTGACACACCTTGTGAAAACACTTGACCGTCTTGACAGGAAAACGAAATTATAACCACTCAGATTCTGCATATCAATCCCAAATTCCAAAGCACACAGTGCTGCAGACAGTGTTCAGGATGCCCTCCGACGTCTCCCCAGATCCTCACGCAGGGAGCGCTCTTCTTTATCAAGCCATTGCATTGCCATTGCAGGTTTTTCAAAGAAATGAACCTCGTCCCTGGCCACCACACGCAGGCGGGCAGGGTAGAGCATAGCATATTGTTACTCCAAAGAACGAAGCCTCTTCTTCACGTCATTAAACTGGGCATGTTTTTGCACTTTCGCCGAGAAATCCGGGAATAGAGATATCTTAGAATTGTCCATAACCAGGGTATCTCCCAGAGAACGTGCTTTAGACAGGATAACATCTCTATCTTTAAAGTTAAGCATTTTTAACAGAAAAGCTCTGGGGGAGTTACCCGGGGGCAGAGGTTGAAGGGGGACCCGGTGCGCACGCTCCACTGCGAACATTGGTGAAAACCACTCTTTCCCAAACTTCTCCAACAGCCATTGCTCTATAAAATTAACTGGGTTTTTGCCTTCCATCTTCTCTGGGATCCCAATGACTCTAACGTTGTTGAGGCACAGTCTATTTTCGAGTTCATCAAGTTTTGCGGCATGTTTAGCCACCATTAATTTTAGAGCATGTGGACTCCCTTTGCATGGGGGCCCAATTATCCTCCAAAACGCTAATGCGTCCTTTAACATCAGAAGTGAGATCCAGCAATTTCTGGATTTTTTTTTACTACTAATGGCGGCGATCAGTGATTTTTTTCGTGGCTGCGACATTATGGCGGACACTTTGGACAATTTTGACACATTTTTGGGACCATTGTCATTTTCAAAGCAAAAAATGCATTTAAAATGCATTGTTTTACTGTGAAAATGACAATTGCAGTTTGGGAGTTAACCACAGGGGGCGCTGAAGGGGTTATGTTTCACCTACTGTGTGTTTACAACTGTAGGGGGGTGTGGCTGTAGGTCTGACGTCATTGATTGTGCGTCCCTATATTAGGGAACACACAATCGATGACGACGCCACAGTGAAGAACGGGGAAGCCATGTTTACACACGGCTATCCTCGTTCTTCAGCTCCGGGGACCGATCGCGGGACTCCAGCAGCGATAGGGTCCGAGTCCCACGGTCCCGGTCACGGAGCTTCGGACCGGGTCGCGGGAGCGTGCCGCGGGCGCGCGCCCGCGACCCACCGCTGGGCTTTATACAATCACGTACAGGTACGTGGTTGTGCCCAGCGGTGCCATTCTGCCGACATAAATGTGCAGGAGGCGGTCCTTAAGTGGTTCATGAATTGTCAGGGCTGGCAATACAGATAAAAGTAATTGAAAAAAATGCCAGGGGGTGGGGGGGACCCCTGTCATTTTTTTCAATAACTTTTCTCTGTATTGCCGGGACTGACACTTCATGAATAGCCGCTAGTAGTTTTAAATTACTTTTTTTCCTTCAGAAATTACACTTTGTGCAGGGACAAGTCTAAGCACGGAAAACATGTGCTACTTTACATGCATACTTTAGACACCTCCCAGGTACGGAATTTAAAGAAATATTTTACTTTTATTGTTTCACTTTAAGCATTATTAAAATCACTGCTCCCAAAAAAACTCAGTTTTTAAAATTTTTTTTGCATTGATACATGTCCCATGGGGCAGGACCCAGGTCCCCAAACACTTTTTAGGACAATAACTTGAAAATTAACCTTTAAAATTAGCACTTTAGAATTCTCCCATATACTTTTACAGGGTGTTCCGCGGCTTTTTCGAATTTGCCGCGAACACCCCAAATTGTTCGATGTTCGCCGAACTGGCGAACAGCCAATGTTTGAGTCAAACTCATGTTCGACTCAAACTTGAAGCTCATCCCTACTATATACCTCTCTGACACTACTGTATACCTCTTCTGCAGCTGAACTCCTGGGATCTTATACGTGTTGTAGCTAGGCTTTGGGTGCTCATTTCAACCATTTCTTCTGATATGTCACCCTCCTCTTCTGACTTCTTTGGCAATATTTAGAATGTGGCACGATGTAGTAACACAGCGATAACTAAGACTGTTTAGATGCATAGTAAATTGATATACTGTTCGTATAACTTTTAAGCCATATGATTCTATGCATATCTTCCAAAAATAGGCACAGGTAAGTAAAGAAAAAATGAAATGGGGTATCAACTTATAAATTAATTATACATTTAATAGTACAGTGAGTAAATGTCACACACCTTTAAGAAATGTTTTTATTATTGTGGTTGTATGGGGAGCTATTGCCTGGATTCTATTAGCAATTTCAGTGTTTAAGCAATGACTACATCCACCCCATATCTATGACCCTGATCAAGTCACTGATGACGAGGGAGGACAGTATGTAAGGCTGCATAGTTTTATCCATGAATCCAGCCAATGTGCTCCACCATGCTATCCTCTGGTGACCAGTGATACATGTGATAAGCTGGGAGTAATAATTGATGCCTTCTTTATATGCTATTGTATTTGTTTTTTATTGTGGCATTAATAATTTGGTGGGAGAGGCTTTATAATCTGTGATCTAAGGTTTCTCATAGAAGTGTCAATCTGTGCCAGTCCTAGCCCTATATTAAAGGAGTTGTAAATCAAAACATTTTTTTTTTTTGCTGAAATGACTGTTTACAGGGTATAGAGACATAATAGTTAACTGATTCCTTTTAAAAACAATTAAAAATAGATACAAATCAATCATATAATGTACCTGTAGTTTCTAGTTTCGTTTTTTTGCATGTTGTTTCCTGCCTCTGCTGTACAGAGCCACAGAGCCAATACAGGGCAGTGATGGTTTGGAAAACGAAACTGATTGGTGCTGAGGGGTTTTAGACACACAGTAATCACAACTCCTTGATTAGTGACCACAGAGAGAAAGCTCCCAGTACTGTGGTTATCAGGAAACAGACAACCAGGAAGTGTGGAGATCAGAGAAGAATTACAGCAACTTGAGAGCAAAAACTAACAATGAGGACATGAAAACAGCACTGCATTAAGGTAAAGGAAGCTATTAAGATAAAAAAAAAATTCCTTTACAAACCATTTAAGCTGAAAGGGGGGGGGGACTTAGAAGTATAAGCATTCTGGGCCAGATTCACAGAAAAAGTACGCCGGAGTATCTGCTGATACTCCGGCGTACTTTCAAATTTGCCGCGTCGTATCTTTATTTGTAATTCACAAACAAAGATACGACGGCTTTTGGCTAAGATCCGACAGGCGTACGGCTTTGCACGCCTTTGGATCTTAGGTGTAATTTTCCGGCGGCCGCTGGGTGGAGTTTGCGTCGTTTTCCAGCGTCGGGTATGCAAATTAGCTGTTTACGGCGATCCACGAAGGTACGCGCGTTCGTCGCATTCTCTTACGTCGTCGCTAGTCGGCTTTTCCCGTCGCAAACTTAGGCCTGCTATTTCATGGCTCAGATTTAGAACAGCCATGTTAAAGTATGGCCGTTGTTCCCGCGTCAAATTTTATTTTTGCGTAAGACGTCTGGGAAAACGAAAGTACGTTATGCACGTCGCCGTTCAAAAAACACGTTGGGGTGCCGTAATTTTGCGCAAAGCACGGCGGGGAAATTTCCAAACGGAGCATGCGCAGAACGTTCGGCGAAGGAACGTATGGTTCACGCCCTATTGGAATTAGGCGGGCTTGCGCCAGACGGCTTTACGTTACACCGCCGTAAGTTTACACGCAAGTGCTTGGTGAATCAGGCACCTGCGCTGAAAACTTGTGGCGGTGTAACGTAAAGACGATACGTTACGCCGCCGCAGATCTCTGTGAATCTGGCCCTCTGTACATAGCCCACCCCTGAACTCTGCACTTGTTTTTTTTTGTAAGAATAAAATACAAAATATATGCATTGAAAAGTTTTTTTCCTCTATCGTATCTTCTTAACATTTGGTAGTTTATTTCATTTAAAAAATCTGGTCACCTTACCTTATTTACAATGCTAGTGCCTGCACCCAAAGTCGAAGTTGGGGAGTCGACAACGCGCGATCACTGGACAGATAAGTGTCTTTATATTAAAAGTCAGCAGCTACAGTATTTTAGTTTTAGTTCTTTCCAGACTGGAGCTTCTCTTTAAACGGGACATTTCGCTGGACAGTGTATTTTCACAGAATGATGAATTTGGGGAGTATACAAATTTGTGGTTGGAATATAATAAGTGGTATTCTCCCTGAAGAAGATTTTGTTTGTATACTTTGAAACGCGTTGGATATCCCAACCTTCTGGAAACCATGCTCATTTGTACTACCGATGGCAGAACATCAAGTAGCTGGGGAGTACCAATTCAATATTCTTGGATGTTTTTTTTAACTTGAATAGTACTATATATTGTGATGGAATACTTTGCAAATATGGTTTACTGTTTTTTAAATATTTACAATACTTCAACTTTTTAAATAAACAATGGAAAATATATATTTAAAACAATATTCTGGTTAATTGCCTTTAAAATCCCAATTATGTGGTTTACATTATGCATACAAATGTTTGTGGATTATTCACACAAATCTATGGGTACACCTGTTGCTATTTTTTAGGCAAATGTTAAGGCCATCCTTATACTGGTATCGGTAGAAAACTACATTTTAAAATGATTATTATCCAGAGAAGGATGAACACAGTGGTGATTATTTACATATTTTTTATCACAATTCCATTCATTAAAATGCAGTTGAGTTAAGATGCTATGAATGAACATCAGTTTCATTGTATAAATAGGATACTCACTATAAGCCCGGCCTAATTAACAGAAGAGCACGGTTTTAAACTTAAGTACTTCAGTGCTACTTGAACCTCAATGCAGAGTCAATATTGAAATATGTTCATCTCTAAGGCATTTAAAGCAGATGTGCAGCACCATTTCCATATTAATTACCAGCTCTTATCAAAAGCACTTATCAGCTGTTATATCAATGGCACCATGGTAATAAATCCCTTCTGGGATTGGTAATAGTCTGGTTAATTAATACAAATGCATTCCTTCTCATAAAGCCTTTGTAACCGAAAGAACACATAATCTTGATGTTGTATTAAAGTGGTTACTAACATTAATCTGGCAAATAATAAAAGGTTGACACTTTGATATGTACATAAGACTAAAAGTTCAGGTCTGAAAAAATCCAAATCAAACACCAGAGCTTAGGAATCCAATGGAACCTCCAGATTATCCTATTATGTAGTATAAAGACAATGTGATGGTCAAGGTGTATCTGATATCCAAGTGTAACCAATCAAATTTCTGTTTCCTGCAGTTTGAAACTTGAATAAAGATTTGTGAACCTCAACTGCAACAAGCTTCTCTCATTGGAGCCATCATGCTCCCTGACTGCTTTTTCCCCTTTACGGTATTATTATTATACAGGATTTATTTAGCGCCAACAGTTTGTGCAGTGTTTTAAAGTATGAGGGCAGACAGTACAGTTACAATACAATTCAATGCAGGACTCAGAATCAGAAGGCCCTGCTCGTTAGAGCTTAAATGAAATATATTGCAGCTTACTATTCATTAGATGGGGTGGATGCAATCGTTTTTTTTTTTTGTTTCCTCTGTTTTCACCTGGTGATCTGGCTGGTAACACACATCTTGTATAATGCCGCATACACACGGTCGTTTTTTGTGATGAAATAAAACAACGTTTTAAAAAACGTCATTTAAAATGATCGTGTGTGGGCAAAACATAATTTTTTGTCTTCTGAAAAACTACCAAATTTTTTTTTCGAACATGCTTCAATTTTTTATGTCGTTTCTTTTCAAAATGTTGTTTTTTGTGGCATTTAAAATGATCATATGTGGGCTAAAACGACATTTAAAACAACGTTTTTTAACCCGCGCATGCTCAGAAGCAAGTTATAACGCCAGCTTGAATGGAACAGAGTGCCGCCGTACGTGCTGAACGTAACCACGCTTTGCTAGAGCATTTTGAAAAAATGATGGTGTGTAGGCAACGTCGTTTTTTAAAATGAAGTTTACAAGACAAAAAACGACTTTTTTTACAAGACAAAAAACGACCGTGTGTACGTGGCATTAGAGTGCCTCCATTATGAGAACAGGAGCACCTTTGGACAGCAGTATTGTCAGTTTGTGGGGAGGGTTTTTTTTTTTTTTAATCAAACACTTTTTATTTTTCCATTTCTCATTTAGTACATATATATGCCTTTCGACATTGCATACAATTAAATTGAAATGCATTGTAGAAAATTTAAATTCATATAATATTACAATATCCATATATCCTCAAATTTACCCACTTCCTTTCTACGTTTATAGGCCAAATGTTCTCTACACAATAGGTAATTAACGTACGCAATCCATTGCTTCCCTGTGGGAACCGCAGGTGCCATCCAGTAACGTGCGATAAGCTTTCTAGCCAGGTACAACAATCTTGTTAACATATAATACTTTCCTTTTGTATATTTTTTAGCATCAATAGCCCCAAGCAAATATACCAGGGGGTCCAATGGAACTGGTACCTGGGCCATTCTGGTAATACACTGAGAGACTTCCTCCCAGTACCTATAAAGCTTTGGGCATCTCCATATTAAATGTATAAAGTCTCCTTGATGTACTTTACACTTTGGACACATGGGGGAGTCCCTTCTTCTCCATCTGTATAATTGCGCTGCTGTTCTATAGGCCCTGTGTAGGATAAAAAGTTGCGATAATTTATGTGACGCGGAGACGAACACCACTGGAACAGATTCAAGAGCCCTTTCCCACTGTTCTCCGTCTATCTCCCCAATGTCTTCTACCCATTTCCCACGGCATCTAAAAGAGGCATGATTCTGCACTGTTGTAAGCAATCCCTCATATATTTTTGTTATTAGTCCTCTCTGGACATCTGCTTGCAGGACTGCCATCATCAAGGGTGACGATGATGATACTACCAGCGAGCATATTTGTTGCTGTGCCTGTAGAGCATGCCGGAGCTGGAGATATTGATAGAAGCCCCTAGGGGCTAGCTGGAATTCCCTACACAGCTGTTCATATGTTTTCAGTATCTCGCCTTCATACAGCTGCAAAAAAAAAAAAAAAACCCCTCTCTTTCCAGGAAGTAAAGCCCTGTAAATCCTGTAGCTCTACATATCTAGGATTATTCCATATTGGAGTAAAGGGTAGTGATCCCTTTATCCTCAGGGCCTTCCATATCTCCCCCCATACCTTTTTGAGGAGGATTGCTGTGGGTGCGGAGTGTGGTATACTAGGCAAGTCCATCTCCAAATGGGAAGCCGCCTTTAACAAGGGGACCGAGATGGTCACCAAATTGCTAAACGAATCCTCTCTTTCTTCCTGCTGTTGAAGCTGAGAGGCCAAAAATACGTTTTGGGGTAGGGGACTGCAAGTCTCCCCTATCCTTTCCATATTGCAAAGTGGTTAAACTGATCCTAGCTACCGTTTTCTTCCATATCAACTCCTGCATCAGTGTGTCGATTCTTTTGAACCATTTATTCGATATCCACATAGGAGAATTGTGGAAAACGTATAAAAGTTAAGGAGCCCATACCATTTTTATTAGGGTAGCCCTTCCTACCACCGATAGGGGAAGTTTACACCAGCTATTACATTTCTCTCTCTGCTTTTCCAGCAGTGGACCCAGATTCAGCCTAAGGTACTCAGCCGTGTCCGGGGAAACCACCACACCACCACTCCCAAGTAGCCAAAACTATTCGTTATGGTAATCTGCTATGCTCCTACTGGCAGCTGCTCCCTCAATGAATCAATAGGCATTAACGTTAATTTATATTAAAGCCAGAGAAGCCTCCAAATTCTCCTATAATCCCCATCGCTGTTCGTAGCGAGGCTGCCGTGTCGCCTAGGTATATAATTGCGTCATCTGCATATAGGGAGATTTTATCTTCCCTCAGGCCCCTGCGAAAGCCGACCATCTCCGGTGTAGTATAGATCAGTATCGCCAGGGGCTTGATTGCCACGGCAAACAGCAATGAGGATAACAGGCATCCCTGGCGGGTGCCTCTATGTAGCTCAAATGGGGGGGGAGAGATTATTATTAATATGGAGTCTAGCTCTAGGTTTGGAGTAAAGCACCTTTACCCATTCTATAAACCTGCTCCCCAGTCCAAACCTTGTCAAAATTTCCAGGAGGTAGGGCCACTCTACACTGTCAAACGCTTTGGTAGCATCCAGTGACAGAATGGCCCTACCCCTGGGATTATCCACCGGCACCTGCAAATTCATATATAATCGTTGTATATTATCAGTTGTAGAGCGAATGGGTATAAAGCCAGACTGGTCTCGATGAACCAGCCTGCCGATAACCTGAGATAATCTCTTAGCCAAAATTTTAGCCAGAAGCTTGACGTCCCCATTTAATAAAGAAATTGGACAGTATGAATCTAGCGAAAGCTTGTCTTTACCTGGCTTGGGGAGTACTATAATTATAGCCCCCTGCATGCTATCAGGTAGACTTCCTGTATCAATTGCCTCAGATAGGGCTTCCAGCAAAGGCTGCAATAAAACCTCACCATAGTGAGAGTATACCTCCACTTGTAGTCCATCTGGGCCTGGGAATTTGTGTTGCATAGCCCCTTTCAAGGCTTCCTTCAATTCTACCAATGTGATAGGGAGATTTAACATCTCCCTATCTGTTGGGGAGTGTTTAGATGTATTAAAGATTTAAATACACAAACAAATTGAAGCCAAACTCCAGCTCACACTTTATAATCAGTTTCAGTTTTTTTTTTCCCTTTTAGGAATAAAGGTTTTACATGAATAAATAAAAGCTGATCATTGTAGGCACCCTTGTCAGTGGTAAATGGTGTAAGGTAAACCAGATTTCCAGCACCAGAAAACCAGTCCAGCTTATGCTCATATTCATGCTTGTGTGTATTGCTCACATGCTAATATGTCTAGGCAAAGAGGCTATACTGGCCTGTCACCATGAGCAGTTGCTGAATGGTCTTCAGCTCCTACCTGTATTTATGTGACCTGATCCATTGATCCTGCTTACCTGTGTAAAACCCAGCTTTTTCCTG
The DNA here is from genome assembly GCF_905171775.1 of Rana temporaria. NCBI lineage: Eukaryota > Metazoa > Chordata > Amphibia > Anura > Ranidae > Rana > Rana temporaria. Next base: position 242,345,554 of record NC_053491.1, read on the forward strand.
GACTTTGCCCTAGCTCCTGCATTAACTTTGTTCATCTGATTTCTCTGACCTCGGCCTGTTTACTGGGCTTTGTCTTTGACTCTATATTGCGCTGCCTGGCTGTCACTGACCATGGCCTACTTCCCGGACTTGCTCTGTCTGCTGACTCGGTCCCTTGTTGCCCAGCTATCGATGGTCACTGCCTGCATACTGACTCCACTACCACCTTCTGCTGTTTCAGTATCTTGTTCTTAGGACTGCGACCCGCAGCTTCATCCACCTAAGAACAGCATTCACCAGCCAGCTACTCTGGCACTCATGCCACTCCGTGCCCTCCCACTCTGTGTCTCCACTTTCAGGAGTGCCGGGCAGGAGGTGCAAGAGAAGCCTCCACAACATTCTGGTCATAACCAAGTACTTGATAAATGTTTTTTCTCATCCCTGTAACTGATACATCTGCAAGAGAGCTTGTTCTTTTGAAAAAAAAAAGACTTTTTCACTGGATCATCAGATCAAACTAGAAGAAAGAAAGCCGAAAAAAAAGAAAGTTAATGCAGCCATCACATCTAAAGCCCTGTACACACGGGCAAGAATCTCGCCAGGAAAAAAACGTAGTTTTTCCCGACAAGATTCTTGGCAAGAATCTCTTGCCACCCGAGTGTACAGACTCTCCTTTCGAAAGAACCACGGTTCTCTTGAAAGGCAAGAACGCGGTGACATCATCGCGTACGACGAGCATACGCTCGTCACATTCAATGCCGTTGCCGCCAACTTGCTGCACCCTACCTATGCCTAGGAAGCTACCGCGCATGCGTCAAAGTCATTTTGAGCTTGCACGGTTTTCCACGGCAACAGGTAAGTTTACACACTCTCGGGTTTCTCGGCAGGAAAACTGCAGAGAATCTCACGACGAGAAAATAGAGAACATGTTCTCTATTTTTCTCGTCTAGATTCTGGGCAGTTTTCCTGTCGAGAAACCTGAAAGTCTCGTACACACGCACGGTATACTCGGCAAGAAAGCTCTGACAGCAGTTTTCTTGCTGGTTCTTGCCGAGTAAACCAAGCGTGTGTACGAGGCTTCAGAATTTGTAAGCTGCAATATAATGTTTGCTTTTGGGCTTAATACTGCTTTAAGGGTATATTGAACCCCCATGGACATTCTTTCTACTTGAGGCCCCGTACACACGACCGAGTTTCTCGGCAGAATTCAGCCAGAAACTCGATTGGAGCTGATTTCTGCCGAGAAACCCGGCATGTGTACACTTTCGGCCGAGGAAGCCGACGAGTTCCTCGTCGAGCCAAATAGAGAACATGTTCTCTATTTCTTCGTTGTTCAATGAGGAAAGTTGGCTCGCCGAGATCCTCGGCGGCTTCACACAGAACTCGACGAGCAAAACGATTAGTTTTTCCCGTCGAGTTCCTCAGACGTGTGTACAGGGCCTTAGATGTTTGTATTTGGATGTTTTGAAGATCCCAGCACATGTATTCCCTGATGTAGGTGGGCTCAAAGGAGCCTTTTAAGCGGCCCAAGAGAGCATGCTTACAATATATTTTTCATTAAATCAATGCATAAAAGTCTACCCTACAGGTACATACTGCAGTATGCAGTAACTGCTGTTTGGAAGCTAAGCTTAAATCTGTTACAATATCCAGGTTTTTAGACTGTGAAAGACATTAAAGCTTTTAAAGATGGTTTTGAGCCAGCTGCTCTTGGAGCTGCCTAATGAAGCATATAAATGTCAATAACTGAACAGTGTTTATGGTCTGTTTGATTATATACTGGAGCTTGACAGAATATGTCACATAGCATGTAAAGCCTAAAACAAAATAACAGAGGAACTAAATAAAAAGAAGGCTGACAAAACCTTAGAGCGTTAAGCCCACTTAATGCGTTTATAAACTTTCTATCATCTGTTTCTGCTCTGAACCCTTGCTAGTAAAGTTCTGTCTGTAGTAATATTGACATACAGCACGCTTTTGCAAAAGGTCACTATGAAATGAACTATGGAGAAAGAGTGTATTACAAATACAAAATATATGAAACACACCTGAGCATGTGTTTTATCCTGTACTGTAGCTGAAAGGTACATCCTGTCAGCATGCAAATTTAAAACTAGAACAAAACAATGCCCGGAAAAACAAAACATCCCAGTGACAATTTTTGCCAGTTTTAGACTTTGCAAATAGACATGAGATAATATCCACAAATATCTTTCAAATTCACAAAATGCATGAGAAAAAAGGAAAAATAAACTGTTTATGTAATCTAATTAGTATTAATTGCTATAACCTCTTGCATATATTTTACATACAATATATTATATAAATAATATGAATTACATTTAGAAACTAAATATCATTTATTGATTTTTTTTTAACTGTTTCAGTATTTATTAGGAAGTAATAGCTCATTGTGCACTCTTTGTTGTGTGTACTGTATTCTTCTAAATCTAGACCAGTTGAACTTGACGGCTACTACTCCTCAACTGATGTCTGGACCTCTCCAAGCCTCTTATTTCTTTCACGTCCTGGATTGGGACAGAAAGTTATAGGAATCTTTCCACTGGGGACACAAACATCAAAATAGAGTGGAAAGGCGGTAAGAAGAACTTTTTTTTTTCAGGAAATTCTCTTCACTCTCAATTTTTAGGCAGACCTAATGTAGTCATCAAGATTGGTTGAAAAACAGTTTTAACATAGCCTTAATATCTGCATGATTTCCTAAAATCCAGCTTCAGTGTTTTTTTGTTTTTTTTATAAAAATGTAATACTTTTGCTAGTTGGAAAAAAAATTAGCTCTTTTAGCATGGGACGTCATGATTACACAATTGTTTCTCTGCAGCATTCATTACCCATCCATCATCGGAGCAAGAAGAGGAGAGAGAGGACCTGTGATGTCATTTAACTGAACTGAAGAACCATTGAATAAAGGTATGAAAATAAAGCAGCAGGGGAAGTGTGCCAAAGGGATTTGGGGCTGAAAATGGAGGGAGGATGGGAATCTGAGTGCTCACTGGAGCAGGGTGCCTTTACCTGGAATGACTGTATTAATAATTTGAAGAAATATACAAGGTCTCTTAACATCAGAGAAACAGCTCTAAAACTCCATACAAGATGGTACCAAACTCCAGTTAAAATCCATTATATTTTTCCCAGTGTCACCACTATGTTTTCGGGGTTGTCACTCATCCGGTACATTTCTCCATCTCTTCTGGGATCACTCACATACAATATTGCTCTAATTTTGAGAAAGCTTGACACCTTTGCCTTCAAAATAGCAGATTCTCAACTCTCCCTTACCCCATCTCAGTGTCTATTATTTTCTCCGATTACAGAGATTACCACACTATAAATGAGACTAATTCACACACTTTGTGTTGCCATCCATTGGGTGATCGCCCTAAACTGGAAAACTCAATATGTACCTCTCTCCCATAAGCAGAGATGAAAAGATATTTCACACTCTTTACCATACTATGCCTTTATTATGACAAAAAACAATCCCCTTATTTCGATCATGACACAATGTTTAAATGTTCCCCGTAAGCTTTTCAGAATTTCATCATCATCTTTATGTTGATATTGATATGCATGTTTTTTTCTGCTCTGTAACATAGATATCTCTGACACCATTGTTCTCTTTTTGCATTTTTTTTCTAAAAGTGTTGATTATTGTACAGCCATTGCCCTGTTCTATAATTTCTAACATACTTGTACACTAGGATCTCATGTTGATATTGCAATATGTTATACTTCTGTACCACCGTTTGCATTTTTCTAATAAAATAGTTTGTAAACTTGAAAATGGAGGATGGGGGCCTAACCTGAAGCCGTGTCTTAACAAGTGGAGTGAGATAAGGTGCAGTAAAGTAGACCACATAAACAGGCAATTGTTAATTGGATACCCCAGAGATAAGTGTTCTAAACTTTACAAAACACTTTTAATAATCCTGAAGACAGGACTGGATTAAGACCATCATGGGCCTGGTTTTGAGGATTTCGGTGGGCTTAAAGGGCCATGCATCGGCATGAGGAGAAAGGGCACTGCCAATGCAAGTATAACACTATGGAAGCCTGGCATTTGATTTACCAGGCTTCTGTAAGGGCCGTTCTGTCATGGAATGCACCCAGTGATGAAAGGGTGCTACAGAAGCTCTAGGCCATGGGTGCTCAACCTGTGGCTCTCCAGCTGTTGCGGAACTACAATTCCCATGAGGCATTGCAAGCCTCTGACAGGTACAAGCATGTCTCCCAAAGGCTGAGGCATTATGGGAATTGTAGTTTTGCAACAGCTGGAGAGCCACAGGTTGAGCACCCATGCTCTAGGCTATCCAGCAAATGTCACTTCCCCATGTGTGATCCTGTCTGGGAGGGCCCCTCCCAGGCAGGATCAGTCTACATTCAGTCTGGTGAAAGGAGCAGCTATTTTTTCCCAACAAAGGGTAGATCTCCATTTTTCCAGGATTACCTATGTCAACAGTTGATCGTTGATGTGCTGTGTAGTTTGCAACTAATGAAGTTCATCTTTAAGGAAAAAATATGGATCTATTATTGAGAACGCATTCGATGGACACACATGGGGAAGTGACATTTGCTGGATAGTTGGACGATCTGATCTTTGAGAGGGGTTCTCCATTCAACTGGCTGCCTTAGATTCCTTGGAGTGCTACGAGGTCCAGCGGAGAGTCCACGGGAGATCCTGGATTTCTTCCATCTTCCTGGCCACGTACCGATCTGGCTATCTAATTTCGTACGATCCGCTGTCGCTGACATATGGGTCCATAAGTTGCGGTAAGGGTATCCATTCTTACTACATTTGAGAGGATTGATGTCTTCAGCGAATGTTTTGTCCACCAGCCTATTGTGACCAACTAGAAGAGCATTATTTGATTTTTATGCTTTCTTTGGATCATATTGAAGTCCATGGACTATACCAGCCTTCACTATTCTGTTTAGGACATTGGACTTTCCTGTATAACTTTTTCCATTTTTATGTATACCATCATGTGGGACTTTTGCATTTAGTTCTGAACTTATTCAGTTACGTCCATTGTTTAATGTGTTTATTTCATATCACATTAGGGTTAGCACTACATTTACTCACCTTCCATTAGGACTGCCTGCCCGGTGCCTGTTGTAAATCCCAGCAGCCTACAGGGAGAAATCAGCACCCCTATTTTTATGGATAGTTTTGTCCCCTTTGTAAAAATGCAGACAACCCTAATAGGGCCTCCTACTGGACCCCAGACCCTCTGGTAGTGCCTGTTCTTTTTGGATGGCTAGGCCTATATTAAGGTAGGGGCCTGGAGCTACAGCTCCCATAGCCCATACAATAATCAAGCCTTACCTGTAGATCTCTTTTAAATTGTGATTTTAGAGCAATAACTGCAGTTATAAAATGTCAATTTATTGTTTCTAACAAGCTCAAAATTTAATGCAAGATAGTGATCTCTAAAAGCCTTTTATATCTTATTAGAGTCTAAAGTCTACTGACTTCTTCATTTTTTATAAATTTGAGATACAGTGTTAATGATTAAAACAAAATTCTAGCTGTCAGGAAAACATTCTATCTAATTTGCTGGCAAATGCATTACATTTGGTCTTGACTCAGTGGAAGGCTTTTTATATTTTACTAGAAAGAATACTTTTGTAATAAATATATCAACTTGATGTGTATTATATCTACTTAGGGTTTTGGCTTTTAGTTTTCACTTTATCATTAGCAGTTTTCTATTTTTAAAGCTGTTTATTCAATAAAATACCTCCTAATAATCACTTTCTATGCTATGGAACCAATATACTATAGGATGTGTCTATATCAGTGCATAAATCATACACTACATTTAAACCATATCCTGGCATATACACAGACATGTTCACACAAGCTACAGTGTACACATTTGCTAAGGAATGTATAAGAGAAGCTTGCATTTTTATTATTTAGCACACTTTATCAGAAAGGAATACACAAAAGAGGAATTTTATGGTATTTCAATATGAACAGAGATTTTCCCCTGCTCTGGTTAGTTTACTAGTTTAGTAAATCGTGCCCTCTATATAAATATAGTCATATTGCTTGTTTTGTTGTAGTTCAAATCCTTGTGGAATCATCCACAGTGATGTACATGACTTAGAATTAGAACAGCTTCAGGAAGTCTGACAATATCAGCTTCAACCGTGTGAGGGTTCTCCTTTGTTCCTAGTACTGTCCTTTAACCTATGACTGACAGTTAGGCCGGGTACTCACGAGCAAACATGTACGGTGAAACCGGTCCGTCGGACCGTTTTCACCGTACATGCCTGCCAGAGGGCTTCTGTACGATGGTTGTACTAACCATCGTACAGAAGTCCGCGCGTAAACACTACGCGGGGCGTGTCCGCATCGTCGCCGCAATGATGACGCGGCGATGACGCGGCGACGTGGGCGGGCCTGCCATTTAAAGGCTTCCACGCATGCGTCGAAGTCATTCGACGCATGCGAGGGACGGCGGGCGCTCGGACATGTACGGTAGATCTGTACTGACGACCGTACATGTCCGAGCGGGCAGGATTCCAGCGGACGGTTTTAAAACACGTCCAGGAATATTTGCCCGCTGGGAAAAGGCCCGGCGAACAAATGTTTGCTGGAATTCGGCCCGTTCGCGCCTACACACGACCGAACATGTATGCTGAAACTGGCCCGCGGACCAGTTTCAGCATACATGTTTGGTCGTGTGTACGGGGCCTTAAAGTTTACAAAAGACAATACATAACTGATCGAGCAACAGTCTGTAAGAAATATTTGTATACATTTATCATAGGGATGGGAAATGCCAATTGACTAGATTACTTTAAGATCAAACATTTGGTATACACCAAAGAAAAAAACGAACTGTGCTGAAACTCTGATCCCAAGTAGGGTGAATGAGAGACATAGGTGCTCAGATTTATGCTTCTGTAGGCTAGCTAGAAACAATGATAAACAGAAAGGTTGGAACCACGGGACGATCATATAAATGTAAAAAATAAATAAAAAATATTATGACATTGGGTTAAATGCATGCAAAAGGGCCCACTTACACTTTTCAACTTTTTGGCCTTAGTCAAGCTATGAATGAAACTAAAAGGCTAAAACACTTGATTGCCATGATATAAGTCTAGTAAATAGAATAATTGATTATCTGAGAGTGTGACTAGAGCACATCGCTACTGGTCTATGAAATAGATGGCGAAGAGAAAACCAAATAACTTTTAAAGTTACATTTCCTATTGTGTAATACCTGGAATTAGATTCTCCCACCCTGTCCATATTAAACTTTTGAAGAAAACTAACTCAGATTACATAGTTACATAGTTAGTCAGGTTGAAAAAAGACACAAGTCCATCCAGTTCAACCACAAAAAACAAAATAAAAAAACACAGTAAAATCCTATACACCCAACTTCATACCTACAGTTGATCCAGAGGAAGGCAAAAAACCCCAGCGGAGCATGATCCAATTTGCTACAGCAGGGGAAAAAATTCCTTCCTGATCCCCCGAGAGGCAATCGGATTTACCCTGGATCAACTTTACCTACAAATCTTAGTACTCAGTTATATTCTGTACATTTAGGAAAGAATCCAGACCTTTCTTAAAGCAATCTACTGATCTGGCCAGAACCACCTCTGGAGGGAGTCTGTTCCACATTTTCACAGCTCTTACTGTGAAAAAACCTTTCCGTATTTGGAGGTGAAATCTCTTTTCCTCTAGACGTAAAGAGTGCCCCCTTGTCCTCAGTGATGACCGTAAAGTGAATAACTCAACACCAAGTTCACTGTATGGACCTCTTATATATTTGTACATGTTGATCATATCCCCCCTTATTCTCCTCTTCTCAAGAGTGAATAAATCTAGTTCCTCTAATCTTTCCTCATAGCTGAGCTCCTCCATGCCTCTTATCAGTTTGGTTGCTCTTCTCTGCACTTTCTCCAGTTCTCCTATATCCTTTTTGAGAACTGGTGCCCAAAACTGAACTGCATATTCCAGATGAGGTCTTACTAATGATTTGTACAGGGGCAAAATTATATCTCTGTCTCTGGAGTCCATACCCCTCTTAATACAAGAAAGGACTTTGCTCGCTTTGGAAACCGCAGCTTGGCATTGCATGCCATTATTGAGCTTATGATCAACTAAAACCCCCAGATCTTTCTCCACTACAGACCCCCCCAGTTGTACTCCCCCTAGTATGTATGATGCATGCATATTCTTAGCCCCCAAGTGCATAACTTTACATTTATCTACATTAAACCTCATCTGCCACTTAGTCGCCCAATCAGACAGAGCATTGAGGTCGGCTTGTAAATTGGAGACATCCTGTAAGGACGTTATTCCACTGCATAGCTTGGTGTCATCTGCAAAGACAGAAATGTTACTTTTGATCTCAGACCCAATATCATTTATAAATATATTGAAAAGTAAGGGTCCCAGCACTGAACCTTGGGGTACACCACTGATAACATTGGACCATTCAGAGTAAGAATCATTAACCACGACTCTGAATTCTGGCTTTCAGCCAGTTTTCTATCCATTTACAAACTGATATATCCAATCCTGTAGACCTTACCTTACACATGAGCTGTGTGTGCGGAACTGTATCGAACGCTTTTGTAAAATCCAAATATATCACGTCCACAGCCACGCCTCTGTCCAGGGTTTTACTTACCTCTTCATAAAAGGAAATCAGGTTTGTCTGACAACTTCTGTCTTTCATGAATCCATGTTGTCTGCTGCTTAAATAGTTTTTTTCCAGCAAGAACTCATCCATGTGGTCTTTTATTAAACGTTCCAGTATCTTCCCAACTATAGAAGTTAAACTAACAGGTCTATAGTTACTTGGTAAAGACTTTGTTCCCTTTTTAAATATGGGCACCACATTGGCCCTGCGCCAATCCAGTGGTACTATTCCTGTCTTTAATGAGTCCCTAAATATTAGATACAGTGGCTTTGAAATGACAGAGCTCAACTCACCTAGGATCCGTGGGTGGATGCCATCAGGTCCAGGTGCTTTATCCACCTTTATTCTGTCTAAATATTTCTGGACCATATCACTTTTGAGCCATTGTGGATTTGGGGCTGTGTCACTCCCACCCCCATTTTGGACATGAGCTCCCCCATGCTCCATTGTATACACAGAGCTGAAGAAAACATTTAATAAATTTGCCTTCTCTTTGTCCCCAGTCACCCACTCTAGATTATTTTGTAAGGGGCCTACATGCTCAGACTTCACCTTTTTACTATTAATATATTTAAAGAATTTTTTGGGGTTTGTCCTACTATCTTTTGCAATCTGTCGTTCGTTTTGAATTTTTGCATCCTTGATTTCCTTTTTGCATATCCTGTTATATTCTTTGTAACATTTAAACAACACTAGTGTTCCTTCATTTTTATATTTTTCAAAAGCTACTTTCTTATTGTTTATAGCTTTTTTAACTTTGACCGTGAGCCACATAGGTTTTATTTTTAGCCTTTTAAACTTATTGCCCATAGGAACATACTTTGCAGTGAGGTTCCACACAGTCTTTTTGAAGAATTCCCATTTCTGTTCTGTGTTCATATGTGCCAATAGTCCCTCCCAGTCCAAGTCCTGGAGAGCAGCCCTCATCCTTGGAAAATTTGCTCTCTTAAAATTTAGTGTTTTAATATTTCCTGTATGTATTTCTTGCTTATAGTTAACATTAAATGAAATCATGTTATGATCACTGCTACCCAGGTGTTCCTTTATCTGAACATTAGTAATAAGCTCTGCATGGTTTGAAATTATCAGGTCCAACAGGGCATCATTCCTAGTTGGGGCCTCAATAAACTGCACCATAAAATTGTCCTGCAATAGGTTTTTAAATTTTTGTCCTTTAACTGTCCCAGAAGTGCCATTAATCCAGTCAATTTCTGGGTAGTTAAAATCCCCCATTATTATCACCGTCCCAGACCTTGCAGCCCTTTCCATCTGTGCAAGGAGCTGAGTCTCCACCTCCTCATTAACATTGGGTGGTTTATAACAAACTCCAATGATTAATTTTGAACTACGCACATCTGTATGCAGTTCCACCCATAATGCTTCAGCCTCATCACACGCTCCATCAACCAGGTTCTCTTTCACGCTTTAATTGTGTATCAAATTAAATGGTCTATTCTTAAGGATGTAGGATATAATTAGGCTCATACAGAATACCTATATTTCTATGAGGTGTCAGCCATCATCATCTTGTATTGTCTGGTACACAACAAAGGGAAAGTTTTTTTTCAAATTAATGCGATTACACAATTTTTCACCTCTTTGCAGAGATTAATTCAACCCTTTAATACCGACACGACATTATGGAAATTACCATAAACCACCGACACGTGCAATAAATTAACACACGATAAAATGCGTAATAGTAACAGTAATCTAAAAAAATACAGCATTCGTTATTTAACGCTAAATTCTGATTTACAGTAGTTTACCGCATTTTATTTGCTGTTATTTAACTCTTATGCCGCAACCGTTTTCATCAGACGAACCGATCGTGTGTCTATCTATCTATCTATCTATCTATCTATCTATCTATCTATCTATCTATCTATCTATCTATCTATCTATCTATCTATCTATCTATCCTATGTGTATGAATAGGTGCAACAATTCCCAGGCTCTGTCTGCTCATTTCACTCATTTAATCTTTATTATTTTAATGTGCTTTCAAAACTAATTTGAAATTATTTAAAATGTATAATTTTCTTAAAAAAATACCTGGTAATCATGCCATGAGGGCCAGGCATTTCCTGTTATACGGTGACAACTATCCTTGTCTTCCAATTGCTCTCCTGTGTTTTTACTCTGAGGCCTGTACACACGGCTGGGAATCCCATCAGGAAAAAAACGTCGATTTTCCTGATGGGATTCCTAGCAAGCTTGCTGTGCATACAGACGGCCATTCAAAAGAACCACCGTTCTTTTGAATTGCAAGAACGTGGTGACGACATCGACTACGACGAGCCGGCGCTCGTCCCAATCGATGCCGTCGCCGCCATCTTGCTACACCCCACACTAGCCTTGTATGCTATAGATGCATGCGTCAAACTCTTATTGAGCATGCGCAGGTTTACCTGGGACAGGTAAGCATACAGACGACCGGTTTTCTCGTCAGGAAACACTCTGCCGGGAAACCCGATGAGAAAATAGAGAGCAAGGTTTTCTATTTTCCCGTCAGGGTTTCTAGGCTGTTTTACTGATGGGAAAACTGCTAGGGAGCATACACATGGCCGGGATTCCCGGCCAAATGCTCTCCTGGCAGTTTTCCTGCTGGGAAAACCGGTCGCGTGTACGAGGCTTCACATGCACTTCCAAGTAAACTATTAGCAGCCATGCTGATTTTCATTTTCACAATCAGGAAACTCACTTTGGGTAATCATGTAAACTGGAGTGTTTATATATATATATTTTTTTTTCCAATAGATTTTTATTAAAGATTTACAACTTACAATCAAAATCGCTCAATCAAGCATTGTGTTGCAAAAAGAGATATGAGATAAAACAAGAGTGTTCAGTGGCGGTAAAACAACGCCACATATATAACAATATATGTTAACAGTTCAGATTTTACAGTAGTAATTCTCAGTTGCTAACAATAGCATAGATCAAAAATACTTTTGAGAATACTTTCGAGAGGAGGGGCTGTCTCCAGCTCCGGGCACTCCCACCTGGGTTCAAGACTGTGTCCAAAGCCCAACCCAGTCCCCCCCCCCTTTCCAATATAAACCAGACAACACATCAGAATCAGTATCTCTCATGGTAGAGCTAGTGGAGACAGAGTTCTTATTGTACCAGGTTAACCATGGATGCCACTTTCTGGCAGCGCTTTCCCTACTCATATCCCTGAGTGCCAGTGTCTTCTCGTATGTGAAATGCAATTGGGTAGTTTGAATTACTTCTCCGATGGTGGGGGGTAGAGAGTTTTTCCACTTCCTTGTGATACACAGTCTAGCAGACAGCAGTATGTGTAGAACAGTGTGTCTCGACCAAACTGGATATTGTTCCAATCCGAGTGAGAGAAGTACTAAACCAGGCTGAGGGGTGGTTACTGAGTGGGAGGCGTCGGAAATCAGATTGAAAATTGATGCCCAGAAATTTGCCAGTACAGGGCAACTCCATAAAGTATGGAGCCGATCCCCTCTAAATCCGCATTTCCTCCAACACCTATCACTCTGCAACCCTCCAAATTTAGATACTCTATCAGGAGTTAAATACCATCTTTGTGAAATCTTAGTAGACAGTTCCCAAAGGGTAGTACAACTGGTAACTGCATACGTGGATTTGCAGGTCGTAGCCCATTGTTGAGTAGTGTATGTACGACCCAGATCTGATTCCCACTTGAGCAGAGGGGCTGGTTTGATAAATGTGCTCTTTTGCTGGATAACGTTATAGGAGAGCGAGATACCTTTAGGGTGGAGGAGGGGTTGTTAAGATAAAGCCATGTAGGTAGGGGTATGTAGCGTTTTCAGGGAGGAAATGTATAGTGTTTTGTTCTTAAATACAGGTATAGGTCAGAGCTGGGTATACTGTATTCTTTTTGTAAGTCGAGGAATGTTTTGAGCTTTCCCTTAACAAAAATGTCATTTATATACAAAATGCCTTTTTCACACCATTTTTTGTAAGAGATCATATCTAGGTTATGCTGTAAGGTCGTGATTGGGACTTTCAGAATAGTGTTGTTGGGGTAACCGTGGCAGAGGTGGACAAATTTCTTATTTGTTTTGGACTGTGGCTGACATTGTAGGGGAGACAAATGATGGAATCTTAGTGGTGGAAGTGGTAGAGAGTGGTAGTGACGTGGGCGGGCCTGCCATTTAAAGGCTTCCACGCATGCGTCAAAGTCATTCGACGCATGCGAGGGACAGCGGGCGCTCGGACATGTACGGTAGGTCTGTACTGACGACCGTACATGTCCGAGCGGGCAGGATTCCAGCGGACGGTTTTAAAACACGTCCAGGAATATTTGTCTGCTGGGAAAAGGCCCGGCGGGCAAATGTTTGCTGGAATTCAGCCCGCTCGCGCCTACACACGACCGAACATGTATGCTGAAACTGGTCCGCGGACCAATTTCAGCATACAAGTTTGGTCGTGTGTACGGGGCCTTAGTGGTGGAAGTGGTAGAGAGCAACCACGAAGTTAAGTCTTTACCTGGAATAAGGGCAGATTCCATCTGGCCCCAGGTGGTGTGTGGCATTGGTGAGAACCATTCCCTGGACTGTGTGAGAACAGAGGCCATATAGTAGTTTTGGAAGTCCACATAGCCAGACCCACCCGCCTTGCGATGTTTGATGAGAATGGTGTGAGCGCATCTAGACTTCTTGCCTTGCCAGGTGAAAGAGGATAAAATGGATTGAAAAGATTTAAAGTACTGGACAGGTATGGCGATTGGTAGGGTCCTGAACAGATAAAGGAGTTGGGGTAGGTGAAACATTTTAAAAGCCGATAGGCGACCCATCCATTAAAAATTAGAGGGGAAAGGGGGCAGCCCTGTCCAGTACCATTAGAGATGTTAAATGGGGATGATAAGGATTCTGCCGAGTATACTTGGACAGAAGGATTAGAGTATAAGGCCATGATTGCTCTGTGTATTTGTCCCGTGAATCCGAATTTACAAAGAGCTGAGGAGAGGTACCCCCAATGTACCCTGTCAAACACTTTTTCAGCGTCTAGGGACAGGAGTACAGAGGGGGTTCCAGAGAGCTCTGCCTGGTGGATGACGTTGATCATTCGTCCTGTGGCGTCAGATGCTTGACGGCCTTTTGTGAAGCCCAACTGGTCCCTGTGGATAAGGGTTGGGAGAATTTCATTTAATCTATTGGTTATCAATGTGGCGTATGTTTTAGCATCTACATTAAGTAAAGAAATGGAATGGAAGTTTTGGGGCGAGGTTGGGTCTTTACCTGGCTTTGGAAGAGTGACTATTATCGCATTTAGCATGTCCATGGGGAAAAACGATGAGGTCGCGGCTAAATTAAACACTTCACAGAGAGTGGGGCTCAGAATATGTTAGAATTTCTTATAGTATTCCCCGATGAACCCATTGGGTCCCGGTGACTTAGAGTTAGGAAGATTTTTAATTGTGTGTTCTAATTCAGGGATAGTGAATGGGGCGTTGAGGGAAGCCAGCTGATCAGTTGAAAGTGAAGGAAGACTAACTTGCTCTAGAAATGTCGTTATGTCCTTCTGGGACGGTTGAATAGTACCTTTATCATCTTTTATGTTATATAAGTCAGCATAATATGCACTGAATGCATTAGTTATCTCATTGGGCTTTAGTAATTTCTCTTTGGTATGAGGGTGGTAGAGGTAAGGAATTTTGGATTTGGTTCTGTGACCTCCAATCTTCAATGCTAACATCTTACCCACTTTGTTTCCTGTAGCATAAGAAGTAGCCCTAACCCTCGTACAAGCCTTCTCAAAGGATTCTAGAAGTAGTGAGCGTAGCTCATGTCGCAATTCAAAAATGTTGGCTTGTAGGGAAGAAGAAGGCTGGATCTTGTTTTGGGATTCAGTGAGTTTAATGTCTGCCGTGAATTGATCAATTTTCTTTGTCCTATACCTTTTTGCCCTGGCTCCTAATTGAATAAAGACACCCCTGATGACAGCCTTGTGAGCGGCCCACACCACCACTGGGTCGGATACCGAATGGGAATTTAGGGAGAAATATTCCTACAGGCGTTGTTGTAAAATTCCAGCAGTGGATGGGTCCCAAAGCAAGGAGTTATTAACCCTCCAGAGGTATGAGTTGTTGTGCGGCGTCTTGGTATCAATAGTGATACTGATAGGGGCATGGTCCGACCAGGAGGTGGCGTGAATCGTCAAGGCCGATACCCTTTGGAGCAGTGACCTGTCAGAAAGGAACAGGTCAATGCGTGAGTAGGTGTTGTGGCACAGGGAAAGAAAGGTATAATCGCGTTCACTCACGTGACAACACCTCCATACATCAAACAGGTTGTTAAAAAATAAAACTTTTAAAGGGAGAGTCATGTCTCTAAGGCCTTGTACAGACGAGAGGATATCCGCTGGAAACTTTTCCAGCGGACATTCCTCATCTGGATTTTGATCTGATGGCTGTACACACCATCAGATCAAAATCCCCGCGGAAAACATCCGCGGTGACGTGGCCGCGCCGTCGCCGCGACAATGACGCGGCGACGTGCGCGACCCTGGAAGGTCAATGCTTCCACGCATGTGTCGAATCATTACGACGCATGTGAGGGATGGGATCGGACGGACTTATCCGGTGAGTCTGTACAGACGACCGGATAAGTCCGCTGGACAGGTTTCCAGCGGATAGATTTCTTAGCATGCTAAGAAATTTTTATCCGCTTGAAAACCGTCAGCTGGACAAATGTCCGCCTGAAAATGTCCACTAGGCCCTACACACGACCAGATCTATCTGCTGGAACTGATACGCGGATCAATCCCAGCTGATAGATCCGGTCGTGTGTACGGGGCCTTAGCACTCGCCGTAGAGTCCAAATCGTGATCTGGGACAAAATTAAAGTCTCCACATAACAGTAGGTGTCCCTGTTGGAAACCCTTAGCTTTTTTCAAGACAGTCCTAAGGAACGCCATTTGCCGCTGGTTTGGCGCTTAAAGAGATACCAAAGTATACTGGATATTGTGGATCAAACATAACAGAATAACATAGCGACCCTCCGGGCCAGACATGCAATTTTGCAACTGAAAAGAGACTGTATTTTGGATGGCAATTAGCACT
This sequence comes from Rana temporaria, assembly GCF_905171775.1. Taxonomy (NCBI): domain Eukaryota; kingdom Metazoa; phylum Chordata; class Amphibia; order Anura; family Ranidae; genus Rana; species Rana temporaria. Next base: position 242,361,286 of record NC_053491.1, read on the forward strand.
CCTCTTTGTTTCTTCGTATAGCATGATGTAAAAACGTGGGAAAACTGTTGGTTTTGGCATCGGGGATGCATATCTTGGACAAAGTGTGTCTCCTGGACACAAAGTATGTCGCATTTTAGCGATATTGCAGATTTCCACATGGAAGAGCATTTGGCCGGGTGATTTAACCCCTTCGCATTTAAGGACAGAATGTTGAAGGACATGTTGCTGAGACAGGGGTGTAGGATGCAAAGTGTTGACTTGTCCTTCATCGTGGTGTCAAGAAAAGGTTGCCCTGTCATGGGGAAGGCTGCAATGGAGGATTGCAGTGATGAAATGGCGTCAGCATTGTGTAGTGCTGTACTCACAGTTCCGGCCTGGTATGCAGGATCCAAGCAAATCCGCGCTTTTGCAGGGCTCTGTGTGCCCGGGGACAGCGGAGGGGATCCAGCGTGAGGTGGAGAGGACAATCCTCCCTCTGCTTCTCCCGGATCGCTGCTGGGGAGGTCTGTATAGGCCGTGGATGTCCGCGCTGCAGTTCCGGCAGTGCCATCTTGTCTGACTCCCCACCGTGCGGGCTGAAACGACTTCGCTGTTAGCTTCTGGAGGTACCGTTTCTCCTTTCTTTTGCGGGACATCTTACTGTCAGGCTCTGCTGACCCTCCTGCGGCGATTTGAGTACTCGATGGCTCGGAGAACCCGCATGTTGATAGTCGTTGTTCGTCCGGCTAGAGGGACCTCAGGATCTAAGCTGCCATTCCTCTCGCGCGCAAGCCAAGCCCCTGAGTGTTTATATTTTGAGAGTAAGTGGCTTCAGAGAGGTGAAGGAGATCAATAGCACTTAAGTTAAATAAAAGAGTAAAAACAAAGGAGAGAACTATATTTTCTTAACTACTTGCCAACCGCGCACCGCCACTCTACGTCGGCAAGATGGCTCTCCTGGGCGAGACCACGTCATTCTACGTCCTCTCTTTCAGCCGCCCCCTGCTTGCCCCCGACTCCCGTGCGTGTGCCCGGCGGGCGCGATCGCCGCCGGGCACACGCGATCGCTCGTTACAGAGCGGGGACCGGGAGCTGTGTGTGTAAACACACAGCTCCCGGTCCTGTCAGCGGGGGAAACGCTGATCTTCTGTTCATACAATGTATGAACAGAGGATCAGTGTTTCCCCATGTGAGGCCACCCCCCCACAGTAAGAACACACAAGGGACATACTTAACCCCTTCCCCGCCCCCTAGTGTTAACCCCTTCACTGCCAGTGGCATTTTTATAGTAATCCAATGCATTTTTATAGCACTGATCGCTATAAAAATGCCAATGGTCCCAAAAATGTGTCAAAAGTGTCCGAAGTGTCCGCCATAATGTCGCAATACCGAAAAAAATCGCTGATCGCCGCCATTACTAGTAAAAAAAATATATTAATAAAAATGACATAAAAATACCCCCTATTTTGTAAACACTATAACTTTTGCGCAAACCAATCAATAAACGCTTATTGCAATTTTTTTTACGAAAAATAGGTAGAAGAATACGTATCGGCCTAAACTGAGGAAAAAAAATGTTTTTTTATATATTTTTGGGGGATATTTATTATGGCAAAAAGTAAAAAATATTATTTTTTTTCAAAATTGTCGCTCTATTTTTGTTTATAGCGCAAAAAATAAAAATCGCAGAGGTGATCAAATACCACCAAAAGAAAGCTCTATTTGTGGGAAAAAAAGGACGACAATTTTGTTTGGGAGCCACGTCGCACGACCGCGCAATTGTCTGTTAAATCGACGCAGTCCCGAATCGCAAAAAGTACTCTGGTCTTTGGGCAGCAATATGGTCCGGGGGTTAAGTGGTTAAAGGAATAAATGTGATGCTCATTTATGATACACAGTGCTTTAGCAAATTAAATCTCATCCCTTTAGGGTTTACGTTTACAAAGCCCGTTAAAAGACATGTATGTTTATTTATTTATTTATTTTTAAGAATTAAACTTGCCTAGGTGGATGCAACATCAGTCTGATGCTGCTTCGGTCCCCGGGTGCCTCTAACACTGAGAACCAAGATATCAAACATCGATGATCACTCGAATCTCACAGCTCCCTGAGCAGAGGGCTGGTGACTGTCAGTCAATGCTCTCTGTTCTGCCCCCCCCCTCACTGGAGTGCTGGGCTGTGCAGGGAGCAGGAGTAGCCAGCCCAGGCTCTCAGCGGCTCATTGCAAGGCTGAGCAGGGTGCTAGTCCAGGCATGAGGGTGGATCCTGACTCCATTGTTGCTATCTAGCCCGAGCTTGGACCAACTCTGTGATGTCACCCAACAGCAGGCTTCAGCAACAAAGTAGCTGGAGTTCAAACTGTCAGTTCATACTGGCTTCTCAGAGAGGTTTCTCTCTCTTCCGCATTTTTTGGCTGCATTAGACCACCTAGCTTGCACCTCTATGGCCATTTATTTTTTCAAACACCTAGCATGAGTGATATGCCTCTATTGCCTCTCTGATGTCCATTCATCCTCTGTGGGACCTGGAGCCCCCACTGGGCTGATGCCTGAATGACACACACTATCTAGCCATTCTTGCTAGTTTGGACTTTTGTTAACGTCCATATTTCTGATTGCTTCAACTTCTTTATCACCCAATTAAGACTTTGTATAAGTTGAAATGCGTTAGATTGATTTTGTGGATATGCAATTTTATTTTAAATGTCATACTTTGTATTTCTGCTCTCTGTATTTTCAGCAGGAACATTTTACAGATTGGGACGTTAATTGTACAGACCAGCTATATTTTGACATTGTTTTTAATAAAGATTTTTTTAATTTTTTATATTCCAATTATGTGATTTATATTGCTACAACAAAGTCCCATGGGAGATATCTCTCGAATGTTTTGCATTTGGGTAATCTGTCTTACACACAAGTGGCTAAACGTTGACGCAAAAGAGCATCATCATTTACACAAGAACAAGAATTAAAAGGAGGATCCAATAAAATGTAATGAAGCTAAATCAGAAGACTTGGGTATGTAAGTATCAGGATATAGCAATTACTCTACAAATGATTATTAAATTCTAAGTTAATCGAAAGCATTTAGAAAGCATTTTGTCTAAGTGCTAAGTGACATCAAAAGTATTCACTGTAGCGGAATAATAACATTACATTTGTTATTTTCAGTTAGATCTACTAATCTTAGTAAGTACACATGGCAGCCAAACCCTACTGTGGGATTTGTTACCTGCATCCTTAAAGTGTTAGTATTCTGTTAAAACTTATTTAACACTTTAAAAACATTAATTTATTAAAACTGCCAAGTCTGCTCTCATTCCTTTAAAATGATTGTAAGGCTCAGTTTTTTTTTTTTTAAATATAAAACATGTCATACTTACCTCCACTGCAGTTCGTTTTGCACAGAGTGGCCCCGATCCTCATCTTCTTGGGTCCACGGCTTCTCTGGTAGCTCCTCACTGCATCGTGTAACCCTCTAGGAGAACGCTCCTGAGTCCAGCATTCAGCATTAATAGACGGCGAATGTAGGACTCGGTGCCGCCACCCCGACACATACATCATTGGATTTGATTGACAGCAGCGTGATCCAATGGCTGCGCTGCTGCAATATTCCCTGTGAGTAGAGGGAGAGAGGTGAGAAGTGATGCATCCAGGCACATTGATGGATTGACTGAGGCCTCAGGGAAGTATGCCATGGTGCATGATGGGACCGTGACGTCATAAGAGGCCTAGATAAATTGGTGCGAGCCGCGTACCCGGCATTACAGCGGGAGGAAGCGACGCATCAACATCGGAAGAAAAGAACAAGGCAGAAGACGGCAAAGAAGAGCGGGCCACGCCGCTGCTAGTAAGAGAGCTAAAAAGAAGATAGCAGCGGCCAGCCCCGAAGAAGGCACCGGAGAGCAAGCGGAAGATGAACCGTGGAGCGCCGAGGCGACATCGGAGAGCGGAGAAGATGGAAGAAGACCCCCCGGAGAGTAGAGAAGACCCCCGGAGCTGACTAATAAATTATTTTAAAACCCTGTGTTGTGTGTTTATTTTATTGACATTTTTCTTGCAGGTGAATGGGTAGGGGTACGATGTACCCCATATTCATTCACCTAGGGTGGGGGGCCGTTACCTGGGGGCCCCCTTATTAAAGGGGGCTCCCAGATTCCGATAAGCCCCCCGTCTGCAGACCCCGACAACCAATGGCCAGGGTTGTCGGGAAGAGGCCCTGTCCTTATCAACAGGGGGACAGGGTGCTTTGGGGTGGGGGGGCCGCAGGGCGCCCCCCTGCACCGGAGCACCCAACCCCCCCATGTTGAGGGCATGCGGCCTGGTCTGGCTCAGGAGGGGGGCGCTCGCTCGTCCCCACTCCTTTCCTGACCAGCCGGGCGGCGTGCTTGGATACGGGTCTGGTATGGATTGTGGGGGAACCCCCATGCCGTTTTTTCGGCGTAGGGGGTTCTCCTTATAATCCATACCAGACCTAAGGGCCTGGTATGCCCCCTGTGGGGGAACCCATGCCGTTTTTTTATTTTAAATTTGGCGTGGAGTTCCCCCTCATGATTCATACCAAACGCCGCGGCTAGAATTGGTGGGAATCCAAGTCGGATCCCCATCGCTTCTATGATGCGCTCGCTGGAACGTGCTTTTCCTATTCCAGCGAGTGTGAGATGTCGGCACCATGCCGCCGAGAATCAGCGCGATGCCGTCATGCTGGAAACACATTCTCGGTGACAGGGACTGTAGCAAGGTGGGGAGCATATCAAGTTGTAAAATAAATTAATCAAATACTGTGAGGAGGAAGCGGGGGAGGGGAGGAGATGCTCTATATTTTTGTCTATGGATGCACACAGCCTGACTGGGGATCAAGCCTGCATGTCTGTCCCCATAGTAAGCGTTTTGCTTTAGGGCCAGACAACGAAAAGGAGGAGCTATGAGTATCAGTAGGGGACCCTAGCTGAGGAGGTCATGGGCCACTCAAAAAACAAGTTGCCTTTAAAAACATTATACTATATTATAATTCTTCTTAATAAGACTGACATAAAACAATTCAATAGGGGTTTTTACCAATTTTCCTTCCTGAAAAAAAGATAAGCTATAATATAAAAATCATATGCATTGTGACTTACATGTAAGCATAGAAAATCGTAATTCATTTAGAATCATTAAATTCATTAAAAATGTCAGCTTTTCCAATTCACTAAATTATTCCCCCCAGCATAATTCTAAAGTATTGTAAGGTGAAAATGTTTTTACAACTGGATGTACAAATATCTGAAAAAAAGTTTAGGGAAGACAAAAGTATGTCTATAGGATCATACACTGGGTAAGAAGACTGACTAGAAGACCCCGGGTGTGTTAATAATGAAAACTGGGCACCTCAAAACTTGTGTGAGAAGACAGCGCAGCCATGTTCTCTGACCTTTGTTTTAGCCGCAGTCTCCCCTTTCTGTTACTGGCTAAAATCCAGGGAGGGCATCTGCTACAATTACCAACATCTAGCTGCATTCCAAAACATCCATATTAGTCCATTTATAGGTCACAACAGAACATCTTAACCATTTGACCATAGGAAGGTTTTACTGACTTCATAAATCAGGCCACTTTTTACAACACTGTACGCAAATGAAATATATAGCCTTTTTTTTTTTTTTTACACAAATAGAGCTTTCTTTTGGTGGTATTTGATCACCACTGGGTTTTTTATTTTTTGCAATAAAAACAAAAAAAGACCAAAAATCCTGAAAAAAACAACAACCAATGTTCTACTTTCTGTTATAAAACATGTCCAACAAAATCTAATTTCATCATAAATTTAGGCCAAAATGTATTCCGCTACATGTCCTTAGTAAAAAGACCCGGAAAAGTTTTATCCCTATTGTGGGGTCACCAATATGGTATTTGTAAATTGAAATCATATCCCCTCTCAAGCATCTCTTCTCCAGAGAGAATAAGTTCAGTGCTCGCAACCTTTCTTCACAACTAATATCCTCCAGTCCCTTTTAGGGATGAGCCGAACACCCCCCGGCTCGGTTCGCAGCAGAACGTGCGACCAGGCAACAAATTTGTTCGAACAAGCGAACACCGTTAAAGTCTATGGGACACGAACATGAAAAATAAAAAGTGCTAATTTGAAAGGTTAATATGCAAGTTATTGTCATAAAAAGTGTTTGGGGACCCGTGTCCTGCCCCAGGGGACATGTATCAATGCAAAAAAAAGTTTTAAAAACTGCAGTTTTTTCAGGAGCAGTGATTTTAATAATGCTTAAAGTGAAACAATAAAAGTGAAATATTCCTTTAAATTTCGTACTGGGGGGTGTCTATTGTATGCCTGTAAAGTAGCGCATGTTTCTGCACAAAATGACATTTCTAAAGGAAAAAAAGTAATTTAAAACTACTCGCGGCTATATAAATTGTCGCGTCCTGGCAATACAGATAAAAGTAATTGAAAGTCATTGATAAATAAAAATAAAAAAATGCGTGGGGGTCCCCCCAAATTCCATTACCAGGCCCTTCAGGTCTTCAGGTTCATCCTATTATATCTTTTCATGTGACGCTGAAGAAATTACACTTTGCTACAATGTAAAGTAGTGAGTGTACAGCTTGTATAACTGTAAATTTGCTGCTTCCTCAAAATAACAACACACAGCCATTAATGTCTAAACTGCTGGCAACAAAAGTGAGTACATCCCTAAGTGAAAATGTCCATATTGGGCCCAAAGTGTCAATATTTTGTGTGACCACTATTATTTTCCAGCACTGCCTTAACCCCTCTTGGGCATGTAGTTCACCAGAACTTCACAGGTTGCCAATGGAGTCCTCTTACACTCCTCCATGATGACATCACAGATCTTGCGCTCCTCCACCTTCCGTTTAAGGATGCCCCACAGATGCTCAATAGGGTTTAGTTGTGGAGACATGCTTGGCCAGTCCATCACCTTTGCCCTCAGCATCTTTAGCAAGGCAGTGGTCATCTTGGAGGTGTGTTTGTGGTCGTTATCATGTAGAGAGGGGATCGTGCTCTGCTTCAGTATGTCACAGTACATGTTGGCATTCATGGTTCTCTCAATGAACTGTAGCTTCCCAGTGCCGGCAACACTTATGCAGCCCCAGAGTCCATGACACTCCCATCACTGTAGGCAAGACACATTTGTCTTTGTACTCCTCACCTGGTTTCCGGCACACACACTTGACACTATCTGAACCAAATACGTTTATCTTGGTTTCATCAGACCACAGGACATGGTTCCAGTAATCTATGTCCTTAGTCTGCTTGTCTTCAACAAACTGTTTGCAGGCTTTCTTGCGCATCATCTTTAGAAGAGGCTTCCTTTTGGAACGACAACCATTTAGACCATTTTGATGCAGTGTGGGGCATATGGTCTGAGTACTGACAGGCTGACCCCTTCAACCTCTGCAACAAAATGCTGGCAGCACTCATAAGTCTATTTCCCAAAGACAAAGTCTGGATATGACTATGAGCACGTAGCCTATGCCTTCTTTGTGTAGAGCAACAATTGTTTTTTTCAGATCCCCAGAGAGTTCTTTGCTAGGAGGTGCCATGTTGAACTTCCAGTGACAAGTATGAGAAAGTGAGAGCGATAACAGTAAATTTAACACACCTGCTACCCATTCATACCACAGACCTTGCAACATTAATCAGTCATATGACACAGGGGAGGGAAAATGGCTAAATGGGCCCAATTTGGACATTTTCACTTAGGAGTTTACTCACTTTTGTTGCCAGCAGTTTACACATTAATGGCTGTGTGTTGAGCTATTTTGAGAGGGCAGCCAATTTACACTGTTATACAAACTGTACACTCACTACCTTACATTGTAGAAAAGTGTAATTTTCTTCAGTGTTGTCCCATAAAAAGATCTAAAAAAATATTTACAAAAATGTGAGGGGTGTACTCACTTTTCAGAAAAAAACTAAAGACCCATCTATTGTGAGGGTTAAACTGAAGGAAAATGGATGCCAAGCGGCTTGAGGCGATTCAGTTCGCATTTGTAGCGCTATATAAGTAATTCACTCACTCACTCATATATATGAAAAACAGATTATAGCGCACACATGCAAAAATGACATTTATCCTGCAGGGCTAGTTAAAAACACCTGAACATATTCAAAAATACAGAGGTTTGGTCACACTATATGGTCATATAGTGCTAAGCCCACTTTCTGTGACAATGTACCCCGAATTAGTTGGTCCTAACCTGTTAATAGAATGAAAGAACCTGTGTCTCAACCTTGGGAGATAAACTCCTCTATAAGGGCTCTTTCACACATCCGTGATGATCCGCCAGCTGAACCTCCGTTTGCTCAGTGGGGATCGCTCCGCTGATCCCCACTGAGACGGCGGATGATAGGGCGGTCCCCACACACTGTGCAGGGACCGCCCTTTCAGATCTCCGCTCTCCCCTATGGGGGGATCGGATGAACACGGACCGTCTATCCGTGTTCACCTGATCCGATCCGCAGACGGATGGAAAAACAGGGTTTTCCTCCATCTGCAAAATCGGAGGATTGCAGACCCAGATGAGATGGGGTGTCAGCAGATGTCCATCCGCTGACACCCGCAATCTCATAGGGATCAATGTATGTCCCTTTTTCATCGTAAACGGATGGATGAAAAAGCGGACATACGGTCTGCATGTGTGAAAGAGCCCTAAGGGAGAACTGAAGGGATTCCTCCTATACACTGGTGGCCACTAATGAGAGGTAATGAAAAGGGAGAGGGGTGCTCCAGCCCAAGAGACCCGGTCAGGGTCTATACAAAAACATACTTGGGGGACACACCCTAAAAATGCTATACATATGTGTGCTATAATCAGTTTTGTACTGTCTTTGGTATTATAGCAGCACCATCTTGGATGTATAGCATTTTTAGGGTGTGCCCCCAAGTATGTTTTTGTATACTGTATATATATATATATACAGGTGGTTCTCTAAAAATTAGCATATTGTGATAAAGTTCATTATTTTCTGTAATGTACTGATAAACATTAGACTTTCATATATTTTAGATTCATTACACACAACTGAAGTAGTTCAAGCCTTTTTATTGTTTTAATATTGATGATTTTGGCATACAGCTCATGAAAACCCAAAATTCCTATCTCAAAAAATTTGCATATTTCATCCGACCAATAAAAGAAAAGTGTTTTTAATAAAAAAAAAGTCAACCTTCAAATAATTATGTTCAGTTATGCACTCAATACTTGGTCAGGAATCCTTTTGCAGAAATGACTGCTTCAATGCGGCGTGGCATGGAGGCAATCAGCCTGTGGCACTGCTGAGGTGTTATGGAGGCCCAGGATGCTTCGGTAGCAGCCTTAAGCTCATCCAGAGTGTTGGGTCTTGCGTCTCTCAACTTTCTCTTCCCAATATCCCACAGATTCTCTATGGGGTTCAGGTCAGGAGAGTTGGCAGGCCAATTAAGCACAGTAATACCATGGTCAGTAAACCATTTACCAGTGGTTTTGGCACTGTGAGCAGGTGCCAGGTCGTGCTGAAAAATTAAATCTTCATCTCCATAAAGCTTTTCAGCAGATGGAAGCATGAAGTGCTCCAAAATCTCCTGATAGCTAGCTGCATTCACCCTGCCCTTGATAAAACACAGTGGACCAACACCAGCAGCTGACATGGCACCCCAGACCATCACTGACTGTGGGTACTTGAAACTGGACTTTAGGCATTTTGGCATTTCCCTCTCCCCAGTCTTCCTCCAGACTCTCGCACCTTGATTACCGAATGACATGCAAAATTTGCTTTCATCCGAAAAAAGTACTTTGGACCACTGAGCAACAGTCCAGTGTTGCTTCTCTGTAGCCCAGGCGCTTCTGCCGCTGTTTCTGGTTTAAAAGTGGCTTGACCTGGGGAATGCGGCACCTGTAGCCCATTTCCTGCACACGCCTGTACACGGTGGCTCTGGATGTTTCTACTCCAGACTCAGTCCACTGCTTCCGCAGGTCCCCCAAGGTCTGGAATCGGTCCTTCTCCACAATCTTCCTCAGGGTCCGGTCACCTCTTCTCGTTGTGCAGCGTTTTCTGCCACACTTTTTCCTTCCCACAGACTTCCCACTGAGGTGCCTTGATACAGCACTCTGGGAACAGCCTATTCGTTCAGAAATTTCTTTCTGTGTCTTACCCTCTTGCTTGAGGGTGTCAATGATGGCCTTCTGGACAGCAGTCAGGTCGGCAGTCTTACCCATGATTGCGGTTTGGAGTAATGAACCAGGCTGGGAGTTTTTAAAAGCCTCAGGAATTTTTTGCAGGTGTTTAGAGTTAATTAGTTGATTCAGATGATTAGGTTAAGAGCTCGTTTAGAGAACCTTTTCATGATATGCTAATTTTTTGAGATAGGAATTTTGGGTTTTCATGAGCTGTATGCCAAAATCATCAATATTAAAACAATAAAAAGGCTTGAACTACTTCAGTTGTGTGTAATGAATCTAAAATATATGAAAGTCTAATGTTTATCAGTACATTACAGAAAATAATGAACTTTATCACAATATGCTAATTTTTTGAGAACCACCTGTATATATATATGATCGCTTCATACCATTAATTCATAATTAATTTAAATGTTTTTATTTTATTTTTATATATAATTGTATTATTATGACCAATTCCACGTTAAGAAGTACCCTATTCCTTGTCCTAATATAATGCATATGTTTTTGTATCTCAATTAATATAACTCATGCACATACCCCCCCCCCCCTTTTTTTTATTAAAATTTTTTTAATAATACTGTTTTTAATAATCAATTCTTAAGTACGTTAATTGTTCTTTTAATTACTTGGTAATTCCTTTTTTTTAACCCAGAATTACTCAATTCTTTCTGTTTACATATTTAGGGCCAGATTCACAAAGGAAATACGCCGGAGTATCTACTGATACTCCGGCGTATTTTCAAATTTGCCGCGTTGTATCTTTATTTGTAATTTACAAAAAAGATACGACGGCTTTTGGCCTACGATCCGACAGGCGTACGGCTTTGTACGCCTTCGGATCCTAGGTGTAATTTTCCGGCGGCCGCTGGGTGGAGTTCGCATAGTTTTCCAGCTGATTACGGCGATCCATGAAGATACACGCGTTCTTCGCAATCTCTTACGTCGTCGCTAGTCGGTTTTTCCCATCGCAAACTTAGGCCTGCTTTTTCATGGCTTATCTTTAGAACAGCCATGTTAAAGTATGGCAGTCGTTCCCGCGTCGAATTTAAAATTTTTTTTGCGTAAAACGTCTGAGAATACGAAACGACGTAACGCACGTCGCCGTTCAAACAATATGTCGGGGCGCCGTAATTTCGCGCATAGCACGTCGGGAAATTTCCTAACGGAGCATGCGCAGAACGTTCGGCGCGGGAACGCGCCTAATTTAAATGGTACACACCCCATTTGAATTAGGCGGGCTTGCGCCGGATGGCTTTACGTTACACCGCCGTAAGTTTACACGCAAGTGCTTGGTGAATCAGGCACTTGCTCTGAAAACTTGCGGAGATGTAACGTAAAGGGGATACGTTACGCCGCCGCAGATAACTGTGAATCTGGCCCTTAGTTGCTAATTTTTAGTTGGAATGAGTGTACAAATACGCTGAGCTTCATAACCAATTTTGTTAATAGCCAGCATATTTATGTTGGTTTCCATGTTTATTTATATAATTTATTCTTCTAGCTCGCTTTCTGATTGATGGGTCTGCCAGGCTATCTTACAATATTCTCTCCTCTAGCCCTCCTTTTATTATAAGACTGTTAGACATGTTAGCCAATCAAGGTCTGAAGAAGAAGCAGCAGCTTTGAAATTCGTTACCGCCTCCTATACGTCTGAACGACAATCATCTTCTTCCTGTGATGCCCAGCGCCATCCTGTGGTTCACACGGGTCACGGCTGTGATCTGCTGCTTCTGGATTCCTGATTCCTGATTCTTGAATCCATCACAAACACCATTTGTGCTCAAGGCTGCCACGGCTTTCAGGATGTTTTGGAGTGACTCGAGAACTGGCGATTCCTGTATACATGCTAGTTTGATTAATCCATCTTGTTGTGAGTTGCTATTCTTCTTTTACTAATAAACCTACGATTTAATGCTGCACTTAGTCTGGCACCCCTATGTTGCTGCTGTACCTACAGAGTACACTGCTCCGCTCTAAGAATGCTGCCTTCAGGTGCTGATTGAATAAAATCATGGACTAACTTATGGACTACATGATCTAGTGTGTTTCATATATGTACATATGTATGTATATATATATATATATATATATATATATATATATATGCACATTTTGGTCATTCCAGTTGTCATATAATTTTCACCTAATGACATCAGTCTAGCGCCAATGTTCAGCCTGTTATAGTTGCAAAGGGTGGGAAATGTTGGGACTTTAAATGAAGCAGCTGACTAGTTGAGGTTGGGTACAAAAATAAGACATATTGGGGTAGATTCACAAAGGAGATACGACGGCATATCTCCAGATACGCCGTCATATCTCTGAGTCTGGGCGGTCGTATCTATGCGCCTGATTCATAGAATCAGTTACTCATAGATTTCTATTAGATCCGACCGGCGTAAGTCTCTTACGCCGTCGGATCTTAACTGCATATTTACGCTGGCCGCTAGGGGCGTGTACGCTGATTTACGCCTAGAAATATGTAAATCAGCTAGATACACGAATTCACGAACGTACGCCCGGCCGACACAGTACAGTTACGCCGTTTACGTTAGGCTTTTCCCGGCGTAAAGTTACCCCTGCTATATGGTGGCATACATGCGGCGTATCCTATGTTAAGTATGGACGTCGTTCCTGTGTCGAATTTTGAAAAATGTACGTTGTTTGCGTAAGTCGTCCGTGAATGGGGCTGGACGTCATTTACGTTCACGTCGAAACCAATACGTCCTTGCGGCGTACTTTGGAGCAATGCACACTGGGAAATTCCACGGACTGCGCATGCGCCATTCGTGAAAAACTTCAATCACGTCGGGTCATGGTTAATTTACATAACACACGCCCACCTCTTCACAATTTGAATTAGGCGAGCTTACGCTGGCCTATTTGCGCTACGCCGCCGCAACTTTCTTTTGAGAATACGGCACTTGCCTGTAAAAGTTGCGGAGGCGTAACGTAAATAGGATACGTTATGCCCGCACAAAGATACGCCATTCTATGTGAATCTACCCCATTTTATTTGCATGGGTGCATGATAGTATAAATCGCATGTATTGAGGTGGTGTGTGCACCGCACATGGTATCATATATTTGTAAGTAGCATGTACAACCATACATAATGAAGGATGGACATTACAGCATGAACATAGTAACAAATCATTGGTCTAAATAGGATTTTATTCAGATACATTCAACCACCTCCTTGACTTATATAATCATTGATCCATTCTTCAACATTCCATGCTGGGGAGGGGTATATCTGTGGCAGACGCCATCTTTATTGGTTCTTCCCGCGGGTTCCAGGTGTGGCATCCACCTTTAGGGTGCGCGCATCCAACGGACCCCGGCGATGGCCTTCCAGGCCAGGGTCATATGCTACACAGAGCTCCAAACTGCTGAGAGGGGCCCCAGTGACTTACTGGGCCCCCCACTTTACTGAGAAGATCCCAGGCTGGGTGCCGCTCGATTGGGGGGTCAGATTGAGGAGAACCCGGAGGCAGGTTGTCCAACAGAGCTTGAACGAACCATCGGGGATCTGGTGACTGGAATGCTGACAGGTACTCTTTGCTGTCATCCGGCGACCTATGTTCAATCTACTGGGATGATTCGCTCAATTCTTCCATTTAGCTCATTCAAATACTAGGCCTGTGGCAGAGGCCCTAGAGCCAGGTCTGTGGCAGAGGCCTGTTCCTCCCAGCAACCTAAAGTGACACTTCGGCTGCCAGGCTTGTGGCAGAAGTCTGTCCAGGGGCACTTCACCCCCTCTGGCTAGAGTGGCAACAAACGGTGACTACTATTATTGTGCTGATGAGAGCAGGATTGCTCTTTCTATATCCAGGCCTGATACCGCAAGTTCTCTATCGCTTCATCAACCTTTTCCTTCATACTGCATGTTGATGTTGGCTATGTTGGGCCTGAAATAAAGCATTTGAAAACCTTTCTTCATGTACTGGACATTCGCTCACTACTTTATTCATCAGCTACACCCCTAGACAACTTTGAGGTAACTTAATATGCCAATCCCAACAACAAACGAGCGGCTCCTGCGGGGGTAGCACTACAGCTTTATTAAAAAATGTTATGTTTACACTGTCTCTTTAAAAGTTGCACTTTTATTGCTTTCACAAGGGATAAACAACATCCTTTTGTGATAGCATGGGCAGTAACAGGTTCTCTTTACTGAGACATCAGGGGTCTATTATATCCCAGATTTCTTCTCAGCCCTTAAAAGCATCTGATCAAGCCAAGATTGGTTTGATCAGATGCCTACACAAGCAAGTAACGGCCTGCTTACAGTAAGCTTAAACTGGAAGTGACAAAATACGTGTCACTTCCAGTCTCTTAGACCAAAGAGATGATCTGGGTAGTTCCAGTCTTCGTACATCTCTAAGGTAAGCCAGCTGAACCGTGGGCCAGGAGAGCCTGGAAAGGAGGCAAAAGGAGAACCCATTCCACTACTTATAAAAGCGATCCAATTACTTTTCCTTTATTTAGCATTGCTGACTGAAAAGATTGATACTGGGGTCATGACTGGAGCCCACTGAACCTCTGAATCCTGAAGATGTATTGGTACACCCATTTGAGGGAATTTTGATAAACAAACATATGACATGACCATGAGATTTAATTTCCGCAAACAAATATTAGTATTTTAGGTATGGTGACTGCTTTAGGATTTACACCAATTATTATGTACCGTACTTACATTTTACTTGGAACTTGTTATAGGAATATAGCTATAAATGACAGATGCATCTTTAATGCAACCCCCCCCCGAATAAAGTTCCTTTAATGTACAGTTTCAAATAGGACCACATGCCTGTTACATGTACATTTTTACACCTGCTCAGAGCTGATAAAACATAATAATGTGCATATATACAGTACAGACCAAAAGTTTGGACACACCTCATTCAAAGAGTTTTCTTTATTTTCATGACTATGAAAATTGTAGATTCACACTGAAGGCATCAAAACTATGAATTAACACATGTGGAATTATACATAACAAAAAAGTGTGAAACAACTGAAAATATATTTAATATTCTAGGTTCTTCAAAGTAGCCACCTTTTGCTTTGATTACTGCTTTGCACACTCTTGGCATTCTCTTGATGAGCTTCAAGAGGTAGTCACCTGGCACAGCACCCCATCACTCTCCTTCTTGGTCAAATAGCCCTTACACAGCCTGGAGGTGTGTTTGGGGTCATTGTCCTGTTGAAAAATAAATGATGGTCCAACTAAACGCAAACCGGATGGAATAGCATGCCGCTGCAAGATGCTGTGGTAGCCATGCTGGTTCAGTATGCCTTCAATTTTGAATAAATCCCCAACAGTGTCACCAGCAAAGCACCCCCACACCATCACACCTCCTCCTCCATACTTCACGGTGGGAACCAGGCATGTAGAGTCCATCCGTTCACCTTTTCTGCGTCGCACAAAGACACAGGGGTTGGAACCAAAGATCTCAAGTTTGGACTCATCAGACCAAAGCACAGATTTCCACTGGTCTAATGTCCATTCCTTGTGTTCTTTAGCCCAAACAACTCTCTTCTGCTTGTTGCCTTTCTTTAGCAGTGGTTTCCTAGCAGATATTCTACCATGAAGGCCTGATTCACACAGTCTCCTCTTAACAGTTCTAGAGATGTGTCTGCTGCAAAAGGTGGCTACTTTGAAGAACCTAGAATATGAAATATATTTTCAGTTGTTTCACACTTTTTTGTTATGTATAATTCCACATGTGTTAATTCATAGTTTTGATGCCTTCAGTGTGAATCTACAATTGTCATAGTCATGGAAATAAAGAAAACTCTTTGAATGAGAAGGTGTGTCCAAACTTTTGGTCTGTACTGTATATCAGGTCTGGCCATAAAAAAAAATGCCAGCTTCTGTATGCACTCAAACTAGCTATTGTTCTTCATGGTCAAAGCATAAGTTTCTAAGCATGCTGGGCATTCTGGAGGCGTACCCTGGCAATGAAACTACAACTTCAGGGGTCATTTAGATATTTACTTAGTAGAGTGGGGAGGGGGGGTGGTTAAATGTGTTGTGGCCTTATGATCTATAACATTCCTAGTGTAAATAAGAATCCCCGTCTTCCAAAGAAAACGTCATAATTTTAGTGTATATAAACATGACATGAATGTGAGATTTAATTTCCACAAACAAATATTTGTATTTAAGTAAGGTGATTACTTTAGGATATACAGCAATTATTATGTAGTTATACGTTACTTGGACCTTATTAGAAGCTTATAGGCTTAAATGATAAGTGCACCTTTCATGCAACTCCCTGGATTCATTTCACAAAGTTTACACTGCCTGACCTGCCCAAGGGCCCATAAAATGTATGGTAGCACATACGATTGAAGGAGCCGCTGATGTATGGGTCCTCTAATTCTGGATAAAAATTATGTTTCTGGCAATGCCACACTCTCTGACACACTAAAGCTAAAGAAAGGAATTTTATATTGGGAAATACTGCCCACAATGCAGAATACAGAATGGCTTAAGTGGATAACAATGGTTCAAGGTGTAAATATCCAAATTGTAACCCAAGGCAAGGTGTCACTGTCCTTTTAAGACGTGGACAAGGAAGTCATGGTCTGTGGTCTCTCACCACTATTCAGTCTGTTATTAAGTCAATTTCGGCTCTCTGGCATCAGAAATCAGTGATGCTGGCGGTGACAGAATGCTGTCATGATGATGTCTTAATGAACCCGTTGCCACTTCTTTCCTCCAGTTCACTGCATCTCTCCAACTGCGCCCTCCACACAGATGTAGAAGCCCAGTCTCTCTCCAACACCAAACTCTCAGGGCAGGCAGCTATCCAACTCATAAGCTCAGTCTCTACCCACTTCTCACATCCAAGCCTTTTTCTCCTGCTGCAGCTTGCTGTCCTCCTGGGACTTGTAGTCCTACCCAGTCCTTGGCTTGATAGAGAACTGTCCCCATAGTTCCAAGCAGCTCCATGCAGCCTGTTTTCTCTCCATGACTGCACAGCAGCCACTCAGTGTCAACTGCTGTCCTGGGCAGTTGACGGGGTCTTCTTTAGCAGAAGATGCAGCCCTACCAAAATGTTCTCTGTCCTCTCTCTCCTCCTCCCCTCACAAACACTCTTCCATTAACTGGTAGCAGCACTTAGAAAAGCTATTATTGTTCATGGCCAAAGTTAAATGAGTTGTGATGTTTAGTGTGACTGAAAACTGAGCAGAGGGTAAATTCAGTGTCACACAGGTTAAATAGTAAAAAAAAACAAAAAAAAACAACATTCTCCTTTCGGTGATCTATGTACCTTACAAGGATTTTAACAAACTTTGTTGCAAATTCCTACCTTTTGTTATTCTGAAGAAATCCCTGTGTGTTTGTCGGTATCCACATGGAAAGTGAATCTAATGGGAGTGGCTTCATAGTTATCAATTTCCTGCTGCACCTGTAGGGCTCTAATAAGGAAAATGGCAGGGTCTGCATCCCTTTAGGCCGCGTACACACCATCGGTCCAAACCAATGAAAATGGACCGAAGTTCAGTTTCATCGGTCCAAACCGACCGTGTTTACGGGCCCATCGGTCTTTTGTCCTTCAGACAAAAATGATAGAACTTGCTTTAAAATCAAACCGATGGACCGCTGACCGATAGGTCCAAACCGATGGTTAGTACACAAAAGCATCGGTTCAAAACCCGCGCATGCTCAGAATCAAGTCGACGCATGCTTGGAAGCATTGAACTTCGTTTTTTTCAGCACGTTGTGTGTTTTACGTCACCGCGTTCTGACCCGATCGGATTTTGAACTGATGGTGTGTACGCAGCACATAAGACCATCAGGCCGCTTCAGCGGTGAACCGATGAAGACGGTCCGTCGGACCATTCTCATCGGATGGATCGACCGTGTGTACGCCGCCTTAGACATAATTTCCTATTGGGAGTATCTAGCCAAAACATGACATTTGTGTTGCAAGGGATGCCTAATGTCTGACTTGTATCTTATTGCAGACTTCTAGGAAAATTGGTGAGCCAATCAGCAGGAAATTATGTTTCTGGGGGCGTTCTGTATATATTCTGTGTACAGAACATCTCCAGGTAGCCATATTGCATTGCATTTTCCAGAAAATTACAGAGCTGCTGATTAAAAAGGAAAGGTCATTTTTAATAACATTCAATCTTCAATTACAATATGTCTTCAGTCACTTTATGCTACATATATATGAATATATATATATATATATATATATATATATATATATATATATATATATATATGTGTATTTTTATTCATTTCTTGCAATTTTTTCCCCCATAAAAGTGGAGTTACCCTTTAAGCAAGGTTGTTTAATGTCAGGTGTCTCTGCTCATCCAGAAAGGTTGTCCTTTCTTCTACATTATTGAGTCCTGTGTACATTTCCTACGCTCTAGACAGCAGTTGGTGGGGCACCTTGATCCCCTAATAAACAAGCACTGGTCTTTAGAGGGTTAAGCTTCTTCTAGTATGGTTTCATAAAAGCAACTAGTAACTGTGGATTCCCAAGAGGATTGTGGAAAAGAACCGGTTAAGTGACTTTAAGCTTTATTTATTCTGAGAATGTGTGCAGGTGGCCTTAAAGCTGGCATGGATGCCAGGAAGTGTCACAGAAGGCAGGCTGGCAATGCAACAGAAATAAAAGACGGCAGACATTCCAGATCAGGCATAAGGAATGTCAGCATGAAGACATGTGACTTAACAGCACTGCTGAAATTCACGCAAGCAATAGTGGAATACCATGCCATTCACAAACAAACCTTCTCTGGGCATTAACAGGATATGCATTCATGTTTACCCTGGCTCTGAGAGAAAGCTTTGATAGTTTGACTCTGATGAGTTCTCTAATCAGGTCATCAGCCCACTTAGAAATAAACAAAATACTTTTCTGTCTAATTCATACACTGCACAATGACAATAAGCGGATAAAGTAAAGCTTAACCCCAGGCAAACATCTAAATACACAAATTAAATTCATATATGAGAGAGGTTTTAGTCTCCAAAAGCTTTGTATTTCTGTCCATAAGGTTCTAAGATATTCACAGCTAATTTGTAGTTCTGTCAGGACATGAGACCTGATTTTCTCTGCAGTTCAGCAACACTTAGGCCGGGTACACACGGGCAAACATGTACGATGAAACCGGTCTGTCGGACCGTTTTCACCGTACATGTCTGCCCGGGGACTTCTGTATGATGGCTGTACTAACCATCGTACAGAAGTCCGCGCGTAAACAATACGCGGGGCGTGTCCACGCCGTTGCTGCGACGATGACGCGGCGATGACGCGGCAACGTGGGCGGGCCTGCCTTTTAAATGCTTCCACGCATGCGTCGAAAGTCATTCGACGCATGCGAGGGACGGCGGGCGCTCGGACATGTACGGTAGGTCTGTACAGACGACCATACATGTCTGAGCGGGCAGGATTCCAGCGGACGGTATTAAAACAAGTCCAGGAATATTTGCCCGCTGGGAAAAGGCCCGGCGGGCAAATGTTTGCTGGAATTCTGCCCGCTCGCGCCTACACACGGCCGAACATGTATGCTGAAACTGGTCCGCGGACCAGTTTCAGCATACATGTTTGGTCGTGTGTATGGGGCCTTACAGGTCTTCTTTCCACTCTCGCCTGTGATTGGACAAATAAAGGAGTTGTAAATAATAATAAATTTTTTGCTGAAATGACTGTTTACAGGGTCATTGTTTATAGAGACATAATAGTTAACTGATTCCTTTTAAAAACGATTAAAAATAGATAATTATCAATCATATAATGTACCTCTAGTTTCTAGTTTCGTTTTTGCATGTTTCCTGCCTCTGCTGTACAGAGCCACAGAGCCAATACAGGGCAGTGATGGTTTGGAAAACAAAACTGATTGGTGCTGTGGGGTTTTAGACACACAGTAATTACACCTCCTTGATTAGTGACCACAGAGAGAAAGCTCCCAGTACTGCGGTTATCAGGAAACAGACAACCAGGAAGTGTGGAGATCAGAGAAGAATTACAGCAACTTGAGAGCAAAAACGAACAATGAGGACATGAAAACAGCACTGCATTAAGGTAAAGGAAGCTATTAAGATTAAAAAAAAAAAAATCCTTTACAAACCCTTTAAGGGAGAAGCAGAACACAGACAAACTCATCTCTCCATCATTCTTTTTTCTCCACCTATTAGCAAGCATCTTGCACTTTAGAGCTGACTGTTCTGCTTCTCCCAACTCCATTGCTATAAAGTGGGCTACAAGAGGCAGATATCAAGTTAAAGCGATTGTAACCCTAAAAAATTAAAAATGTACTCTGTTCCTTTAAAGCATAAATAACAGCGCAGTGCTTGTGATATGTAACTTGGCCCTTTCTATCATAGCCTGGTGCTGCCCTCCCCTTTATGAACTGACCATGTTTATCATGACTGCTGAGCCCTGATAGTGTGGTCAGTTTAGGTGCCTTTGTCATCCTTTTGTCTCTCCTCTCTCCTCCTCTCTCCCTCCCCTCCTGCTGCTAAAATAACTGTGTGCACTTTATAGATTCCCCTATGTTCCATGAAGTTATGTGCTCAAGCGTATGTTCTATATAAAAACTATGTCGCTGTATACCTTATTTCAGAGCGCCGCATGGGCTCACGTGACCGCCTGCCGCTCTCGTCTTCTTGCTGACATTCTCAGCCCCTCCCGATGTAGTTGTCAGATTGGGAGAAGAGAGCAGCGGGTGGTCACGTGAGCCCTGATCGCTGGTCTTAAATAAGGTATACAGCTACATTTCTTTTTATATAGAACATACAAGGGGACACAAAGTTTTGTAGAAATAGGGGAATCTATTAAGTACACAACGTGGCTTTACAATCACTTTAAATTCAGGTGCTTATATTCATTGCATTAAACAAAATATATAGAACTGTATTAAAGTGGAACTAAATGAAAAAAATAAGATTTACTATATTATAGGGAACATTTAAAAATGTTAAACGAAATCTATGGCCACAAAATACACTTTAATTTTATAACAGCATTGTAATTACAATGCAAACAATCTCCTTTCACGTTAAAGTGGTTCTAAAGGTCTATGTGTTAACCACCTCCATACCGGGTTTATTCTGGCACTCCTCTCCTACATGTAAAAATCATATTTTTTTTTGCTACAAAATTACTCAGAACCCCCTAAACATTATATAAGGCAAGGGACTGCAAGATGAGGCACATCTGCCACTTTAACCTGCCACATGTTTGTGTGAGATTTCTAGGGTTGGTCTTCAATATTTAAAATATCTTTTGAGAATCACTTATTGTTACATTTAGATTATGTAAAGTACTCTGATTCCTATATGATCATCTTTGTCTCTGTGTACCTACAAACCCCCCTCCCCCCCATTCAACAGGCACCAACTTGGGAATGGAGAGAATGTGTTACTCCCTTTCTCTCTCCCCAGCTGGGAAACTGTATGCCGTGACAAGAGCAGGCTGGATGGCTGTGTGTGTGTGAGTGTGTGTACCCTGCCCCCCGCACACCATGCCCCTCGATGATGGATTTTGTGCATACAAAGCATCTGTGTGTAGTGGCCAGTGTGAAATCCTCAATCACTCCTCTGCTCTCCTCCCTCTCTCCTGGCAGGTGGATCGGATCCGATCTTAGGGCAGAAATGAGAGAGCCAATGGGAGCATGAGAAAGGACTTACTGTTCAGATGCCATGAATGATGGGAATTGTAGTTCTTGAAGGGGCGCTGCACCCCACCTGTCAATGATGGCTAACAGGCTGTGGAACTTTACGTAAACAAACTTAGCGTTTAGGATATGCTACTTCTTCTGGCAGTCCAGCCTCATGGAAACAAAATGGATGCTTCTGTTATCTTGAACCACCAACTGGGCCACTATAGGTATTCACCAACTGGAACCACCAATGTACACAAGTGTCTTGCTGCCCTCTTTGGTTCAACTAAAACTGACTAATTGTTGCACTTTGTGATTAACTGTTGCACTCTGATTGTGTGGCACTGTGGCAAGATAATTCTTTATGGTTCAATAGGGTTTTTATATAACAATCTTTCTGCTAGAAGCCTCCTTTACCACAGCATGGATTTTATATTAAAAATTTTGGATTCTTCTGAATTAATTGATGTTGTTTAGAGACACTTGTTACCCAGTTGTAGTTTAATCTAATCTTTCTAGTGGGTAATGGATCATTTCACTGTTTATAGTACTCTTAAGTCTGTGTAATTATATGTTTATTTATTGACCCTTGTTTCCTTGCATTACATTTAATTAACTTACCTTCAAGTTGCTGTGGCCTGATTCCTGTGCATAGCTACAGTGTGGTAACTTACTAATTTTTAAGTTACACAGGTATTACCGGCCTTAGCCTATAACTAAGTGTGTCAGTGGGGATCGAGCAGTTAGGAGAGTCGAGGCAGAATGGAGGGCCCATTATCGCAGTGGCACCTGCGGGGGTAAGTGCTACACACACATGCATGTCTATGCCTATGGAATAGGGAAAAGGGAGCCCCCAGTATAACAGGCGGGACAATGATCAGCAACTTTACTGTTTATTGGTAATATAGCAACACTGTATGGTTAGCTTCTTTTTATGTTTATTCAATTCAAATGTATATAATTAGTATGATGTCCCTGAGTTGTTAAGCTACTGTATATATCTTCCTTATTTGGTTCTTTGTTAGTAACGATTGTCTGCTGAAAACATTTACAGAATTTAACCAAACTATTAAACAGATAAAATCATGGCCTAATTAAATAAACCAGCTCTAATTGAGTACTGACACGAGACCTACTGGCACAGACCTCAGAACCTGAACATGTGAGTGAATATACAAGTAAGAAACAAGACTCCCATGAGCCTACCATAAATTCAGCCTTGTGAATCTTTACTTCCACATTCTTTTTTCCACAGAACTCTAATGAGCCACCCATATTAATGTAATTAGCAGAAATAGATTTTGTAGAATAATTATGTTAGATTGTAGGCTTTCACAAGCTGGGCTCTCCTATCCTTTTGTATTGTAACTGTATTGTCCCCCTAAAATTGTAAAGCACTGTGCAAACTGTTGGTGTATATAAATCCTGAATGATAATAATATTAATTGCCTTCTCATAAGAAGGCATTTTGCTGCTTAAAGGGAATGGTCCTTCCGAATTGACCTGTTATTCAGCCATCAGGCAAGAAAACAGAGGACTTTGTTTAGAACTGTAACTCAGTGGTTTCCAGTGGCATCAAACATGAATATTATTAACAGCATGACAATTTACCAGTGTAGTCATTTCTAGTGGGCCCCATCCCTTCTAAAGTTGCTTTGACTCATTACTATTTTCAGCATTCCCGGCCTTCTACATATTGCCACTAATACAAGGAAGGCTCTCACAGTTACCCTCCAAAAAAATTTCTGTTCCCTGGTGTCACTCTTCTTTAAAGAGGAGTTCCAGTCTAGGTAAAAAAAAAATCAAAGTCAGCAGCTGCAAATACTGTAACTGCTGACTTTTATTATAAGGACACTTCCCTGTCCAGGGATCAAGTAATGTTGGCAACCAAAGCCAACTCGTCCATTGGCTTTCCGGGTGCAGGCGCGGGCATCTTTACTAAGGGAAACATGAAGTCTGTCTGCGCATTCTGAATGGTCCCGTCATCTTCTGGGACACACACAGGTCCCAGAAAGGCGAGTGGGGAAAAGGAGGAGGGCACAAAAAAACTGAGAAATGATGTACCTTGCCACGGCGCCATGGGACAGAAGTCCGGAAGAATACATAGCCAAAAGGTATAAAAAAAATATCCAAAAACGAGGCGTGGGGGGGTGTTGAACAGGGGGTGGTGTATGTTGTTTTCAAACAAAGTTAAATTTTTGCCTGGAACTCCGCTTTTATGTGCAGGCTTGACTTACAGCCAATTCAGGAAGCGAGCAGATATGGTCAAAATGATGTTGTTTCTCCTAAATAAAAGCATTATTTTTTAAGCAGTGCTGCTACTTCTTTTAGAAATAACAAGGGTTTCAAAGGATGTTCCTGCTGCCACAGTCTAATGGGCAGCTTCCTGATACATGGTGCTGGATAATTTCCATCTACTAGAAATAAGTTTACTAAACTAACTCTGCCAACAATTTGCCTGATCTGCCTTTTGATCTGATTCAAGTTCCTCTGCTTGGAACTGACAGTAAAAAAATATATGTTCTTATATTCCCACCATTGTTCATGATATCTCTGTTTATACTTGTAATGTTATATGCATGCTTCAGTCATACTTTTAATTCATTGTACAATATCATATACACTTTGGTAACTACCATTTTGATCTTATGCACAATGATGATAATTTTCCCCTTTTTATATGTGTTAAAATGCATTTAAATATAAAATGTATAAAACAAAGATATGTTTTAGTTCATGTTTTTCTTTGAAGCAGACAAATTGGACTGGCCAAGCAGTAATGCGAACTTAAAAAATGGATAAGCTTTTAGCAAGAATGGAATGAAAGGTAGAAGCAAGAAAAAGAAAATGAAACGGGGCAGGGACATGGATAAGGGGGGACATATAGGGGTCCAAACCTCCACAAGAGCTTCTTCAGCATGTGCTCCTCTTTGGTGCTGCCCCAAGTTAGCGAAACCCCCACTGTCATAGTACACAGGGATCCTTGTAATACTGCAATTCCTTTCACCCACAAAATTCAGACCTCATAAACAGTCCACCTAAGAGTGGAGGAAGGCCCCTAAGGATCTTTACCATCTCTGTCACATGACATAGCCAAGGGACACATAGGACTAACTAACTCTTGATGTACTAAGGGAACTGCACAGTAAGTGATGTCTGAGCAGTCTGCGTGGAGAGATGGAAATTATTGATATGGACATTTTTGCTTTTAGGGCAGGGGGTTTTGTGCTGGTGCAAGATTTTATTCTTGTGATGGGGCCCTTCTGGGGGCTAATATTGATATTGGCATCTACTGGGAGTTATAGGGGCATTGACACAAAGCTGGGGGAAAGATGGCATGATTCAAACCATCTATTGTGAACAAAACCCACTATAATTAATTATTTGTCCACTCTGACACACCTGGTTGAGTTAAAGGGGTTTCTGCAAATACCTGTTTGAGCACCAATATCTGTATCCTACACACAACTATTTTGGGGTATTAGAAAAAAAGCACCAGACTGCTCAACGTAAAACATGTATATTGTCACAGGCTAAAAGTAAATAGCAATGCACGAATATATACATTATATGCAGTGGTGTAAGAAACTGTCCCTCACAGTAAGCTAAAAGAGGTACTGTATTTATTGGCCTATAACACTCACTTTTTTACCCTGAAAATAGAGGGTAAACTGTGCCTGCGTGTTATACGCAGGGGGCTGTGGGAAGTTTTTTCCCTGAAACTTCCCTCTTAAAGTTAGGGTGCGTGTTATACGCCGATAAATATGGTAATTACTAGGTTATAGCAGCTCCGTCTAAATCACTGTACCACTAGACCCCCCCCCCCCCCCCCAAAAAAAAAAAAAAAAATACAGTATCGGCAATGAACAGTATCAATAAGAATGACCAATTCCACATTAGCTCCTCTGCAATCAATAATCAGTACATGTCTCATAGTGCACTCTGTTTATATAACCCTGCATATAACCTGAGAGAGGTCAACTCTGGCAATTAGATTCCGGGTCCTGTGAAGCAGTTGGTAAGTATATGGCTTCTGACTCTCAACCTTAAGCCAGCCAGTTGGTGGGGCCCCAGTCTTTAAAGTGGTGCACATCAGTTCAGTCCCTTCAAACTCAGCATGCATAATTTGAATACTAGAATAGATGGTCTCTCTATTTCTTAATCCGCTAGCAGCGGTAAAATAAAACCAATCCCATTTACACAGCAAACCTTAGTCTGGAAATTTGGCTGTCAGCAATACTTCTCGCTCTGCATACAGGATGAATCCCACTCCAGGCGAACTGTCTGGTTTACTATTAGCCTCATAGCTTCTCCGCTGCACTAACCTCTTTTGGATACCTTATTCACCCTTATTGGGTGGTAGTTTGCTGTTATTTTCACGTTTGGCTTTTTATAATTTTTCGATTTTAATTTTTCTGTGATCTGTCTTGTCACCAATGTGATGCATGGATTTGGATTTTAATGACATTTTACCAACTACACCATGAGAAGTTTTTTTCTCTTTCCCTCTGATCGGTATAACCTTTGAATTGGTACCATTACGCTGTTGGGTCACTTCATTCATTGATTGGACTGTGACCCCTGACCTGGAGACCAAGGCTGTATACATTGGACGCCTATCTGACCAGGAGGAATTCCCGGACGGTAACCCAGGGGGGCAATCGGCCCACACAAGCCTGTAAGATCCTCCCACTGTATGGTGAGTAGAGGATCCACCTTGTCTGGTAAGGGTACCTTATCCATACTTACCTACTGTTTAACCATTGGAGGGTTGCATTTCCTGAAACAATCAGATCGGGGTTAAAGAGGAGGATTGTATCCACATATTCAGTATATGGACTAATTCCTGTCTTCCCTGATCCACAGATCAGTTGATCTTGAGTTGGAAATATCGCCTAATAAGAGAACTGTTCTTAATATTGGTGGCTTGGACAAGATCCTCACAATTTTTTTCACAATATATGAACTGATATTTTATATATTAATTTTTGACCAGATATTTCTGTATTATTACTTGAAGCCTCACATGGCGCACCTAATTTGATTGGAGTGTGTATACATGATACTTTCTAGTTCACATACACTGAGGTTTGGAGGAAGGTTGTATTGACGGTCTCATCACCGTGTCATCAGACAGCCCCCCTCTTTCCTTTCTGGTTTTCTGTGTTGTTGTTTACCAATTTGCACATTATTTTTGCACTACTATCACTGATACCCTCTGTATCTGTCAGAGGGCTTATATATATTTGACCCTTCCCTAATAGGTGGGTCTACACTGGCGCCACACTTTTACCTTTTGAACTGTCTGGTTTGTTGTCTCAGGGATTAGGCTGCAACTGGCATAGGGGGAAACATGGTGGAACAGAAATGCGCACCCTCCAGTCCCCTCACAGCAAGAGCAAGTCCTTTTTCTCTCTGTCTAGGAAAACTCTCTGTCTCCTCCTCTGTCATTGCTTCTCCCCTGAGGATTGTAATCTGTCCTGTATCTACTTCCACAGCAGAGATCTCTTCACAAACTACATCTCCCATCAAACAGTGCGGTCTGCATTAAAAGTCCTTCACGTCCCACTGGCTCCCTCTAGTGCAGTGGTTCTCAACCCTTCTAGTGTGGTGACCCCTGAATAAAATTTCCCAAGTTGTGGGAACCCCCAACAGTAAAATTATTTTCGTAGAGTGGGTTGTCGGCACCCAAGGCAAGACAAGTAACTTGCGCCCCTATCTCAAGGACATTTACCGCTCCCTGAGTCCCTTCCTCTTGTACAGTATTAAAACCCCTTATGGTACATTTTAGGATGTACCAGTCTTTCTCTTTGTTCTCCTTTCTTTCCCTTTTATCTTTCTCTATCCTAATTTCTTGTTTTTCCCCCCATCCTTCTCTCTAGACGTCTTTCTTGTTCTTTCTCTTCCTTTTTTTGTTCCTCCCCTTTGTTGCTCTTCCTCCCATGTATTCTCTATTTGTATTCCTCCTCTTACGCCTTGGTGGGGGTGGGGGGTGGAATGGGATGAGTGGCAGTGCTGGTGGGGAGTTGGAATGAGTGTCAATGCTGGGGGGGGGGAATTCTGATCAGCCAACTACTTAGGTGCTCTTGATCAAGGTCATCTGCTGATCTGAGAACTGTAGTGGGGACTTTTAATGGCAACTATAATCACCTGTAGTGTTAATCACTGTGGCCCAGATTCTCAAAGAAGTTACGCCGGCGTCTCTTGAGATGCGTGGCGTAAGTGTATATATACGCCGGCGTATCTATGCGCCATACCCACAGAACCAGATACGCCAGAAAATAGGCTTCTTCCGACCGGCGTAACTTTTCTACGCCGGCGTAGCGTAGGCGCATATTTACACTGGGCGCATCTTGCGCCCCCATTGATTTCCTATTCAAATATGCAAATGAGGGAGATACGCCGATTCCCGAACGTACGTCCGCCCGACGCAGGCTACGCGCGGTGCGCGTAAGCTGTACATCCGGCCTAAACTTGCCCCTCATAAAGCAGGGGCAATTTTGCACCAGACGTGTGCAGGTCAGCTGGAGAGCAGCTTCAGCAGCACCATTACGGACGAGCTGAGCAACCACACTTGCAGGGCAACACATCTGTATGCCAACATGCCAGTGGCAGCCATAGTCATAGATATACTAGTGTGTGCCCAGGCACGTAGAAGGAGGAGGGCACGGGATAGGATATACCAAACGCGCATAAACATCTTTGGCATGGGGGATTCGGAGGTGTATTGCATCTTCAGATTCAACACTGCTGCCATCCTGGATTTAGCCACAACCCTGCAGGATGACATCACCAGCCAGACACACCGCTCACATGCAGTGCAGCCACTGGTCAAGGTACTGGCAACACTGCATTTCCTCGCCACTGGATATTTTCAGCGTACAAGTGGAGTTGTGGCTGGGATGTCACAAACCAGCATGAGCAGATGTGTGCAGCAGGTTGTCCCCGCAATCCTCACACGCATGTCCCACCACATCATCAGACCCACCCAGGAGCACCTGCGGCAGAAGGCAATGGCAGATTTTGTCAGAATTGCAGGATTCACACGCACCGTGGGGGCCATTGATTGCACACATGTAGCACTACAGCCCCCCCGTGACACAGAGCACATATACCGCAATCAGAAGCACTGGCATTCCATCAACGTACAGGTGATAGTCGATGCCCAAGGCCTCATATGGCACGTCCGTGCCAAACACCCAGGGTCCAGCCACGACAGCTACATATACCGTCAAAGCACCATCCCAACAGAATTTGAACAGAACGTGTACGGGAACAGCTGGCTGGTTGGTAAGTGACATGGGAGTCATGACTGTCCGACTGTGACATGGGAGTCATGACTGTCCGACCCCATGATGCAGACATCACGAGGGGCACATGCACGACTAACATCCTCCTGTCTTTTCCCTTCCAGGTGACTCTGCATATGCACTTGGGCCCCATCTCATGACTCCATTCTGGGATCCCCAAACCACAGGAGAACAAAACTACAATGCTGCACACATACATACCCGTGGAGTGGTGGAACGCACATTTGGCATCCTGAAGTCCCGTTTCCGATGCCTGGATAAGTCCGGGGGGACCCTGTTGTATTCCCCAAACTTTGTGTGTCAGATCATCGGTGCATGTTGTATTCTACACAACTTTGCTGAGAGAAAGGGCCTGGAGATTGACATACGTGATGACCTGACCCCCAAACCAGACACCCCCCCCTGCCCGAGGATACCCCGTCTGCTGAGGGAACAGCAGTTAGGAGTTGCCCTGTGGATCGCATCTTTGCACGTTAAACACACACATTCATCATGGCACAAGGAGAATGCACGCATGCACACCACTGTGGTCCTTAGCACACACCACACATCCTCATCACATTGGATTAGCCCAAGTCCACCAAGCAGGACTTGGGAGCAGCAATGCCACAGCAAGGCTCCAATTATGTTGCTGACCATTCATACCACATTCACACACCAGTCACACTAATCTGCACGCCTCACCGTGTGCATTATTACAAACAAAATCAAAAAACTCTTAACCAGAGCAAATAAAATAAAAAACTCTTGACCAGAGCAAATAAAAAAACAGAAACAACAAAATTAGTTGCCCTGGCTGCTGCCACGGCCATGGCCACGGCTCCGCAACTGCCTGGTTGCCGGCTCAGGTGGGGGGGGCATCAGGTGGAGGAGCATCCACCATGGCTGGAGGCCTGCCCTCTAATGCCATGGCAATGCGGGTCAGAATGTTGTTGGTTTCTGCCTGCACCTGCCGTGAACGTACCCCCTCCGCCTCAATGGCAGCTGTGTGGCCCTGGACGGCCTCACACAGGGACCGCACCTCTGCCACGAGGGTAGCCATTGTGGCCTGCAGCTCAACCAAGCAGGTGATCACCGCTGCTGTGTTGCCAGCAACATCCTGCAGGCCATCGTTTATGTGGCCCCTGGAGGCCAGGCTGTCAGCCCCTCTCCTCATGTCCTGGGCCATCTCACCCATATGGCGGGTCTGCGAGTCCTGGGCACTCGTCAGGTTCTCTGGCAGGTAGTCCGGAACCCCCCTGGTCTTCCTGGTTGCCTTCCTGGGGCCAGGAGAGGCTTCAGGCCTGGCATAGGGGGAGGGACTTGAGGGAGTGGGTGGGTTGGGGATGGATCCAGAGGGACTTGAGGATAGGAGGCTTGACGTCTGGGATGGACCAGCCGATTGGGATGTCTCCTCAACATATAGGGACACCTCCTCACCCATATGTTCAGCATCCTGCTCAACCACCTCTTCGCTGGAGGTTTGGCCACCACTCCCCTCAACCAATGTCTCTTGGCTTCACAGGGGGTCAGGGGCAAAATCATCAGGGGATGATGGCGTGGGACGGGCAGGGGCACCAGATGGCCCAGCTCCCTCCTGGACATCTGCGGATGACACAAAACATTCACATGTTGGTGGACCCACACACTTATCACATATTCCCTTCCACCCCCTTACATGCTACACACCAGATAGTAGAAAAAAACACACTTACCTGTCCTCAAGGGTGGCTCAACTGAGTCGTAGCCCGCAACTCCCTCCACTTGCACCCTAGTAAGGCAGCGGGCAACCACCTGCTCGTCAGGAATAAGACGGATCCTAGAGGCTGGTCCACCACCAGTGCCCCCGGCATTGCCTCGTCATCATGGCCATCTTCTCCTTCACCCTCCTGCGCATATCGTTCATCTTCTTCGATATGTCCTGGGTCCTCCTCACCTCATTGCCCACGGCATTCACCTGGTTGGTGATCCTCTGAAGGATCTCCTCCCTTCTGCCCTTGCTAGTCTCCTTGCTACATGCCCCATGGAGGCGATCGTAGTACTTCTCCATGGCCGCAAGGATGATGCTCTTCTCCTCTGGGGAGAAGTTCTTTTTTCTGTTCCCAGAACGCCGAGCAGACATGTTCACAATAAGATCGCAAAAGTAACTACACCAAACAAAACGGGTGTACTTTTGCACTCGACGGGCGCATTTCTGGGCGTATTTATGCCCTGGGCGTAAACGGTGGGCCGGCGTAACTTAGGATTTACGCCGGGCGTAGTTGTGAGCATGCGCAGAGGGGTGCGGGACATACGATCACGTGATGGCGCATGCACTGTTCTTTCGGCCCTTCATTTGCATGGGGTCACGGTTCATTTAAATGGATCACGCCCACTTCCTTCCTACTTTGAATTACGCTGTCTTACGCCAACGATTTTACATTACGCCGGCGCAAAATTGCACACTTTTGATTAGAGAATACGGAGCTTGCCTCTCTAAGTTACATCGGCGTAACGCATCTGAGATGCGCTACGCCGGCATAAAGATGCGCCGATCTACGTGAATCTGGGCCTGTGTCTCCGACTTTGTGGTGTCTCGTAGCAGTGACACCTATGCCAAAATCAGCAGATAGGGTCTCCTTCATCTCCTCCCACTTCACATTCCTCTAGTCTCTGCCCCCCCAGCCATGCCGTGAACTGAATGGGTGGCTGCAAAGAGGCTGAGTGGGTGGCCGCGGGCTTCAGGAACTGCCCAGTGGGGCGGCCACAGGCTCCAGAGACAGCCCTGCTGGACAGCCGCAAAAAGGCTGGGAAAACAGCCCAGGATTCGGTGACCCCTGGCAAATCATCATTTGACCCCCGAGGGGGTTGCGACCCCCAGGTTGAGAACCACTGCTCTAGTGGATGAAGGTAGAACAGCACTTGTTAAGTCAGTGCTGTGTGAGCACAACATGTGGCTGCAGCACAGTGCCAATTAGGTTTCTTCTTCTGGCCGGCTAAGCACCTGGCACCACAAGGAAAAAAAAAAGAAGTGTTTATGCATGAACATACAAAAACTACAAGTTTTCTGAATATTTACAGGGCCCTATAAAAGTCTTTTAATTGGTGTTACATGATTTTGAAAGTGAAAATAAATTGCCAAAACACATTTTTCCTTAAAGTGCCTTGAAAGCCAGTGATTTTTGCGTTTGGTACTACAACCATTACTTAGTTAAAAAATGTGCTTGGAAAAAATGAACATAAAGTTCCAAAAATGTCAAAAGCTGTGACAAGTCCATAAAAATCGCAGTAGTAAAGATAATAGTGACAGTATTAGTGCTTCAAATAGTTCATGCCTGAAATGTGTTATCAACATAACAGGACTATCAATAGGTAATTTAAGTGAAATGCAAACAACTTAAAATACCATTACCCTATTGATCTTGGAGAGGTCAAGTACAGCATAACTAATGCAAGCCAAGACTTTATTGAGTCTCAAAACACTGAGTTTCAAAGAGTATAGTCATTAGAGAAGAAGCATAAAAAAACATGAACACAATTGGCTAATCTGTAATGATTCTTAGCTACTTTCTTTTTTAAGTACTATCTTACAAATATAAGGCCATATAAACCCCAGGGGTTATTTCTAACCAGTGTAATCACTGAAATGTACCCGACATGTTCATCATGGATGACCTTCCATCACTGTCCTTAATGCAGTGGACTCTCGATTGCCAGCGAAGAATCAGCAAGACCAGCTGACCATTTTGATACAGGCAGCAAGGGTGCTATTTGTCACCTCTTTGTCATTCAGAAGATGACATAGAGAAGACTGCACACCTGGAATAATTAAAGGCATAAATTTGTGCATATCAGCCTTCACTTGCATATCAGAAATCCGGTGAAATTACAAAAGGATATATTTAACATTTTGTATTTTTTTAGATATTGAAGCTTAAAGGAGTTGTAAAGGTTCATTTTTTATTTTCTAAATAGGTTCCTTTAAGCTAGTGCATTGTTGATTCACTTACTTTTTCCTTCGATTTCCCTTCTAAATGTTTTTTTACTTTGTTTTCTTTGTCTGAATTTCTCACTTCCTGTTCCTCCTCAGTAAGGTGTTCAATAAGCTGTTCTAAATGACTTTCCACCGCTCGGATGATGGTGGAAAGCTTACTGAGGAGAAACAGGAAGTGAGAAATTCAAACACAGAAAAAAAACATTTAGAGGGGAAATTGAAGGAACCAACAATGCACTAGCTTAAAGGAACCAATTTAGAAAATAAAAGACGAACCTTTACAACCCCTTTAATAATTTAATTACACATTCCAAATAGTGTTAATATAGGGGTTACCCTTTACTTAGCTTAAAAGGAACGGAACTGTGGAAGCTGTATCCAAAAAAGGCAGGCAGGAGGTAAAGGACTAGGCTAAGCAGGAACACGGATCTTGGTCTTCACCCAGTCAAAGCACTCCCCCACAGTTAAGGAATACATTTAACCCTTTGATCGCCCCTGATATTAACACCTTCTCTGGCAGTGTCATTCGTACAATGACAGTGCATATTTTTTTTAGCACTGATCACTGTATTAGTGTCCCAAAAAAATTAGTGTCAAAAATGTCACTTAGGCCCCATACAGACGACCAAACATGTCTGCTGAAACTGGTCCGCGGACCAGTTTCAGCAGACATGTTCGGTCGTCTTTACAGCCGAGCGGACATGATTCCACCGTACATTTGCCCGCTGGGCCTTTTTCGAGCGGGCAAATATTTCTAAACATGTTTAGAAACATGCCCGCTGGAATCCTGTCCGTCGGACATGTTCGGTCGTCTGTACAGACCTACCGTACATGTCCGAGCGGCCGCCATCCCTCGCATGCGTCGAATGACTTCGACGCATGCGTGGAAGCATTGAACTGCCAGGGCCGCGCACGTCGCCGCGTATCGAGTACGCGCGGATTTCTGTATGATGGTGAGTACAGCCATCATACAGAAATCTCCGGGCAGACATGTACGCTGAAAACGGTCCGGCGGACCGTTTTCATCGTACATGTTTGCTCGTCTGTACGAGGCCTTAGTGTCCAATTTTTTTGCCGCAATGTCGCAGTCCCGCTGTAAGTCGCTGATCACCGCCATAACTGGTAAAAAATAAATAAATAAAAATTCCATAAAAATATCCCATGGTTTGTAGACACTAATAGCTAGATTCAGGATGGCGAGCGCATAGTTGCGGCGGCGTAGTGTATGGAATTTACACTACGCCGTAATTTAGCGAGGCAAGTACATGATTCACAAAGTACTTGCCTGCTAAGTTACGGCGGCCGTAAGGGCGGCTAATTCAAATTCGGCTGAGGGGGTGTGTTTTATGTTAATGGGGCTTGACCTGACGTGATTGACGTATTTTACGAACAGCGCATGCGCCGTCCGCCTACATATCCCAGTGTGCATTGCGGCTAAGTACGCCGCATGGTCCTATTGATTTCGACGTGGACGTAAATGACGTAAAACCCTATTCACGGACGACTTACGCAAACAACGTAAAATTTTCAAATTTTGACGCAGGAACGGCGGCCATACTTAACATTACTATTCCAGCTATTTGATGGAATAACTTTAGGCCTGCTAATGCGATACGTAAACGGCGTATCTGTACTGCGTCGGCCGGGCGTACATTCGTGAATAGGCGTATCTAGTGATTTATATATTCTACGCCGACCGCAATGGAAGCGCCACCTAGCTGGAAGCGTCAGCCTAAAAATTACACTTTAGGATACGAGGGTGTAAGACACTTACGCCGCTCATATCTGAGCCTAATTTAAGCGTATCTGGTTACCAGAATACGCTTAAATTAGCGCCAACGCAAATTCTGACTTAGGCTGGCGCCGAACGTACTGCGCATGCTCCGTCCCTAAAATTTCCGGACGTGCATTGCGCTAAATGACGTCGCAAGGACGTCATTGGTTTTGCTGTTAACGTAAATGGCGTCCAGTGCCTTTCACAGACGAATTACGCAAACAACGTTAAATTTCAAATTTCGACGCGGGAACGAAGGCCATACTTAACATTGGCTAGACCACCTAGAGGTCAGCTTTATCTTTACGCCGTGTATCTCTACGGAAATGGCGTACATTTACTGCGATGGGCAAAGCGTACGTTCGTGAATCGGCGTAACTAGTCATTTGCATATTCTACGCCGACCGCAATGGAATCACCACCTAGCGGTCGGCCTAGAATTGCAGCTGAAGATCCGACGATGTAAGTCACTTACACCTGTCGGATCTTAGGGAGATCTATGCGTAACCTGATTCTATGAATCAGGCACATAAATACGACCTTCGTATCTCAGAGATACGACGGCGTATCAGGAGATACTCCGTCATATCTCTTTTATGAATCTGGCCCATAGAGGTGATCAAATACCACCAAAAGAAAGCTCTATTTGTGGAAAAAAGGGACATCAATTTTATTTGGGTACAACTTCACACGACCGCACAATTGTCACTTAAAGTAACGCAGTAGACATGTGCATTCGTTTTCGTCCAAATGCATTTTCGTTCAAATTTCGGGTATTTTCATTATCGTTTTAACAAACGTTTTAACGAAAACTAACATGACGCTGACAATAGCAATCTGTGTCTATTGAATGTGCCTAAACTTAACTCTATTAGTCCAAGATTATTCTACATAGAGAGAAAAGATTAGACACTATAGAGACAGTGTTGGGGTAGACCATTCGACATGAACGACGAAGATTCGGTGAAGCAGCCAAAAACATACAAACGTCAAATCGGTTATTGAAGGCTTATGGTGTCTGTCAAAAGTTCTAAGAAGATTCGACAAGCTGCTAAACGGTACCACGCCGCAATCCTACATCTCCGGTCAACTCTTCGGCCCATAGGTTATAGAAGAATTTGAATGTTGGTTGACTAGTAATAATAATTTATAAATATAATTATTACTAGTGTCATACAACATTAGAATTCTTCTATAGCTTGTAGGTGGAACATTAGACCAGAAATGTACAGTTTCCGGTCGACAGACACCATAAGCATTCAATGACAGATTTGATCTTAATTAATTCAGATTTTCAGATGAATGCATTTTTTAACGAAACAAAATAAATAAAAACAAATTCCGAGAGTAACTAAATAAATGTATTTTTAGGACGAATTTCCGAAACAAAATATTTCAGTGTGCACATGTCTATAACGCAGTGCCGTATTGCAAAAAATGGCTGAAGTGGTTAATAATCAACAGAAGAAATCACACATCCACTGAATGGATAAAACTGAAGAAAATAGATCTTGCACAGCAAGTCCTCATGTACAGCCTTCTCTCTAGCAAGATGATTTGAGCAGCACAGTTAGGAATTCAACAAATCTCACTCCAAATATCATGAGACTAGCAGTGAGTGGTACCATGCTGTTACGCTGCAGATATACAGCTATAAGGCTGTATATAGACACAGGATGTACACTGCATTTTTTTTAAGGTGGTAAATCTTTTAGCGTCAATCTTAGGTACAGTTATCATTACATTGTATTAAATTCCCCCTCTAAGACAGCAAATCTTCACTTTTTGAGCTGTGTCCCGCTTTACAGAATATACAGTTTCTCAAAAAAGTGAGTACACCCCTCACATTTTTGGAAATATTTTATTATATCTTTTCATGGTGACTACACTGAAGAAATTATACTTTGCTACAATGTAAAGTGAGTGTACAGCTTGTATAACAGTGTAAATTTGCTGTCCCCTCAAAATAACTCAACACACAGCCATTAATGTCTAAACCTCTGGCAACAAAAGTGAGTACACCCCTAAGTGAAAAGGTCCAAATTGGGACCAAAGTGTCAATATTTTGTGTGGCCACCATTATTTTCCAGCACTGCCTTAACCCTCTTGGACATGGAGTTCACCAGAGCTTCACAGGTTGCCACTGGAGTCCTCTTCCACGACATCACAGAGCTGATGGATGTTAGCGACCTTGTGCTCTTCCACCTTCTCTTTGAGGATGCCCCACCAATGCTCAATAGGTTTTAGGTCTGGAGACATGCTTGGCCAGCCCACCACCTTTATCCTCAGCTTTTTTAGCACGGCATCGGTTGTCTTGGAGGTTTTTTTTGGGGTCATTATGTTGGAATATTGCCCTGTGGCCCAGTCTCCGAAGGGAGGGGAGCATGCTCTGCCTCAGTATGTCACAGTACATGTTTCCCTCATTTGACTGTAGCTCCCCAGTGCCAGCAGCACTCATGCAGCCCCAGACCATGACACTCCCACCACCATGCTTGACTGTAAGACACAAGACACACTTGTCTTTGTATTCCTCACCTGGTTGCCACCACACACGCTTGACACCATCTAAACCAAATAAGTTTATCTTGGTCTCATCAGACCACAGGACATGGTTCCAGTAATCCATGTCCTTAGTCTGCTTGTCTTCAGCAAACTGTTTGCGGGCTTTCTTGTGCATCATCTTTAAAAGAGGCTTCCTTCTAGAATGACAGCCATGCAGACCAATTTGATGCAGTGTGCGGCGTATGGTCTGAGCACTGACAGGCTGACTCCCCACCCCTTCAACCTCTGCATCAATGCTGGCAGCACTTATACATCTATTACCCAAAGACAACCTCTGGATATGACACTGAGCATGTTCTGAGTGGAACCCGTCCTGTTTAACAACTGTATTGTCTTGGCCATTGTGCTGCAGCTCAGTTTCAGGGTCTTGCAATCTTTGTATTGCCTAGGACATCTTTATGTACAGCAAAAAATATTTTTTTTTCAGATCCTCATAGAGTTCTTTGCCATGGGATGCCAATCATGCCATGTTGGACTTCCAGTGACCAGTTGGAGAGATATACAAAATATTGACACTATGGGCCCAATTTGGACATTTTCACTTAGACATTAATGGCTATGTGTTGAGTTATTTTGAGAGGACAGCAAATTTAACACTGTTATACAAGCTGTACACTTTACATTGTAGCAAAGTGTCCTTTCTTCAGTGTTGTCACATGAAAAGATATAATAAAATATTTACAAAAATGTGAGGGGTGTACTTCTCACATTTATACTGTATATAAGCTAATTTTGTTTAACTTGTCAGTTGTTAGTGGGGAAAAGAACCAAAAATGTTGGTTTTGATCATTTAAAAATCATGAAGAAGGAAACATAGAAATTATATTTATTGACTTAATCTTGTTGTAGCTAATAGAGCCAGTGTCATGGTTGAATCACCACTAAGTTTAGCAAAAATCAGTAACTGTCAATGTATAATTCACAGGCCAGAGCCAGCAGTTCATGACTCTATAGCAGAAACCATAAGCTATGTTTAATGGAAAGCATATACTCTATTTGCAGTCAGTCTGAAAAAATGTATTGCTGCTTTAGTATTTAGGTGACAAAAATTATGAATACGAAAACACTACAGACTATATAAATGTTTTATAGAGGACAATGTAAACAGTGTGCAATGCATCCTAGCAGTGAGAGCCCAACATATAATGGCCTTTATAAAAGCTGCATAATTAAAAATATTGAAAATAATGTGAAATGACAATACGATGTTAAAACCTAAATAAACTTTCAGTTTAAACACTTATACTGTTTTTCAGTCAGATCACGTTTATGGTACTGAAGAGATGGGGCTGGGCCCCCCACTTTCCAACCCAGGGCTCCCAGGCTCTCCCATTCCTCCAACAAACCTGGGCCTGCAGTAAATGTTGTCAGGATGAAGAGAAGGAGGAACTCAGGGAACATCTGTCCCTGGACCCCCTCTGTGACCAATAAACAAGTGAGTGACAAGCATTTTGCCATTTTGGGGTTGAGAGCTGCTCTGGCCATAGAAGCAGCTAATCCAGCACAATCTGTGTTTGACTGGCTGTAGTGATGGGCAAAGGGGATATTATGGGGTCTAATAGACCCTTGATGTATCCTTACAGAGTATGTATTACCTTTCAATGCTATTGCATAGGGGCTCTGTGTGCCCCCTTATGATAGCAATAATATTAAATGTTACAAATCTAATTATAATAAAATAAACAAAAAAATGGAAGCAACCCCGTCACCCCACACACACAAATGAAAACATAAGCAGGGTGTGCACATGGATGAAAACAGCAAATGGGAGGTATAGCCACAAACATCAGGATGAGATGTTCCAGAACTGGAGGGAAGCTTGGGTTACCTTGTATTGGAAGATGTCTGGCTATGAAGGGTAAGAGTTTGAGGTTTTTCCTTACTTCTCTCCAAGAAATTGCTGTGTCTCGTAGCAGGAGGTTGTGTTGAAGTGGCGGTGAAAGGAATTTCCACTTGCAGTGGAGGAGGGCTACCAAGGAGTATGGATGTACCATTACAGTTTCCAGGTGATGATTGGAGTACTAAATTGTAGGTTCTGATGTTAGGGAGACTAATACCCCCTTCGCGTCTGGGAAGATATAACTTTGCGAAAGCTATGCGTGGTCTTTTTTTCGCCAAAGGAATTTAGATATAGCAGTATTGAGAAATGTT
Source organism: Rana temporaria (assembly GCF_905171775.1). Lineage (NCBI taxonomy): Eukaryota > Metazoa > Chordata > Amphibia > Anura > Ranidae > Rana > Rana temporaria. The sequence continues at coordinate 242,400,814 of NC_053491.1, forward strand.
GTGTCTTTATGGTGTAGAAGCAAAGGAATGGTTTGCAGCGGGTAGAGTAGGCAGGCGAAACTGACCATTTTCACCAGATGGCATCTTCTCAGGAGCGAAAGGGGGAGATCCATCCAGTTGTCTAGTTCCTGAGAGATTTTTGTGAGTAGGGGGGTATTTGAGGTGGTAGAGAGAGGAGGGAAGTTTCCCTATTTTTACTCCTAAGCAGGTGATGTGGGATTTCGCGACAGCAAAGATGGATTGGTGGGTCCATGGAGGTTTGGAATGCGTGCCTATGGGGAGTATTTCACTTTTGTTGTAATTGATGCGAAGGCCCAAGCATAGTCTGAATTAGTCAAAAATGTATTTAATCGTGAGCATGTCAGAGGTGGGGTTCGCTGAGAAGCTAAGGACATCGTCTGTGAAGAATGAGGTTTGTAATTTGTGTTTGCCGATATTGATGACATGTAATGGGGCTATGTAGGATAGGTATCTGGACAGGGGTTCCAATGCAATGTTGAAAAGGAGCGGGGATAGAGGACAGCTCTTTTTCGTGCCTTTGTGGAGGCGGAATTCATCCGAAAAGGAGTCCTGCCGCTAAAATCCTAGCTGTCGGGGCGGTGTACATGGTTTTGATAAGGTGGGTGAAAGGGCCAGAGAATCCCATTTTAGTCATGACCATGGAAAGCCATTTGAAACTGACGTTATCAAAGGCTTTCTCCGCATCTACGGTGATGATTGCGTGGTCTCCCTCTGGATTGCATTTAGCGTGTTCCAGGGCCATCATCACCTTTCTGATGTTCATGGTGGCAGTCCTGCCTTTCACGAACCCCGATTGGGCTGGTTGTATCAGAGAGGGGATAATGGAGGCTAATCTAGTGGCAATAATTTTGGAGATGATCTTGACATCAAGGTTTAAAAGTGAAATAGGTCTATATGAACCTGGTTCTTGTGGGTCCTTAACTTTTTTTGTTAATAGTTTAATGATGGCTTAGTTACCCGTGGGTAGGTAGGGTCCGACCATGTGATGATAGACGTCATGGAGGGTGGGTTCCAGAAGTGATTGTAGGGATTTGTAGAATTATTCCGTGAAACCATCTGGGCCTGGGGCTTTAAAAGGGGCTAAGTTCCGAAAGGCAGTTGATATTTTAAGAAGGGGGGTGGGTGAGTTTAGAGCATCCAGATGGGAGGGAGAGATTTGGGTGAGGGTTATTTTCTCAAGAAAAGAAAGTGCTGTCAGGTTGTCTATGGGGTCAGCCGCACATAAGGAGGAATAGTAGTGTAGCATGGCTTTGTTTATGCCTTTTTGTGAGGTTTTGACGGTGCCTGATGCGTCTCTTAGGGAGGTAATATAAGTCGGACGATGGGGGCCCTTACAGAGCTTTTAAAGTAGTTTACCTGCCTTATTGCCGAATTTATGGAGGGTGGCATCCATGTGTGCTTTTTTTGGTTAATTCCAGGGTTTCAACCCAAGTATCAAAGGATTGCTTAGCTACTTGCCAAGTCTTTCTATTGTCAGGAGAGTCATCCATGTATAGAGAATAGGAAAAAAGGTGGGACAGCCGCACTCCAAAAAAACTCCTCCTTTAATTAAAAATCACAAAATACATGCCACAGCAAAAAACAGCACAACAAAAGAAAAGCTGACGTTTCGCACTATGCCTTAGTGCTTCTTCATAGCTATGAGCTATGAAGAAGCACTAAGGCATAGTGCGAAACGTCAGCTTTTCTTTTGTTGTGCTGTTTTTTGCTGTGGCATGTATTTTGTGATTTTTAATTAAAGGAGGAGTTTTTTTGGAGTGCGGCTGTCCCACCTTTTTTCCTTCATCCTAACCTGCATTTTGATTGCACTGCCTGCACCCTTGGCTCGGACCACAGGAATCAGATTACCTGGTTCTCTTTGAGCGGTTACCCACTCTCTCATGTATAGGGAATGTTGAGCTTGGTGCAATCGGGAGCTGGCCGTTTTGTAATTTTTGAGTGTGTTTCTTTTGAAAGAGGCCGCATAAGAAATAATGCATCCTCTGAGGAAGGCCTTGCCTGCTTCCCAGAATAGATTAGGGTTGTCTGCATGTGGTGCGTTGGTCAAGGTGTATTAAGACCAAGCATTTTCCATGTACAATCAGAAGTCAGAATTATTTTAAAGGTAGGAGGGGAAGCGCCATAGTTTGGGACATGGGTGTAAGTCAGGGTTATCCAGTGTGGCCGAGATGTGTGCGTGGTCGGATATAGCAATGTTGTGTATGTCGGCATCAGATATCAGTGGGACAAGGTTGTCTGAGCAGAAAAGGTAGTCAATTCTAGTGAATACATTATAGGGGTTAGAGTAGAATGTGAACTCTCTATCAGCTGGGTGATGGAGGCGCCAAATGTCATGAAGATGGAGGAAGTCCATCGTGGAGGCCAGAAGTGTTGGAGCACTGGGGTCTTGGAGGGGTTGTGGGCATTTTGGAGATGATCTGTCATCAGTTAGGTGTAGGGTAGTGTAAAAGTGTGGGTCACGAAGGAGCCAGGTCGATCGTTCACTAAAAATCTGTTTTGTGGGGCTATTGGGTGCGTAAATGTTTGAGATTATTAAATCTCTGGTCCCAATTTGAACATGTGCAGATAAAAGGCATCCCTGAGAGTCTGAGTCAACAGATAGGACCCTGCAGGGGAGGTTTTTATGTATAAGTATTAGAACCCGTGCTTTGCAGCTATTTGAGTCAGAGGTGGAAAGATGGGTTTCCTGGAGCAGGGCAATGGTGGTCTTAAGCCTTTTGAGATGGCAAAGAATTTTCATTTTCTTGGAGGTGGAACGAAGCCCTTTCACATTCCAGGAAACTATTTTCATATTGGGGGGCCATAAGGGAGGTATGGGCTGGCGGTGTATGAGTTGACTGGAAGAGCATATGTACAGTAGGTGGGCTGCGAATACAATCAGGGATATGCAGGAGTCTACACTATATGAGAGTGTTGAGCTAGGGTCTGCTGGTGCAAATGAACACAGGATCGGAGCACGTGGGGGAGGGAGAGATTTAGAAGGAAGGGGGTAAAAAGTAGAAACAATACAACATTATTGAGATACTTCACTTTCTTCTGCATGAAAATTACTGTGTAGTCCAGCTCCCATTGCAAGACCCATTGCTTGCAGCATCTAAATCCGCGGATTGGAGGGTAGTGTATGCTGGCAGCTTGGGTTGTGGACGGGGAGTGTGGTATGACCTACGCAGGGAGGCCAGGGGAGAAAACTGTGGTTTAAGAGAAAAAACGAGAGCTATCTCAGCCTGGGATGGTCCGACAGGGCGGCCGAGGATTATTATTAGCAGAGGCTGTAGTATCGTTGGAGGGGCTATCTCAATGGGGCGTGTATCGACATTGGTCTGGTCCAGATGCTCTGAATCCTTTTGGGGAGTCTTTGCTTGGGCTTCTTTGGTCCAGAGCACGGTTGATGGGAGCTGTTCTGGATGTTGGGCTGAGGTGTGGACCTGAGCGTATTGATCTTAGGAAGGGCTCCGCCTCGGATGGATCTTGGAAGGAGAGCTGGTTGCCGTTGGGGATTTGAGCCGAAGGATAGCTGGAAAAGCTAGGGTAAATTTGATTTGTTGCTGGTGCAGCTCCCCGCATATTTGTTGAAATGCTTTCCTATTCTTGGACACTTCTACGGAGTAGTCTGCGAAATCAGGATCTTCATTCCATCGATCTGAAGAGATCTGGATTGACTGTATTTCTGTAGGATGAAAGCTGTGTCTGAGTAGTTCAGATATTTTGCGATAATCGGTCGGGGTGATTTGCGGTCAGAGTTAAAGGTTCCCATACGGTGAAAACGCTCCACAGTGCAGGGGCCTGGGAGGCCTAGTGCTCTGGGTATGCACCTTGCGCAAAGGTCCGTGAGGGTTGAAGGTTGTAATGATTCTGGGATGCCCAAGAAGCGTAGGTTGCTACTTCTGGACCTATTTTCTAAATCATCGAATTTTCCTAGAATATATGTGTTCGTCTTCTCCTGGACCTGTTCTTTGGATTGTGCCTGGTAGAGTTCCTCTTCAATGTTGGCTATGCGGTGCTCAGCCTCATTTAATCTGGAGGTATGTTCCCCTAGTTGGCCTGGAGCTGCTGCATGCCTGCACTGACTGCCTTCTCCACAGAGGCCACTATCATGGGGGATAGGAGTGCTGCCACAGCCTGGGAAATAAGCTCTGTGTGTTGATCACCATTATGCTGTGGGGCAGTGTTATATTATGAGGAGGAGGGGACCGGGCCGCCGCTTACCTCCATGTCAGGCGCCGTTTCTGTAAGAGCATCCCCCCTCTGATGCAACGGAAACCACCCATTCATGTCACTGGGATGTCAGAGGGGGGCAGGGTCACGTGATGGGTGGTCCCGCCCTCAGCTACATACTGTAAGAGCTGTTAGGCTAGCCATGCTCAATCCCGGGGTGTCTCCGGTGGAGTCAGCATCGTGTACATGTTCCTCGTTGGACATCATTGCTGGAGAGTGGAGATCACCCATCGCTGGATACCGAGAATGGATTTCATCGCTGAAGTGGAGATCGAGAGTAGATTACATCTCTGGAATCTTTTTTTTTTCTTTTAAATGTTTTTTTTTTTTAATAAAGGACGTATAAAGCTGTGTCTGTGTGGTTTTTAACAATTTTACTCTTTTTTTTGTGAAATGATAGGGGTACAATGGACCCCTTATCAATTCACATAGGGGTGGGGGGGCCAGGATCTGGGTGTCCCCTTTGTCAAAGGGGGCTACCAGATTCCGATAAACCCCCTGCCCGCAGACCCCTACAACCACGGGCAAGGGTTGTGGGGATGAGGCCCTTGTCCCCATCAACATGGGGACAAGGTGCTTTGGGGGTCACAGAATCCCAAAGCATCCTCCCCATGTTGAGGGCATGTGGCCTTGTATGGTTCAGGAGGGGGGAATTTTTTGGGGGAACCCCACGTCATTTTTTTTTTATTACCCGTGGTTCCCCTTAATATCCATACCAGACCCTAAGGGCCCGATATGGAATTTGGGGGGACCTCCACACATTTTTTTTAAAAAAATGTTGGTTACCTGCACAAAATGTAATTTTTGAAAGAAAAAAAAGTCATTTAAAACTACTTGCCCTATTAATGAATTGTCGGGTCCCGGCAATACAGATAAAAGTCATTGAAAAAAAATTGCATATTGCATTGTCACTGTGTGGAGCGATCGCGGGTGCCCGGTGGTCATCGCAAACGTCGGGCATGAGCATCGGCTCTGGCGCGCGCCCCCTAGTGGTCAAAAGGTGAACCAACGTACAATTACATTGGTTCGCCCAGGGGAGCCAACCTGCTGCAGTAAAACTGCGGCAGCTGGTCAGGAAGGGGTTAAAGGGTATTCTTTCCAAACTCACCAGGAATGCTCCCCTATATAGTTTGTTTTGGCCCTTGGATATCAAATTATCCCCCCATTATTCAATTTACTTTCCACTGATATGAAGGGGGCGGAAATTTATCCTCCACAGTGGTTCAGAAGACTGTATTTATTGAAAGATAATGCCCTCTCATGAATCTTATATTTATTTCATACTATCCCAGTGGTAGTATAATATTAAAACCTTCCAGATTAAAATACTGTTGTTTATTTGGAGAGCTAAGAGCCCCAGGGTGAATAGTTGTACTTTATACATCCCCAAATTAAGGGGCGATTTGGGTGTCCCAAATACTACTATGCAGCCCAGTTGGCACAATTAATTAGATTTCATATTAAGCAGCCTTATCCATTATGGATGTGGGCAGAATATACTCCTTATCTGTCTAGACCGATTGCACATCTGTTGTGGGATATGGGACAGGTTACATAGTTACATAGTTAGTCAGGTTGAAAAAAGACACAAGTCCATCCAGTAAAACCATAAAAAATTAATAAATAAATAAATTAAATAAAAAATATTGTACAATCCCATATACCCAATTCTATACCCACAGTTGATTCAGAGGAAGGCAAAAAACCCCAGCAGAGCTAGATCCAATTTGCTACAGCAGGGGAAAAAAAATAATTCCTGATGCCCCGAGAGACAACCGGATTTTCCCCGGATCAACTTTACCTATAAATGTCAGTACTCAGTTATATTAGTTAGGATGAAGGAAAAAAGCTGGGACAGCCTCACTCCAAAAAACTCCTCCTTTAATTAAAAATCACAAAATACATGCCACAGCAAAAAACAGCACAACAAAAGAAAAGCTGACGTTTCGCACTATGCCTTAGTGCTTCTTCATAGCTATGAGCTATGAAGAAGCACTAAGGCATAGTGCGAAACGTCAGCTTTTCTTTTGTTGTGCTGTTTTTTGCTGTGGCATGTATTTTGTGATTTTTAATTAAAGGAGGAGTTTTTTTGGAGTGCGGCTGTCCCAGCTTTTTTCCTTCATCCTAACCTGCATTTTGATTGCACTGCCTGCACCCTTGGCTCGGACCACAGGAATCAGATTACCTGGTTCTCTTTGAGCGGTTACCCACTCTCTCAACTCAGTTATATTATGTACATTTAGGAAAGTATCCAGGCATTTCTTAAAGCAATCTACTGAGTTGGCCAGAACCACCTCTGGAGGGAGTCTGTTCCACATTTTCACAACTCTTACTGTGAAGAAACCTTTCCGTATTTAGAGGTGAAATCTCTTTTCCGCTAGATGTAAAGAGTGCCCCCTTGTCTTTTGTGTTGACTGTAAAGTGAATAACTCAACACCTAGTTCACTATATGGACCCCTTATATATTTGTACATGTTGATCATATCCCCCCTTATTCTCCTCTTCTCAAGAGTGAATAAATTCAGTTCCTCTAATCTTTCCTCATAGCTGAGCTCCTCCATCCCTCTAATCAGTTTGGTTGCCCTTCTCTGCACTTTCTCCAGCTCCCCGATATCCTTTTTGAGAACTGGTGCCCAAAACTAAACTGCATATTCCAGATGAGGTCTTACTAATGATTTATATAGGGGCAAAATTATATCTCTCTCTCTGGAGTCCATACCTCTCTTAATACAAGAAAGGATTTTGCTCGCTTTGGAAACCGCAGCTTGGCATTGCATGCCATTATTGAGCTTATGAACGTCCAAAACCCCCAAATCCTTCTCCACTATGGATTCCACCAGTTGTACTCCTCCTAGTATGTATGATGCATACATATTCTTAGCCCCCAAGTGCATAATTTTACATTTATCAACATTAAACCTCATCTGCCACATAGTTGCCAAATTAGACAGTGCATTGAGGTCTGCTTGTAAATTGGCGACATCCTGTAGGGACGTTATTGCACTGCATAGCTTGGTGTCATCTGCAAAAACAGAAATGTTACTTTTGATCCCAGACCCAATATCATTTATAAAGATATTAAAAAGTAAGGGTCCCAAAACTGAACCTTGGGGTACACCACTGATAACCTTAAGCCTCGTACACACGATCAGTCCATCCGATGAGAACGGACCGATGGACCGTTCTCATCGGTTAACCGATGAAGCTGACTGATGGTCCGTCGCGCCCACACACCATCGGTTAAATAACCGATCGTGTCAGATTACGGTCACGTAAACCACGTACAACGGCACTATAAAGGGGAAGGTCATATCCAATGGCGCCACCCTGGCTGCTCTTGCTGATTCCGTGTTAGTAAAAGTTTGGTTCGAGCCGATGTGCGCTTTTGAGTCTCTGTGCTTTGCAGATCGTTTTCTCGGGTTCAGTTTGTGCTTGTGGGTTTGTTTCTATTTTTCAGTGCTTGCAGTCAGGTCGTATCTGTTTTGCAGTGCGTTCCTGTCCGCTCGATTTCTGTTTTTCACTTCATTCTTTTCAGGCCTTGCTGTTCTTGGTTGCTTTCTGCTTTAAGTCTTCTTCCATCATACAAGTGATACAGAAGGTCTATATTAAGGTAAGTTGTCTCCTTTCACATCACAATGTATATATGTCTTAAATGTATGCTAATGTCTTGTATTTCTTGCATCATTCCCTAATTACCATGATTGTTTATTTATTTTTTATTTTTTATTTTTTTTTTAACACTTCAGACTCCAACCTCATAGAGTATGCGTATATACGCTCATGTTCTGTTTGCCAGCCCTTAGCGTCTCTAGTTTTGGTTTTGCATCATTAGTGTGTCTCTTTTTAATTTATTTGCTTTCCTTTGCTTTTCTTATTCTTATAAATATATATATATATATATATTTTTTTTTAATAAAGATGTGTTCATCGTTGATTATTATTTTTTTTTTTTTTCTTATTATATATATTATAAGACTTATACTTTTATACCCTTATCCTTCCCTCCCCCTTCCCTTTTCCCTCCCCTTTCCCCTCCCTCCCTCCCTCCCTCCCCCTATCTCACCTAAATAATCTCTGATGCATCTAGATTTCCCCCTTTTTTTTTTTCTTTTGGGGGGGCTATCTTAACTCGCCTCCCTTAATTTTTCAGCATAGCTCCAGGATTTCTTAAAAGTCCTCCAGTTGTCCCATTTCTTAACTTGTGCTATGTTATTGCCTTCCAATCCCTCTCTCAGTTCTTCCATTCTATAAGTCTCTTCCACCGAGTCAATCCATTCCCAGATTGAGGGACAGTCCACTTCCTGCCATTTTCTTGGTATTAGCCTCTTGGCCGCGTTAAGTAGGTGTGGAACTAGGGTTTTCCTATATTTTTTAATTCCTTCCTCTCCCCCATGGAACAGTACCACCCAGGGGTCCAACTTAATTTTCCCCTTTGTGATTTCTTCTATGCACCCCAGGATTTTTTCCCAAAATTCCTCAACTTTGGGACACTTGCACCATAGGTGGGCCATGTTTCCCGGTAGACCACATCCCCTCCAGCAATCTCCTGTTTGTCCGTCATTAAATTTAGATAATTTGTCCGGGGTCATGTACCACCCAGTGATGCATTTATAACTCATCTCCGCTGTGCGACTGTCTACCGCCGAGGAGTGTACCAGAGTCAGCATTTTGTCTATTGTGACCCTATCCCTTTGTGACTCAAGTTCCCTCTCCCATTTTTCAACGAATGGAGGAGTCATTCGCCCGTCCACCTTCAAAAGGATCTTATACAGTTTTGAAGTAGTTCCCTTGATCCTCTCGGTTGTGCACAATTTTTCCAGTTCGGTCAGCTGCTTCCCTGACCTCAGTGGGTGCGTCAGAGTTTGGATAAAGTGGTCTAGCTGCTGATACCTCCATTCGTTGATTTCTATCAAATTCTTTTTCCCTTTTAATTCTTGTAGTGTTAGTAAGTGCCCATCTTTAATTATGTCTCTTAATTGCATAGTGTCCTTTTTTATCCAATTTCCTCCAATCTGTGTTTTACCAGGTGCAAAATTCTCATTATTTTTTAGTGCTAATAAGGGTGAATTATATTCCTTTTCAATTTTTTTATATACTGTGTCCCAAATTTTTAATGCATTTTTTGTTATCTCATGTGTATTCTTATCAAGTGCCCTAAATTGGGGCGGGTTCCAAATAATCTTATCCAACCTTGTCTTTGACAGTTCATTTTCAATGTTGACCCACCTTTTTTCCTTGCTGGCTCTGGCCCACTCCACCACCCTCGCCACAACTACTGCGTCATAATATGTTTTAATATCCGGTACTGCTAATCCCCCCTTATTTTTTGGTTGTCTTAAGGTCTGGAGAGAAATTCTATGTTTCCTATCCAGATGAAATTCATAATCTGTTTCTTGAGAGCTGAGAAAAGTATTCCAGGCAAACTTATAGGTATCATCTGAAACCTGTAGGTAATTTTTGGAAGTATAACCATTTTACAATAGTTAATCCGCCCTATCCAGGATATTGGTCTATTTTTCACCTTCCCTATTTCTTTCCTGATTTCATTTAACAGGGGGATAAAATTTATCGCATACATTTTTTTACTTGATTTTGCTAAGAAAATGCCCAGGTACTTGAGTTCTTTTACCCACGAGAATCGGTGCTCCGTTCTAAGGTCCTTCTCTTCTCGCCTATTTATATTAATGCTCAAGATCTCGGTTTTGGCTACGTTGATTTTAAAGTTTGATATTTCTCCGTACTGCGTACATAAGTCTAATAACTTTGGAATTGAGGTTTTGGGGTTTGTCAGATAGAAGAGGACGTCATCTGCAAACGCAGAGAGTTTATGTTCGACTTCTCTTATTTGAACTCCTCCAATATCAGGGCAGTTACGTACCCTCGCCAGCAGTGGTTCTAAGGAGAGCACGAACAGGAGTGGCGACAGGGGGCACCCCTGCCTTGTTCCATTTTTCATTGTCAGTGCTTGGGAAAGACTACCATTTATTTTTATTTTAGCCCTAGGTTCCTGATAGAGCGTCGCTATCCACTCCCTCATCCTTTGACCAAATCCCATTTCCTCCAGAGTGCGTAACATGAGTCCCCAGTCTACCCTGTCAAATGCTTTTTCTGCATCTATAGACAGGAGTAGACCTGGGGACCCAGTCGCTTTCCTTTTGAATTATCAATAATGCTCTAACACCATTATCCCTCCCCTCTCTTCCTTGGATGAATCCTGTCTGGTCTGGATGTACCAGATTTATCATTTCCTGTTTGACTCTCTCGGCCAGGACCTTTGCGAACAGTTTTATATCATTGTTCAACAAAGATATTGGTCGATACCCTGCACAGTCCCTCCTATCCTTGCCCTCCTTAGGGATAACCGTAATAGTTGCCTTTGAGGCCTCTCTGCTTAAATTAAAATCTTTTCCCAGTCCATTAAAGTATTGACATAATTTTGGTATAAGGATCTTCTTGCATTTTTTGTAATACAGTATGGTAAAGCCGTCGGGGCCTGGACTTTTACCTGAGGCTGAGCCCGCAAGTGCCAGCTCAATCTCCTTTTCCGTTATTGGCCTATCCATCACTGATGCATCGGTTCTGCTTATTTTTGACAGCCTTGCTTCCTTCAGGAATTTTGCAATTTTATTTATTTTTTCCCCTTTCTGTCCATTCTTTTGTTCAACCGAGTACAGTTTCTTGTAATATACTCTGAAGGTTTCAGCTATATCTTTTGTTGTATGCATCACCTCTCCTTTTCCATTTTTAATTTTATCTATATAATTTTTTGATTTCTTTTTCTGCACCATCCTTGCTAGATGTTTATTTGTTTTATTCCCCCACATGTATCTTTCCCTGGCTATTAGATTAAAATCCCTTCTAGTTTCTTGGTCCAAAAGTTCTTTTAGTTTGTTGCGTTTGTTAACCAGGTCCATATACACGTCTCGTTGCTTTACCATTTTCTTATGTTTTTGTTCTAGCAAGAAGATCTCTTCAATCAATTTTTCTTTTTTACTGCTTTTTTCTTTTTTTTTCCTTGCTCCCTCTGAGATCAGGACCCCTCTTATCACCACTTTATGTGCGTCCCACAGTGTTGCTTCTGAAACTTCATCAGACTCGTTTAGCCTGAAATACTCTTCCAGCTCCTTTTGGACCCTTGTTAGACTAGTCTCGTCCACCAGCAGATATTCGTTTAACCTCCAATTTTGGAACGACCTTTGATTTCCTGGAATGTCTATTGAAATGCTAACCGGGGCATGGTCAGAGATCGTCATGGTTTCTATTTTCGTCTCTACCACTATTTCTAACATTCTATGATCCACCAATATGTGGTCGATCCTCGAATAAGTTCCATGCACCGGGGAATAAAAAGTATAGTCACGTTGGTCTGGGTTAAAGGCTCTCCACACATCAATCAATTGACTCCTATATAAAGTGTCTTTTAGCTTTCTTAACTGTACACCCTGTACTCCCGGTGTCTGGGACGTCTTGTCTATTTTTTGGTTCATACATACATTAAAATCCCCTCCCATGATTATTCTCCCCCTCCTGAAATCTGTCAGCTTCCCCAATATTCCCAAGAGGAATTTTATCGGTAGAGCATTTGGGGCGTATATGTTTACTAGGGTACACTCCATCTCTTCCAGTTTTCCCCTTAAAAAGAGGAATCTCCCCTCCGGATCAGTCAGTCTCTCAGTTAATTCAAACCGTGTCCTTTTTGAGATTCCAATTGCGATCCCTCTGGCTCTTTTGGAGATAGTATCTCCATAGTACCAGATAGGGAAATCTGGAGCATATAGTCTAACATTTGATCCTAGGGTAATATGAGTTTCCTGTAGGAAGGCAATATCTGCTTTATATCTTTTCAGTTCCTTAAGCACCTTATGTCTCTTAATTGGGCTATTAAGACCTTTTACGTTGTACGATAAACATTTAATTAGTGGCATCTTTGATTTTTCCCCTATTCTTTCTTCTGATTATTTCGGTGAGATAGGCCCAGTCTCCCCCCTCCCCTCCCTCCCTTCCCCCCCTTCCCACCCCCTCCCCCCTCCTCTCTCCCCCTCCCTCCTCCCTACCTCCCTATTAGGCCAATTTTTGACCTCTGAACCATCCTCCATGTCTGGTCCAGTTCCCTCTAGGTGGGGTCCTGGGGTTGCCTCCCCCCTGATCTAATCGTGGAGCGGGGGGGGGGGGGTAAATCCCCTACCACCAAAAAAATCGCCAAAAAAAAGACAAAGAAAATCAGAGAATAGACTATTATAGGTTATCTAGTCATTTTCCTCCCTTATCCCCTCCTCCTCTATCCCCATCCTGGTAGGTCGGGTATCTGAATATCTAATTTTTTACAGAACTCTTCCAAGTCCTCCGGGAATCTCAGTATTGCAGATCTTCTGTCTTTTGTACCAATTAGGCATGCCGGGAACCCCCAAGTATATTTGATGTTTAGATCTATCATCCGCTTTAAAAGTGGTTTCAATACTCGTCTCCTTGCCAGGGTCTCTAGTGATAGGTCGGAAAATATCTGTAGCTCTGTCCCTTCAAAGACTATCGGAGATTGTCCCCTTAGTTTTTTCCACACTATTTCTTTGTCCTCATAGAGTCGAAACCTAATTATAACGTCTCTTATTCGCTCCGAACTCGCTCTATGGACCCTTTCAATCCTTATTGGGTCTTCTATTGGTTTGTCCAGCAGGGGGTTAAATATCTTCTGCATTATTTTCCTGAGGTCTTCTCCCCTCTCCTCTGGGATTGACCTTATCCTCAGGTTTTGTCTCCGATTTCTATTTTCCTGATCTTCTATTTTATAGAGGATAAGTCTCTGTTGTAGTTGTGTCTGGTCTATTTGATCCTTCAATACTTTTACTTCTTGTTCTTGCTTCTCTGTTCGTTCTTCAATTGTTTCAATTCTGCCGAGCAGGTGGCCCAGATCTGTCCGCAGGTTCTGTATTTCACCCTTAATTTCACTCTTAATCGCTAATTCCAATTTTAGCAACATCTCTGCCATTTCTCCTTTTGATAAGGGCTGCGAGTCTGTATGTTGTTCCTCCGTCCTGCTACTTTCAGGCCCCCGTTCTATAATTCCTTCTTCTCTTAACTCCATAGATGTTTCACTGATATTTCCCCCCTGGGGTTTTCTAGTTTCCGCCTTCTTCTCTTTGTTTACCTGTTGTTGCTTTGTTGTTCCCTGGGTGCCCTGGGTTCTTGGGCTTTCCCCTTTAGTCATAAATGGTCTAATTGAGCTTGTTGTTGTTGTGTTACTAGGAGTTGTCGGGGGTCGCCCCTTTGTAGACCTGCTTGTCATTCTGCTCATATTATTGTCCCTTCTTCTAATTCTCTTCCCCAGCTTGACCTTCTCCTGTCTCCTCTTTCGTTGCCTCAATACTTTTCTCACTCCCCCTTCCTGGTATCGTCCCAACTATCCCTTCCCTCCGTTGTACTGGGCTATCCCAGGAAGTGTACTCCCCCTTTTCCTTTCCCCCCTCTCTCTCCCCCCCTCTCTCCCCCCTTTCTTTTATCTCCCGATTAAACGCAGTAAGTAATTTTTTATGTATATGCTAATGTAGCACAAGGGAGGCTCGATCTAATTCCCCTCCATTCGGGAAAGTGGGGGATGGAAAAGAAAGGAAGCAAATAACAAGAAACACGAAGAAGGAGAAGCCCGGAGGAAAATATGCTACTGCAGGGGAGAACCTTCAAGCGCCCATTACCTTGTGATTGGGGTTTCCAGGCCAGCTTTTTCTTTTTTTTAAATATTTCTTGGCGAGATGTCAGCGAGATGTCAGTAACCACCTCAATTTGGTGATATGGTGATATGGTGATATATTTATGACATATGTTGACAATATACGTCTGGGTTTCCTTTTAGGTTTCCTTTCAGACCACTTAGTTGTCAAAGTACCACTCAGGTCCTTAGACCTTTTCTTTTACACCACTACCGAGCGAGACCTGATACCCCCGTATCATTTCGTGTTTCCCTTTAATGGTCCTTCTTTAATCCTGCAGTCAGTATCTACCTTTTAAACGGCTCAGAAAATTCGGTCTACTGGGTAACACAAAAAAAAAAAAAAAAGAGGAAAACCTGAGATTTGCAAGACAGTTTCTTAAGCACTGGGTCCGTACACACACCTGGGCCCTTTATGACTTTAACCTGTGCCAAAAAATAATAGACCCCTCAGATTTCTTCCCGCAGAGATATGTTGCTACCTTCTATCTGCTGAAGAATAGAGACACCTTAAGGGCCAGGAAAGTACTCACAATATTTCCTGTATTTATCCGGTTTCTGAGGATCACTTTGTCTGTACTATAACGGGAGTTTTTTATGTGTTGGAGGGGGGTAATACCTCCAAGTTCCAATATACTCTTTATGCCTGTTATTACAATGACTCGGCCCCCTTAAAAAGGGTAATCCCCTATGCAGTCCCATATACAGTCCCAAACACTCCAATAAAGGGTTTATCAAATAGCATTCATAGCACTTATAGTTAGTCCTGGGCGAGTCTTATGAGGATTTACTCTACACAATACATATGCAGCAGTCTAGGCAGAGCAGAGCAGAGCAAGACCTGAAGCTAGGTTTCAAACACATTAGCAGCTTTTCTCCATAAACATTTATTCCTCTCCCCTTTAGGGATTCTCTCTGCCTTACCTCCACCTCCTCCTCCAAGTACTTTGGGGTAAAGGCAGAAAAATAATAATAAATAAGATCCGACCTTATCTCAGATGGTGGTAGGTGCTGGTAGATGTATCTACCATCCTTTCTTACACTCCAGCAGATTTGAGCCTCCCATCAGATGTTCTGTTAGTTGCCTCCTCTCCCGTCCATCTCTGCTCCTTTACCTACTCCGGGTCCCAGTGCAGCCACACAGCTTGGAGTGATGTGGGTTTTGGCAGTCCATCTAGCGAGGAGAGCTGTCCCCGCCGTCCCCGCTGCCTCGCTACCACAATCTCCCACGGGCCAACTTCCGGGCGGCAGCGTGCAGCGTGAGACTTGCGGCGTATGGATGGGGGCTCCCCGCTCCTCTTTTCATCGGGCATGGAGCGTCCCCATCTCCAGCAACTTCCCTGCTCTTCTCTCCCCCACCCACGAGCGCGTCCCTCCTCACGTGTACGTGCGCGTGCACGCCATCGGGGACATTTGTGCTGGTGTACCATGATTGTAATATGCTGTGAATGTCCCCTTTGTCCCCATGCATGTTATACGTTTTGAATGCTCCTTTTTTGGCCTACATGCATATTTCCGTTCACTAACCTGTCCAGCATGCTATCCTAGGCCCAAACACACCTAGCCTAGTCTGTTTCCTACTTTTTTTTTTGTCTGCTCCATTGTAGTTCTGTCCCCCCCGCCCCCCCCCCCCTTAAAATGTGTCCCAATGTTTTTTTTCTCATTCCATTTTGGCAGAGTGCTAGAGGGTTTATTTTTCTGGTCCCAAACTCAGCTAGAAACATCCCCCCCCTTAAAATGTTTATTGGCCCATCAGAGGGGTGAGGAGTCTGATAATTGGGCCTATTTTAGTTCTGGCATGCAATTAGCACTCCACTAATAAATGTTATACTGATGTTGGACAAGAATGGCTTTTGTATTGTGATTGCATTGTTTTTGTGCCAAAGTAATAATTTTTATTTTTGTTTGACTCCACAGTTTCCTTCCACACCACAGGAATGGCAGACTGTGGCTTCCCAATTGGCCCAGCGGTAGGACTTCTCTTAGGCCCCATACACACGATAGAATCCATCCGCTGAAAAATCCCAGCAAATGGGTTTCAGCGGATAGATCCTATGGTGTGTATACTCCAGCGGATCTGTTTCCGCGGATATTTATCCCCTGGGATGGATTTCCAGCGGATAAATATTTGATGACATGCTATCAAATCTATCCGCTGGAATCCATCCCAACGGATGGATCCGCTGGTCTGTACAGACTCACCGGATCCATCTGTCCTAAGGGATTCCCCGCATGCGTCGTAATGATTCGACGCATGCCTGGAATTCCTTATATGACAGCGTCGCGCACGTCGCGAATCGCGGTGACGGTGCGACACGTCATCGCCAGAGGATTTCGGCACGGATTTCGATTCGATGGTGAGTACACTCCATCGCATGGAAATCCGCTCAAATCCTCGAGAGGATTTATCCGCGGATACGGTCCGCTGGACCGTATCCGCAGATAAATCCTCTTGTGTGTATGGGGCCTAACTGTGGAGAGGCAATAGATTGCAAACACGTCCGCATAATGCCGCCACCCCGTTCGGGGTCATTCTATTTCAACTCCAAAAGTTTTCATAGTATTGTGTTGATGTACGAGTTTTTGTATGTGGACATGGGGAGGACGGTGGAGTCTTTGCGCAGATGGAGTTTGCCCACCGTCTCCAGACTGGTGGCCTGGCCCTGCCACGGGATGAAGACAATGTGGAGGCAATCCCTTTTGTGCTTTTTGTCACGGATGTAGCTTTCGGGCTTGGACCACACCTCATGATGCCGTTTCCCCAGAGGACTCCCACCCCGGAGAGGAGGGTTTTGAATAACCGGCTGGCCAGAGCCCGGAGGGTTGTCGAGAATGCCTTCGGGATAATGGCCAGACTATTCCGCCTGTTCCAGACAGCCATCCACATGGCGGAATATAAACTGAACACTGTTATTTTTCCTGCTGCATTTTTCATAATTATTTGTGCAGGCATTCAGAGACCTACCTTTCAAACATTTGGCCTGAGGCCAGACAGTCATCTGAGAACCTGACTGGCCTGGACACTGGCCGTACTAAATTGGCCCCCCAAACTGCTCGAGATGCCCGTGATCTATATGTGGATACTTCACTTGTAGGTGGACCATTGCTATGCCAGACCATATTTCTTTGTAAACAAACCAAAAAAAAAAAAGGTACATGTCCCAGCTGGAGGAAGAGTGTCTGCAGGTCAATAGGGAGGCAGCTTCCTTCATGAGGGCCCCCTTAACCCTGTTGAGGGCTACAGCACCTACCTTGCTGAGCAGCTGCAAAAAATGGATGAGCGACAACGGGCCCTGGCAGAGGATTTTTTAGCCCGAGAATATGATGTGATTCATCGACAAATATTGAACTTTTAAAAACCTGTGGGAAATCAGAAATCCATCCTATTCTAACAAGAATGTTCGAAGGGCAACAATTGACCAATTGGTCACTTATATGCAGACCTGGATACCAGAGCTAACTTCCACCATAATAAGCAATAAAATCAATAACATGAGGAATGCTTACAAGAAGCGTGTGATACATGTCCGTGCTATTCGGAGGTCAGGAGCAGCAGCAGATGAAGTACAGGAGCCCAGCTGTGGTACTATAAACACCTCTGTTTTCTGGATGATCAGATCTAGGCCAGATAGTCACCTTCCAGTCTTCCTTCCACCCTTCCCTCCACCGCTCCTTCCAGCATTCCTTCCACTGTTCCCCCCACCCCTGCAGAGGGTGCCGCGGAGCTGGCTGAGATTGAGTAGCCAGATCTGAACATCTTCAGTCAGGTATAGTAGTTTACAACATATTTCTTGGCCTCCAAAAAAATTTCGGTTAACGAGAAGTTTTTTGAACCAAAATGAAAGCTTGAAAACAGAAACAAAAGTCGTGGGCAGAAAATATAGTGACAGGGATGCCAACTGCAGGGGTCAAAATGAGAGTCTGTTCAATTTACCAAAAAAACAAACCAAATAAATGCAACAGTCATTTGCTTTAAACTGTGTGTGCTTGATGAAGCCAAAAAAAACCTCCCCTCCAGATGCGCCCACCAAAAAAAATAGGTGCATGACCCAGCTGGAGGAGGAGTCACTGCGGGTTATTAAGGAGGCAGCAGAAATCCTGAGGGCCCCCCTTAACCCTGTTGAGAGCTTTGGCTCATACATTTCGCACAAACTGCAAGAAATGGAGCAGCAACAATGGGGCCCGGCCCAGTCTCCTCCTCCTGCTGCCACATTTTCACCACCTGCAAGAGGCCGTGGAGGGAGCCATGGAAGGAAGGCTGTATGGAAGACCAGAAAGTGATTCCCTGGCTTCAAGCTGATTTGGCATAAAACTGAGGTTGTTGTAGTACCACAGCTTGGGGTCATGTATGACATCTGCTGCTGCTTCTGATTTCTGGGATTTGGGGAGCACAATGTGCCCCAAATTGGAGGGACTCCTGAGGTTATTGATTGTGTTGTTGATCATGGTGGAATGTGCCTTTGGTGTCCAAAGTCTGCATATATCTGGCTGATTGTGCAATTCTTGCCCTTCATGTTGCTATTTTTTTTGCCAGAATAAATGGAGATTTAATTTAAGTTAAATACTTGTCTATTGTGTTTTTCTGGTGAATAGCCATCAAACATTTCCGAAATACAATGTGTAATTAACAAAGGACACAACCTCCTTAAGGGGGGGGGGGGTGAAAAAAAACATTGTTGTGATAACTTGAGAAAAAAAATGAAATTTCTCAAAAAACAAAACAAAAAAAAACATTGTTGTGATAACTTGAGAAAAAAAATTAAATTAAAAATAAATAAATAATAAAAAAAATATTATGTGGAGTACAAAAATTGTTTTGGGAGATCTGGCTTTCTAAAAAAAAAACAAAAAAAAATATGAGATCACAAGCAAAAAATAAAAGAAGTCAGTATGGGAGAACTCTGTCTAAATAGCATCAGCAAAACAACGTATTTATTCTAGCAATAGAACGAAGAAAAAATGTGCTGCAATAAAAAAATTAGATTGTGCCATCTTCAAAACGAACGCTAGTTTTACAAGAACGAGCGCTCCCGTCTCCTAGTTTAGTCTGAGCATGCGTGGATTTTTAACCGATGGGTCGTGCCTACAAACGATCGGTTTTGACCTATCGGTTAGGAATCCATCGGTTAAAATTTAAAGCAAGTTGGCTTTTTTTTAACCGATGGTTAAATAACCTATGGGGCCCACACATGATCGGTTTTGACCAATGAAAATGGTCCATCAGAAGGTTGTCCTCTGGTTAACCTATCGTGTGTACAAGGCCTTAGACCATTCAGAGTAAGAGTCATTAACCACTACTCTCTGAATTCGGTCTTTTATCCAGTTTTCTATCCATTTACACACTGATATCTCCAATCCTGTAGGCTTTACCTTACACATGAGCCATATGTGCGGAACTGTATCGAACCCTTTTGCAAAATCCAAGTATACCACGTCCACCGCCACCCCTCTGTCCAAGGTTTTACTTACCTCTTTTTAAAAATAAATCAGGTTTGTCTGACAACTTCTGTCTTTCATGAATTCATGCTGTATGTTGCTTAAATAGGTTTTTTTTTCAGCAAGAACTCCTCTATGTTGTGTTTTATTAATCTTTCCAGTATCTTCCCAACTATAGAAGTTAAACTAACAGGTCTATAGTTACTTACTATATGGGCACTACATTGACCCTGCACCAATCCAGTGGTACTATTCCCTTAAAGTGGTAGTAAAGTCTTTACTACCACTTTTACCTACAGGTAAGCCTATAATAAAGCTTACCTGTAGGTATAAAGAATATCTCCTTAACCTGTACGAATTAGGAGATATTCCCCTCACAATGCGCCCCTGATTGTAGTGGCGCATGCACAGCGGGAATCCTCGGCTAAAGGGCCGGCAGCCGTCGAATTCCGTGTTGAGTATGCAAATTAGCTATTTACGGCGATCCACGAACGTACGACCGGCCGGCGCATTTTGTTTACGTCGTTTGCGTTCGGCTTTTTCCGGCGTATAGTTAAAGCTGCTGTTATGAGGCATACTCAATGTTAAGTATGGCCATCGTTCCCGTGTACAATTTTGAATTTTTTACGTCGTTTGTGTAAGTCGTTCGCAAATAGGGATTTGCGTAGAATGACGTCACTGTCGTGAGCATTGGCTTGTTCCGGGTTAATTTAGAGCATGCGCACTGTGATACCCCCACGGACGGCGCATGCGCAGTTAAAAAAAACGTTGTTTACGTCGGGTCACGACGTATTAACATAAAACACGCCCCCATTACATCCATTTAAATTTCGCGCCATTACGCCACCAAAGATACACTACGCCGCCGTAACCAAAACTTACGGTGCAAATTCTTTCAGGATTCGAAAAAAAAGCACAAAGTTACGGCGGCGTAGTGTATCTTAGATACGCTGCGCCCGGCGCAAAGGTACGTGGATCTGCCCCCATAGGTTTTATTTTTAGTCTTTTAAACGTATTGCCCATGGGAATATACTTTGCAGTGAGGTCCCAAGCAGTCTTTTTGAAGAATTCCCATTTCTGTTCTGTGCCCATTGATGCCAATATTCCCTCCCAGTCTAATGCCACGTACACACGATAATTTTTCGGCATGAAAGAAACAGTCGTTTTTCAGCATGTCCAAAAAAACACGTTCTTCCAACTTCATCATTAAAAATGACGTTGCCCACACACCATCACTTTTAAAAAATGATGAACAAAGCGCGGTGACGTACAACACGTACAACGGCACTCTAAAGGGGAAGTTCTCTTCGCCTTTGGGCTGCTTTAGCTGATTCCTTGTTAGTAAAAGACGATTCACGCTTTTTTGTCTGTTACAGCGTGATGAATGTGCTTACTCCATTATGAACAGTAGTTTTACCAGAACGAGCGCTCCCATCTCATAACTTGCTTCTGAGCATGCGCGGGTTTAAAACGTCGTTTTAGCTCACACACTATCATTTTTTACAACCCGAAAAACTACATTTTTGAAAACGACGTTAAAAAATGCAGCATGAAAAAAATGTGTAGTTTTTCAGAAACTAAAAAACTATGTGCAGCCCACACACGATCATTTTAAATTACGTTTTTTAAAAACAATGTTTTTTTTATGCCGAAAAAATGATCGTGTGTACGCGGCATTAGTCCTGGAGAGCAGCCCTCATCCTTGGAAAATTAGCGCTCTTGAAATTAAGTGTTTTTATCTTTCCTGTATGTATTTCTTGCTAACAGCTAACATCAAATGAAATCATGTTATGATCACTGCTACCCAGGTGTTCCTTTATCTGAACATTGGTAATAAGCTCTGCATGGTTTGAGATTACCAGGTCCAACAGAGCATCATTCCTAGTTGGGGCCTCAAAAAACTGACCATAAAATTGTCCTGTAATAGGTTAGCTGCAGCCTATAATTTTAAGTCCCCTCATAGTCCCTTGGCCCCACTTTTCCAGGACCCAGGTCTCACTCCCCAGGTATACCTTTGGTGGATCAATAAAGGTTTCATGGATATATAGCTGATCTCTGTGATCATAAGGATATCATGAAAAAACAATTCTTGATAGAAAAGCATCAATTGTTTGAACTGGAATTATTTTAATTTACCCAGATTATGCATTTTCTAAACTCTTTAAAACTTAATTTTGATATGTTTTAAATTTTGTTAAAGGAATACATGTATACTTTTAATATACTAATAATATACTAAGACTGATAAACGCATGAGCCACATTTTAGAAATATATTTCATCTTAACATTGGTGTCAGTGAAGCAATTCTATATGGATAGATGGGAAGGTGATCTGGGGGAAACTTTCAAAATGGATGAGTGGCATCAGTTAGTGCAGAATGCTTTTAGATCCATTATAAATACGTCTACCATAGAGGCTAATTATAAGGTGGTACATAGGGTATGATAGTATCCTTTGTTCCCAGAGTTTTTCCCCTTGGTTTAAATTTAAGAGGCTGCGGGCAGAAGGGGTTCCAGGGACAGTTGCTTCCACAACAAAGGGAGAGGCCAAATCTCTATAATAGGGGCAGTACAGTAAAAACATGTCAGAGTTTATGTCCCTGACAACAATGGCCCGGATTCACATACCTTGGCGCATAGTTATGCCGGCGTAGCGTATCAAATATACGCTACGCCGACGTAGTGCAGAGCGGCGAGCACAGTATTCACAAAGCACTTGCTCCCTAATCTACGCTGAGTTCCCTCGGCGTAACTCGTCGTAAGTGGCAATGGGCGTGAGCCATGCTAATGAGGCGTGACCCCATGTAAATGATGGACCTAGCGTCATAAAGATACGAATAACCTACGGCGCATGCACCGTCCCGTAGATGCAATGCCAGTGCGCATGCGAGGAATCACGTCGAAACTACTGCCTAAGATACGACGGATCAATGCCTACGACGTGAACGTAACCTACGCCCAGCCCTATTCAAGTAACAACTACGTAAACAACGTAAAATACGACAGCAATTCCCTGGTCCATACCTTTGCTTGAGTTGCGCCTCATAGATGGGGAATAACTATAACCGGGCGCAACTCCCTTTTGTGAATCGGCGTATCTCACGCATTTGCATATTTAAATCGTAAATCAATGGGAGCGCCCCTTGCGGCCAGCGTAAATATGCGCCCACGATATGACGGCGTAGGAAACTTACGTCGGTAAACGCATATGTGCACTTACGAGGCGTATCTCGAGATACGTCGGCGTAAGTGCTATGTGAATCCGGACCAATGTGTGCGTTTCTTTCATGCTAAATCAGGAAAAAAAACAAAACAATGTGTGACGTCTGTCTGGGTGGGGTCTGCCAGTGTAAATCTTAAAACTGTCTGCCCAGAATTACAAACCTTTGGAAGATAAACAGTAAACTTATATTTCAAGGTTTTATATGTATTCCAACTTTGTTCTAAAATGTTTGCCTGGAGTTTAATTGTAAGATCCAGGCAGCCCTAGGTCAATTGGTTTATAAATGTACCTAGAACATATTTGTCGATTTCTGGTGCCCACAAGTTGCATTTAGCCCTATGGTAATTTATGTGTATTTAGTCTATTCTTTGTACTGCTGTGAAAATGTTAATAAAAAGTTGTCCTCAAATCACAGTCTCAGTGTCTAATCTTATCTTTGCTAATGGAATCTACATCTCCAGAGATCCTGCTAAGCCTCTAGTGATGTGCTACAAACTCTATATGGTGTCTGCAGCAGCACGGCAAGATTTTATGCAGCAAAGTTTTAGCTAAACTACTTTGTAAACTACTTTTTTTTTAAAAAAGCACTGACAGCACAAAAATCTTTGGAAAATTCATACACATTTTTTGAGCAGGAAAGACTTTTAAATGATGAAGCTCAGGATACTTGTAGCTGGTTGCAACCTCTGCTACCCTACTGCTGTGTGGTTCACACATATGTTATATATATTTCGTTTTCCAAAGCACTAAAATATAATAAACAACTGCCATATTGTATTCACAAATTACTATTTTTGCCTCTTTTCTATTGCCTTTTGTATATTGGAACAAATTATCTCCAACAGCCTTTTTCAGACACTTACAGGACTTGCTTGCTAACTGACAGAGGGCAGCATGACTGGGCAACGGTCTGCTTTGAAACTGATTGGTGTGGGAATCAGGGGAAGAGCAGGTTAGGCAGGAAGTGGGTGCAGAGAAGATGCCACAAAGTAGTGTGATTACTGTAGTCTGTTCTTTAATAACTGTAAGCGCAAAAATTGTGTAACTGTGAACAT
This sequence comes from Rana temporaria, assembly GCF_905171775.1. NCBI lineage: Eukaryota > Metazoa > Chordata > Amphibia > Anura > Ranidae > Rana > Rana temporaria. Next base: position 242,424,465 of record NC_053491.1, read on the forward strand.
ATAAGTAGGCAATAAACAAATAATTGTATTAGTCCATAAAGGTCAATAATCTATGGTTAATGGCACCAGCTGTCCTCAGAGGAAGACAGCTTTGAAAAACAGGATGAAAAAAGGGGAAATACAGGAAGCGCCACCTAAGTGTAGCATTCGCCCATTGCTTATACTGCTAGCAAGGGCTGAGCCACTGAGAGCAGGACACCAAGTGTATCCAATCCATACTGCACCCATACCACACATATTCCAAATCTAGACTGCACCTATACTAACTCTATACCACATCTGATCCGCATCTACCTTGCACCTGTGCCAAGACTATAATATACCTTAACTGCACGCTGGTTGACTGGGACTTTTGTTAAGTGCAAAAATGCTCTTAAAGGGCCCCTTTAATAGCTGGCAGGAGAAAATCTCAAAGGACTGTCACTGCCATAATTCTGCAAGCCCCCCTTTGTTCCCCTGCCACTTCCACTAACATTCTCCTTTTCTTTTGGACAGTGCATACAGTTGGTCTAGGACTAGTATTGCCATCATAAATGTGCTCTGGCAGTATAGTTTCGGCACTCTGTATACTAACTGCTTGCCGACCGTATACAGCAGGGATATGCAATTAGCGGACCTCCAGATGTTGCAGAACTACAATTCCCATGAGGCATAGCAAGACTCTGACAGCCACAAGCATGGCACCCAGAGGCAGAGGCATGATGGGACTTGTAGTTTTGCAACAGCTGGAGGTCCGCTAATTGCTTATCCCTGGTATACAGTAAATATACGGCAGCAAAGTGACTCCCCTGGTTAGGATCATGTACAGTAGCTGTACACACGAGAGGATATCCGCTGGAAACGGTCCGCCGGACCGTTTCCAGCGGATAAATCCTCTGGCGGATTTGGATCTGATGGCTGTACACACCATCTGATCGAAATCCGTGCGGAATACATCCGCGGTGACGTGTCGCGCCGTCACCGCGACGATGACGCGGCGACGTGCGCGACGCTGGAAGGTAAATACTTCCACGCATGCGTGGAATCATTACGACGTATGCAAGGGAGGGGAGCGGACGGACTGATCCGGTGAGTCTGTACAGATGACCGGATCAGTCCGCTGGACTGGATTGCAGCGGATAGATTTCTTAGCATGCTAAGAAAGTTTTATCCGCTGGGAATCCGTCGGCTGGATTTTTATCCGCCGGGAAATGTCCGCTAAGTGACACGAGGCCTAAGTGTCACTTAGGCCTCGTGTCCGCTAAGTGACACGAGGCCTAAGTGTCACTTAGGCCTCGTGCACACGGACGGACTGTCCGATGAAAACGGTCCGCTGCCGGATTTTGGTCTGATGGTTGTACACACCATCAAACCAAAATCCCCACGTACACGATACGCGGTGACGTGGCCACGCCGTCGCCGCGCCAATGACGCGCCGACGTGTGCGACCCTGAAAGGTCAATGCTTCCACGCATGCGTCGAATCACTTCAACGCATGCGAGGGCCTTCGGCCGAGCGGACATGTCCGGTAAGTCGTACAGACGACCAAACATGTCCGATGGACAGGCTTCCAGCGGACATGTTTCTTAGCATGCTAAGAAACATTGGTCCGCTGGAAACCTGTCCGATCCGCCGGAAAATTGTCTGGTCGGACGTACAGACGACCGAACATGTCCGCTGAAACTGGTCTGCGGACCAGTTTCAGCAGACATGTTCGGTCGTGTGTACGAGGCCTTAGGGGTTTATTTACTAAAGGCCAAAAGTCTGTGCAGTTGCTACAGAGTTTAGAAAAAGAGGCAAGACTTCACTTTGCAAAGAATATCCAAGGAAGGATAGGACTTTTTGTACTCACTGTAAAATCCTTTTCTCTGTCGTCCATGAACGGACACAGCTCCTTAAATCTTGACATTCAGGTTATGTTCCTGTTCATAGGAAAGGATTAGGCAGAACATGTTAGTTATCTTAAAACATGTAACTTTAACAGTTGAACAGCCCCGCCCAGGGGGGCGGTCCCTCCGGTCATAACCCCTCACCCTGCAGCATGCAGCTCAGTTTGTCAAAAAGCAGTACAAACTTAAAAAGGAGGGGTGGGTGCTGTGTCCGTCCATGGACGACAGAGAAATAGATTTTACGGTGAGTACAACAAATCTAATTTTCTCTTATCGTCCATGGACAGCTCCTTAAATCTTGACATTTGGGACGTCCCCAAGCAGTGTCAGAAAAACGAGGGGTGGGAACAGCAATCAAAAAACAACTTCACCCTAAACAAGCAAAGCTCCTCAACGGAGGAGTTGCAAACTCAAACAGCCGCCTGCAAAACCTTGCGGCTGAAGGAAGCATCTGAAGATGCACTCACATCAACCTTGTAAAATTTGAAAAAAGTGTGAACGGATGACCAAGTCGCCGCTTTACACACCTGTGAAAACAGATGCTTGATGCCGGAAAGCCCAGGAAGCACCAATAGCCCTGGTCGAATGCGCCGTGACAGGGAAAGAATGCGCCCGCCACTTAAGGGCATATGCCTGGATGGCGGTCTGCCTGATCCACCGAGAAATAGTGCCCAGCGAGACCACCAGACCCTTCTGCGGACCAGACACCGCCACAAACAGTGAGTCCGACCTCCGGAAAGAAGCTGTGGCAGACAGGTACACCCGCAGAGCACGTACCACATCCAAGGTATGTAGCGCAGCCTCTTTGGGATGCGACGGTCGAGGACACAAGGACGGAGGTACAATGTCCCCGTTCAGGTGAAAAGCTGAAACTACCTTCGGAAGAAAGGAAGGCTGCAGGTGTAGCACCGCTTTATGCTTGTGGAGGACCAAGTAAGGAGACTTGCAAGACAAGGCCGCCAACTCAGAAACATGTCTGACAGATGTAATGGCTACTAGAAAAGCCACTTTCTGAGAGAGCGTCAAGAGAGGAATATCTCTGATGTTCTCAAAAGGGGGCTCCTGAAGAGCCGAGAGCACCAGATTCAAATCCCACGGCGGATGCAGTGGTCTAAACGGGGGAAGCACATGTCACACCCCCTGCACAAAAGTACCTACCAGCGAGTTGAAACACCTCTGGATGTAACGACCATTCCCGCCTGCCAGTTTTCTACACCCGGAATGTAAACGGCTGACAGAGCCGGCACGCTCCTTTCCGCCCACTGCAGGATGTGAGTGACCTCCGATGCCGCAGCCGAGCTCCTTGTTTCCCCCTGATGGTTGACATAAGCCACCACCGTGGCGTTGTCTGACTGATACCTGATCGGACGACCCTGTTGCCTCTGCGACCACAAGGAGAGGCATAGCCTGATCGCTCAAAGTTCCAGTACATTGATCGGCAGGCGGGATTCGTGCGGAGTCCAGCGACCCTGACTCCCCCCCAACCTGTGAGGCTGGCATCCGACGTGATCGCAGTCCAATTGAAAGGAAGGAACGACCTCCCAGACAGAAGAGCCGGGGATCTCAGCCACCAACTCAGGGAAGCCCTGACCAGGTGACTTACCTGAATCTGACGATCCAGAGACAACGGAGATTTGTTTTTCATTTGGACAGAATCTCTTTCTGCAATACTCAAGTGTGGAATTGGGCATACAGAACTGCCTCGAAGGAGGCCACCATGAGTCCCAGAACTCGCATGCAAAAACGGAGAGATGACCATTTTCGGGATGCTAACAATTTCACCGCCGACTGGAGTGTCTGCAACTTCTCCAAAGGAAGGAAGACCTTCGCCTCTGAGGAGTCCAGGATCAACCCTAGGTACTACAGATGCACCAACACCGACTTCTGGATGGTTCAGTACCAGTGGCGGCCCGTCCATAGGGGGCGCCCGGGCGCCGCCCCCCATCCCCCAGTCAGTAAAAAAAAAAAAAAATAATATTTTTTTTTTAAACCTGTCCCTTTAAAAAATAAAAAAAATCCAAAAAAGGGCCTTATATGTGCACTGTGTCCGCGCGCCAGGCACAGTGCTGAAAGAGTAGCACCACGTCTGTGTAATCACGGGATTGCAGATGCGGCGCTACATTGGAAGCCAAAATATGCTTATGTGGCGTTCTCCATCGTGCCACTTGCTTCCGGCACGATGGACAGTATTGTTTTCGCCGAGCGGGTGCACACACTTTCAGTGTGCACCCGCTTGTCTCTGTGCTCGTTCCGACGTCACTGAAAAAAACGGAAGTGACGTCGGCACTGCTGGAGCTCAGTGCGCCCGACCGAGGAACAGGTAAGCTGAGCTATGCCTGCCTGCTGCCTGCCATGATGTTGTATGGATGCTTACTATGCCTCGGTGACAGCATCCAACCCCCCCCCACTCTTTATAATAGTTGATTCAATTTAGCAATAAGTGGGTAAATGAATTATAAAAAAAAATTTTTTTAATAACCGGGCCCCCCCCCCCCGGTTATTAAAAAACTTTTTTTATAATTCATTTACCCACTTATTAACAACACTTATTTTCTATGTAAAAATTAATTACAGCACAAATAGCGGCCGGTAACACTACCCCACCAGACCACCCCCCCCCCCCAATTATAAAAAAAAAAAAAAATTGAATACTTAATGTGCAGGGAAAATATCGTCCGTCAACACCACACCACCCCCCGCTTGCAAATTGTCCTGCGACTTGGGACTGGAAAGTTGCAGGATAAGTTGGACCCGATGATTTCCAATGAGAACTGTTCATATCTGTGCAACTTTGAAGTAGTCCCTGCATTAGTTTTGTCCCACTTTGATGTGACTTGAGGTCCATAGACCTCCAGAATACATAGGCATTGCTTCAAGTCGCTGCAAAATCGCACCAAAAAATTGTGTCAGAATCTTGCGACTTTCAGGCTAATGCAGTCTGAAAGTTGCACAATTCTACTGCAATTTTGATGCGATTTAAAGCAATGCCTGTGTATCCTAGAGGTCTATGGACCTCAAGTTGCATCAAAGTGGGACCAAAGTAATGCAGGGACTACTTTGAAGTCGCACAGATATGAACGGTTCTCATTGGAAATCATGGGGTACGACTTGTCATGCAACGTTTAAGTCCCAAGTCGCAGGACAAGTAATGCCTGCAGTCTCTGGTAATCTTGTGCAGTATGTCCGCAGTCTCTGGTAATCTTGTGCAGTATGTCCGCAGTCTCTGGTAATCTTTTGCAGTATGTCTGCAGTCTCTGGTAATCTCCTGCAGTATGTCTGCAGTCTCTGGTAATCTTTTGCAGTATGTCTGCAGTCTCTGGTAATCTCCTGCAGTATGTCTGCAGTCTCTGGTAATCTCCTGCAGTATGTCCGCAGTCTCTGGTAATCTTTTGCAGTATGTCTGCAGTCTCTGGTAATCTCCTGCAGTATGTCCGCAGTCTCTGGTAATCTTTTGCAGTATGTCCGCAGTTTCTGATAATCTCCTGCAGTATGTCCGCAATCTCTGGTAATCTTTTGCAGTATGTCTGCAGTCTCTGGTAATCTCCTGCAGTATGTCCGCAGTCTCTGGTAATCTTTTGCAGTATGTCTCCAGTCTCTGGTAATCTCCTGCAGTATGTCCGCAGTCTCTGGTAATCTTTTGCAGTATGTCTGCAGTCTCTGGTAATCTCCTGCAGTATGTCCGCAGTCTCTGGTAATCTTTTGCAGTATGTCTGCAGTCTCTGGTAATCTCCTGCAGTATGTCTGCAGTCTCTGGTAATCTCCTGCAGTATGTCCGCAGTCTCTGGTAATCTTTTGCAGTATGTCTGCAGTCTCTGGTAATCTCCTGCAGTATGTCTGCAGTCTCTGGTAATCTCCTGCAGTATGTCCGCAGTCTCTGGTAATCTTTTGCAGTATGTCTGCAGTCTCTGGTAATCTCCTGCAGTATGTCTGCAGTCTCTGGTAATCTCCTGCAGTATGTCCGCAGTCTCTGGTAATCTTTTGCAGTATGTCCGCAGTTTCTGATAATCTCCTGCAGTATGTCCGCAATCTCTGTTAATCTTTTGCAGTATGTCCGCAGTTTCTGATAATCTTGTGCAATATGTCCGCAGTCTCTGATAATCTTGTGCAGTATGTCCGCAGTCTCTAGTAATCTCCTGCCCATTTCGAGTCCTTAATTACTAACAGTGTCATATTTTAGTTTGTTTGCACCGATCTGTAAGGCTGCGCTATATACCATGATTTGTGATGCTGGGGCTGTATACTCTGTGCTGTGACGCTGAGCTGTATACTCCTGACATTGAGTGGAAGCAAGTGGAATACAGGGGACGGAGCGGTGGATTCTATAAGGGGTGTGGCTTATGAGAAGTGGGAGGGACCAAATGTGGAAGGGCGGGGTTTTGCGCCCCCCCATCCTAAAACTTCACCAGCTGCCACTGCTCAGTACCCAACCAAATTCCCAGAGGGTCTGACTGGCTATAGACACGTCCTCCTCTAATTCTGAGCCAGAATCAGCTCTCAGAAGAAGATCGTCTAGGTAGCCCACGATAGCATTGCCTCGCTGTCTCAGCAAATCCAGAATCGGGGTGAGTACCTTGGTGAACACTCTTGGTGCTGACGCTAGGCCAAAGGAGCCACAAATTGATAGTGGTCTTCGCCGAACGCAAAGCGCAGAAACCTCTGATGGCTGGTGCAGAAGGGGACATGCAAGTCTGCGTCCTTGATGTCCAGGGACGCCAGAAAATCCCCCGGATGGAGCGCAGCAACCACTGAACGAATGGATTTCATCCTGAACTTTCGCACCCTCACAAAGGCATTTATGGCCTTGAGGTCCAAGATTGGATGGACACCATCATCCTTTGGGACTACAAACAGATTAGAATAGAATCCCTGAAACCTTTCCTCCAGGGGCACAGGTAAAATTACTCAGCACCTGAGCAAGTCTTGTACTGATCCAATCAAAGCAGACCGAGGAGCCGGAAGGAGAGGAAGATTTGAGGGAAAGAATCTGTTTGGCGGACAAGAAAGAAACTCGATCTTGTACCCTGAAGTGACCACCTCGCAGACCCACTGGTTGGAGACCAGGGAGGTCCACCGAGCTGCAAACCCACGAAGCCGTCCCCCCACCCTTGAGTCGGGCGTGGGAAAAACTTCATGCGGTAGCAGGCTTGTTAGCCAGCTTGTTCGGCTTACGCACCTAGGGACGCTTCTGTCCCCCAGCTGGAGCCTTGTCAGTCTGGGAAGATCTGCCGGCTGACCCTGACTGACGAAAATACCGCTTCTGAGCGGAATAGGAGGGCCACGGCTTACAGCGTGGTTCCTTCCTCTTAGAGGACTGCGGGAGAAGTGTGCCCTTACCTTCGGTCCTTAATAATGTCATCCATCAAGGTACCAAAAAGCCTCCCACCTTTGAAGGGAATATCTGCAAGAGCTTTTTTGGATGCATGGTCAGCAGACCAGCATTTCAGCAAAATCAAGCAGCGCAGTACCACCGCAGATACAGAGGCTCTGGAGATCAAGGGGGCCGCATCCAGAGTGGCATCACAGACATAGGCCCTGTACCAATTGGTCAGACAGCCCTACGCATTCTGGAGGATGCTGATGCTCCTCTGTCTGTTGCAAAATCTTTGCCCATTCAGTGAGTGTCTGAGACACCGAAGTCACAGCCAATATAGGTCGCAATGCTGACCTCAGCATGGTGAACGTGGTGCGGGTCACCGATTCGGATCTCCTATCAGTAGGGTCCCCTGTACCGGGAGAGTGGTTACCTTATTTAGCTGAAAGACCGGGGGATCCACAACCGGAGGAGACCTCCCGGTTTCAAAAGGCTCTCCTTAAAAGGATAACGGAGCGCCATGAGCTGAGGGACCACAAAGGACTTCTGCGGCCATTACCATTCCTTATCTATGAACTTTTTAAAGAAAGTAACATAAGGAAAAACTTTCACAGAGCGGTTAGATTTGTGTGACCCAAAGGAGACAGACCCCTCTGTAAAAGTCCCAGCTGCATCTTACAGCTTGAGAGAGTCCCTCACAGCATCCATAAGTGCACTCACAAGTGCCCTGTCTTACACTGCCCCAGACGAGGGGTCCTCCTTACCAGGGAGGTCCTGTCCGCATCCTCTGACATACCAGAACTGGGGCCCTGAGCCGCAGCCAGGCCCGAATCTGAGTCAGAGCATTCCCCAGAAGATAGCGGGGGAGGGGGCGATTTTTACCCCCCTTACGACTGCATGCCGCTTCTACCCTGGCAACAAATGATTCCAGCACTGTCGACAGTGTATCCATGGGAACTGCAGGTGCAGGGGCACCGTTTGGCGCCTCTGGCAATTTAGGGGAAGAAAGATCAGATACTGACTCCATTATCACCCACTGACAGCCCTCAGGGACCAAGTGAAAAACACTTAAGAAGTCCACCCTCCTTGCTGCACCGATTGGGGGGGGGGGGGTTAGCCAGCACAACTGCCTGCCTTCCTTGTATACACAGCGTGTGTGTGAGGTAAAAACTGTGAGGTAAAAATTGTCACAAAAATAAAATAAATACAATTTAAAATGTCTTCAGGACTCTGGGCCCAAAGGGAGCCATGTCCTTCTCCTCTGCTAGGCAGAAAAAAACTGAGCTGCATGCTGCAGGGTGAGGGATTATGACCGGAAAGACCGCCCCCTGGACGGGGCTGTTCAACTGTTAAAGTTACATGTTTTAAGATACCTAACATGTTCTGCCTAATCCTCTCCTATGAACAGGAACATAACCCAAATGTCAAGATTTAAGGAGCTGTGTCTGTCCATGGACAATAAAAGAAAATGGCCTGGTCATGAAGGGGGTAAACCTTTCTTAAAGCAAGTGGTTAAACTTTACTACTGCTCACTGCTGCACTTGAGGTGTTCTTGCTACCGCTTATGATGATCTGAATGCCAAATGTCATGCCTAGTCCTTACTGTTAATCACTTTATATGCAAAATTGTGGTATTACCATTGTTAACCTATCTTATGCTTGCCTAGTTATCAACCATATTGAGTGAAAATATATAAGTTTACCTTTATTACCTGGTTTGGTGCCTGTTTTCCTTGACATAGCACTAATATTGGGTACTAAGTATTACTTTCAGTGATTTCCTCTGATATTGTATGTTTGTACATTCCACCTGGTGTGTCAGAGGGGCTGAGGTTCTTGAGAAGCTTGAGGCAAAGAACAGAAGACCCATCCTATCCAATGACTTTTACGTGAAAGCTACAATAGGAAGTGCCAAGACTAGATTCTTCATGTAAGGATTAACCACTTAACCCCCGGACCATATTGCTGCCCAAAGACCAGAGCACTTTTTGCGATTCGGGACTGCGTCGCTTTAACTGACAATTGCGCGGTCGTGCGACGTGGCTCCCAAACAAAATTGGCGTCCTTTTTTTCCCACAAATAGAGCTTTCTTTTGGTGGTATTTGATCACCTCTGCGTTTTTTATTTTTTGCGCTATAAACAAAAATAGAGCGACAATTTTGAAAAAAATGAATATTTTTTACTTTTTGCTGTAATAAATATCCCCCAAAAATATATAAAAAAACTTTTTTTTTTCCTCAGTTTAGGCCGATACATATTCTTCTACATATTTTTGGTAAAAAAAATCGCAATAAGCGTTTATCGATTGGTTTGCGCAAAATTTATAGCGTTTACAAAAAAGGGGATAGTTTTATTGCATTTTTATTATTTTTTTTTTTTTCACTACTTATGGCGGTGATCAGCATTTTTTTTGTGACTGCGACATTATGGCAGACACTTTGGACAATTTTGACACATTTTTGGGACTATTGTAATTTTCACAGCAAAAAATGCATTAAAAATGCATTGTTTACTGTGAAAATCACAATTGCAGTTTGGGAGGTAACCACAAGGGGGCGCTAAAGGGGTTATGTGTGACCTCATTTGTGTTTCTAACTGTAGGGGGGTGTGGCTGTAGGTGTGATGTCATTGATTGCGCTTCCCTATAAAAGGGAACACACGATCAATGACAGCGCCACAGTGAAGAACGGGGAAGCTGTGTTTACACACCCCCGGGGACCGATTGCGGGACTCCAGCAGCGATCGGGTCTGCGAGTCCTGCGGCCATGGTCACGGAGCTTCGGACCGGGTCGCGTGCACGTGCCTGCATTGCGCGTGCGTGACCCCACGGCTGGGCTTAAAGAGCCACGTACATGTACGTGGATGTGCCCAGCCGTGCCATTCTGCCAACGTATATCGGCGTGAAGGGTGGTTAAGGACAATAACTTGCATATTAGCGTTTAATTCCATGCTTAATTCCATGCTTGCCTCTCTGCGCTGCATCAGTGTAGCGTACATTGAGATGCGCTACGGCGGCATAATGTGTTCCCATTCTCTGTGAATCCGGGCCAAAGTTTCTAGCTGAGAATCTTAACTTCAGTAAAACAGTTCAGAACACAAACGACTACTTCCAAATATCTTCAAATAGCATCCCTCTCGTTGATGTTCAAGGTAGCTCTGTAACACAGGTAAACAGCTGGAGAGATCCACAACCAAAAGACAAAAGGCCACCCAACTGGAGCTGGAATACATTGGTAGCAAGCCAATTGGGCAGGGACTACCTGCAGTGAGTAGGCCTTTCAAATCCATTGTATGCCATTAGGCTCCTACGTGGTACATAATTTTTGACCGTGGAAGGCCTCTTACCTGGCTGCAGATCACTTACCCAGCTACCTTTGCCTCATCAGGTGTGGCCTATCTGAGCATGTCAAGAAATCCAGGAAGTTTGAGTTAAATAAAAGGGGCCTGCCTGTGTCTGCATCTGAGCTTAAAGAGTAAATGGGCATTCTGCTACAACCTTCATCAGAAGTCTATATTATAAATAATATAACCTAATTAGAAGCCCAGTGGATTGATTTGCCACAGTTGAGCTGAACCCAGCCAACCTTTATTCATGTAAAAGCCCTACATTCCCCAGCAAGTCTTTATAGACACACATATTCACTACCCAACAGGTTTTACACACATCGTCAAGCTTATTTTTCACTTTTTCGGTCTCCTAGACTCTTCTAGCTGTCCAGACTTTCCCAGCCCTTTGACGAAAAATCGCCCTCACAAGGGCCTTGTCTCCAAATGACAGCAACTGCCCTGATCTATGCTCAGATCTGGCTTATATTGACCCTGACCACCTGTGTATTCACACAGGCTGTAGGCAACTAGCAAAGCCTGGAAACTGGATTGACGATTCTGTTCTGTCCAATACTCTTTGGAACTTTTAAGCTCCTGGCCCTGATCTGGAATTGCCAAATCCAGAGAAAGCATACAGCACAGCTTTCTGCATTCACTATAAACAAGCCTCTCAGACCCCACAGAGCCCTGATCTGGGCCGAGTTCCTTCACAAACTGTGTGCAAGTGTACCCCAGAAGAATTTATGCTGTTTTGAAGGCAAAGGGTGGTCTCACCAAATATTGATTTTATTTAGATTTCTCTTCTGTTAATTTACTTTCCCTTTTTTAATTGATACAAATAAACTATTAATACTTCTATTTATGAAAAAGTTCTTAATTTACAGAATTTTTTCACACCTGCCTAAAACGTTTGTACAGTACTGTTTGTATATTTTACAGGACATTGGGAATGTGTCCTGGATGGCAAGAATATAATCCCAGTATTTGAGTTGTGGTCCCTTTCAGGGGGACAGTTTTGGAGACACTGCTTGGTACTCAGGGGTTCTCACCCATGCACGATGAGGTGTTCTAGAGAACTTTGGCTAGAGAGAGGACTGATTTTCTGTACTCTCTCAATTGAAAAGGATATCAAGGACCTAGAATTTCGGAGGTTCAAAGAGTGTTGGATGGGAAGAACCTACAAACCCTGACTACCAGGGCTCAAAGGTGTTAAGCCCCGGACAAGGGAGGCTTGTAAGGCAGCAGAGGGAAATCAGCACCTGTGTCAGTGAGGCAGTGTGGAGAAGCTCACAACTTGTAAGAAAGTGAATGCTCTTGGGAACTGAGAGATGTGTTGCTGAACCCCTGCAGCCTGCTCAGCACCCTGAAACACAGAAGAACCATACCCCTGCGTGGTGGGGCCAAGATTTTGGTGGTGAGCCAGCTGTATGGTTCCTTGTTTCACTGGAAAAAAGGGGTAGAAAAAGGAAGCCCCACCTAGGTGCAGTATTAAAGAGGTTCTTTTAATGACACATTGTACAAAACACACTTACAAGAAGGTAAGGAAAGAAGGCTCATCTGTAACATCCTGTAGTCCTCGTCCCGGATCCATGGGCTGCTTTAGAAGTGAAGAAAGCAGAAAGTGTGGAGTCTTCAGGCCTGTCCTGTGGCCTTCAGGATGAAGTCTGTTCCAGCCTCACAGGTCACGTGACACCTGATCAGGCCAATAGAAGGAGCAGTGGCTCCGAGCGCGTAGCCCAATCAGCCTTTGTTCTCCCTGTCTGACCCTCCTCCCGGAAGTGTTCCTTGGAAGTAATCACGTGACCTGTCACGTGACCTGTTTAATACTGCACTTAGGTGGCGCTTCCTTTCTCTACCCCTTTTTTGTTTACCACAGGGTCAGCTCTCTGAGGACAGCAGCCACCATTGAACAGCCACATCACCTGCATTTTTAACCATTGAACTGCCTGTTACTACTATTTCCAATGGACTAATCACCATACTCCTACCCATACATGTACTTTGTATCTGCGCTGACAGTTACCTCTCCTATTGTATACCTTGTTTCACTGGAACTGTGAACAGTTTTGTTTGACTTTGTGCGGATGAAAGCTCTTTGTTACCTGTTTTTGGGGGAGCTAAAGACCACCAAAAGAAAGCTCTATTTGTGGGAAAAAAAGGACGCCAATTTTGTTTGGGTACAGCGTCACACGGCCGAGCAATTGTCCGTTAAAGCAACACAATGCCAAATTGCAAAAGGTACTCTGGTCAGGAAGGGGGTAAAATCTTCCAGGGATGAAGTGGTTAATGGGCAGGCTGAATGTATCAAGTTGATTGATCAATCAACTTGGGCACAACCAGCCTACTGGATTCGCTTGCAACTATCGCAGGCGGGTAGGCGGGCCCTGGGGAATGTTGGGGTCGGGCCCGGGGGGTCCAGGCCTAAAGCTGTGTAAGGGGCCACAACATTTCTGATGGCTGCCCTGCCCACAGGTACACAGTCACCTTTGTGAACATTGTCTCCTGAATCTTTCTGAAATTAAGCAGCCTTTTCCACTCTGCCCATCTCGTCTGTTTCCTGTTCTCTCTGTTTTTACTTTTACACAACAAACCCATTTCTCTAATTACCCTAATAGCCAGACCCTTAATAGAGAGATGATTAGGATATAAATAGGACCATCAACGATTCTCATTTGTGGTGATTCTAGTTGTTGATCTTTAAGTAATATGTAGTAGTTTGCTGGTCTCATTTTCTGACAGCGATCTGCCTATAATTTCAATACTAGATAAAACAAAGAACACAAAAGAAGGTAGTGCCATCATCGCTGTAGGCACTTCCTGAATGATATATAATGGAGTAACCCCCCTCCCCCCACATCATTAACCCAGGAAACGTGTTATATGAATAATATGATGTGTGATTGTTATGTTTCAGTGCTATTAGTCAAGATAAGACCACTCACTCTCAAAAAACAAGCCTGGGTCCCAGATTTCATAATGATAGATTCATATCGTAGAAAGTTTATTTAATGTAGGACTTTAGGTTACATTTTTTTTTTTTTTTTACCTTCATCTCCTCCTCCTTTCCCTGTGAGATTTTCCTGTGTTGTTTTGTTTTCTTTCATAATAACATGTCTTCCAAATTGTGACAAATAAAATTGGGATAAGACAAAGGGACATTGTGCATGCAGTGCAGGAAAACTGGTTACACAACACCACAGAGTCTACAGATTTAATTAGGAAGAATGAAGAAAGTTTCTTCAGCTGAGCTCTAAGAACACCAAGCAACACATACTGTATCTCTTCGGTAGAGAACTACAGCATGCTCCCTTTCCTTCTGTTCAACTGAATTCTAAATGTAGCTCTCATTCAAAGCAAGTACTGTGAAAATGTAAGTTTGGGAATTACTTTGAATAAAAGTGATTAACCTCCAGAACTGGGACCTCGCGTGTGGCTCTGTTTCCCAGGCAGGGCCGCCATCGGGAATTATGGGGCCCCTTACACAGCTTCAGGCATGGGCCCCCTGGAGCAGAGAACCGGGGGGGGGGGGGTGCTGCCGCCTGAAATTGAGAAGCAGCCCTTTACAAAAAAAAAAGAAATAAAGAAAAATATTTATAAAAAAAAGGGGGGTAGCCATCCGGGGCCTTGGGGGCCTCTGGGCCCTATATATATATATATATATATATATATATATATATATATATATATATATATATATATATATATATACACAAATTATTATTATAAAAAGAAATTACAAAAAAAGGGGGGGTTGCCATCAGGGAAATCTGGGCCCGTTTAGTAAAAATAAAAAAAATAAACCTCTGGGCCCTTTATTAAAAAAAATTAAAAAAAAATATATAAAAAAATAAAATAAACATTTACAAAAGAAAAAAAAAAGGGGAGTTTCCATCCGGGGACCTGGGGACCTCTGGGCCCTTTAAAAAATATATAAACAAAAATAAATAAATAAACATTTATATAAAAAAGGGGGGGTTTGCCACATGGGGCCCTGAGGACCTCTGAGCCCTTTAATAAAATATATATATATATATATATATATATATATATATATATATATATATATATATATATATATATATATATATATATAAAAAGAACTAAAAAGAAAAAAAAAAGAAATCAAATATATATATATTTTTTTTTTTATAAAAAAAAGGGGGGTTGCCACCCGGGGCCCTGGGGCGCTTTAATAAAGATTTTTTTTATAAAAAAAGGGTGTTGTCATCCGGGTCCCTGGGGATCTCCTAAATAAAAAATAAAGTAAAAATATATTAAAAAAAAATATTTTCTTTTTATAAAAAATAAATAGAAAAATGGGGGGTTGCCATCTGGGGCCCTGTGGGACTCCGGGCCCCTGGGGACCTCCAGACCCCTAAAAAAAAGGCCCTTTAATAAAAAATCAAATAAAATATATTAAAAAAATTTTTTTTCAATAAAAAATAAATAAAAAAATGGGGGGTTGCCATCTGGGGCCCTGTGGGCCTCCGGGCCCCTTACAGGTGTACTACCTGTACCCCCCTGATGGCGGCCCTGTTCCCAGGCTTCGATACATGATCATTAATCTCCACAGTCTCATGTAAAGACATGAGAGATGACAACCACGATCAAATCATTTTAAAGGGCTGGCATAGATTTAAATATTGGTTGCTGAATGTTGAATGTGCAAAGGAAGAGAAAGTTATTATACTGAATTCCCCCTGTGTTTGGGAACAATTATTGTAGTTTATAGAGATCATTCTCAAACATTACAGCCAGTTGCAGAACTATTACCATAGCAGCCCACACAGTTGGTATGGGGCCCGGATCATGGGGAGCCTTGTCATGGTCCCAGGGATAAGGAGCAAAAAGCACCTCTGCAGTTAACCTGGGCACAGTGGCTGTATAAGCTCATCCAATTGTCGAAGTCCAGTTGCAGAAACAGAACTGTATTAACCACTTGCCAACCAGGCCAATTCTGACATTTTTCTCCTACATGGAAAATCATAATTTGTCTTGCTAGAAAAGGACATAGAACCCCCAAACGTTATATATGTTTTTTTTTTTAGCAGAGACCCTAGAGAATACAATGACGGTCATTGCAACTTTTTATCTCGCACAGCAATTTTTCATGCTTTAAAAAAAAAACTGTAAAGTTAGCCCAATTGTTTTGCATAATGTGAAAGATGAAGTTACGCTGAGTAAATTGATACCTAACATGTCACGCTTGAAAATTGCTCAGGCTCATGGAATGGCGCCAAACTTCTGTACTTAAAAATCTCCATAGGCGACACTTAGCGTCTAGGGCTAAAATTATTGCTCTAACGTTCGCTGCGACACCTCAGATGTGTGGTTTAAAGAAAAACCCTGACCATGGCAAATGGGGGTGGGTAAGGGTTAAACCACCTATCCTATGTTTGTTGCTGACATATAAGTAACATGTGTGCCAAGTTTCATGTTAATATCTTTAGCCGTTTGGACGTGATGCTGGAACATACATACATACATACATACATACATACACACACACACACACGTTGAGTTTTATATATATAGATTACTGTCAGGAAAAGGGTTCAAGATTTGGTGGCGGTGTCCACCAGCGGGTGTCTTTCTACACTCAGGACCTGTAGTGAGGGGACTCACCTGCTGGTGGCACTGTTGGATGCTTGGGCCATAATACTGGTGTATCCCGGCAGTGTGAAATAGACAGCACCTCCTGCTCTCAGGTAGTACTTGAGGTCAATTACAGGCATTCACATGAATACCCGGCTGATGATGGCTCTCATCACCTTGGTATCATCCTTGCGCCCTGACCTGCTTGCATGTGATCTGATCCTAAACCTGTAATCTGTTACCTGACCCTGTCTCCCTGTTCTAATCCCCATCCGGTCCCACCTGTTACCTTGCCCTGCAGCCTGATCCATCCATCCTCTCCCTGTCCTGTTGTTCTTTACCCCATCTGCTGAACCCCTTTTTGATAAACCTGGCCTGGCTTACGTCTGCAATTCTGGAACTGCCCTTTGTCTATCTGCTGATCCTCTGTGTAGGACCCTGGCCTGGCTAACGTGTATGATTCTGGTACTCCGCTTTGGCTGTATATAACTATTTGTTGTCTGTGTTGGGTTTGGGTTTCTGTTTGGTTGGTTGTGCACTGTTTGTATTTACTTATTTATCACCTATCTTTTCTTCATATATAACACTGACAATTTCGCAGCAGGCAGTTCATGTACAAACATGTGTTGAATAAAGTATAACAAATGGCGGTTCAACTGTTCAATCTTGTCATTCTGCATAAAATGGTAGATCTATTTCTTTCTTCAGTATTTGTACTCTCACTTTAAGTTATTTAAACACTTTATGATCTCTCTGAGGCTTAATCAATAGTTTTACTCACTCTATATTGCTGTTTGCTATTACAGTTTGATAGCACATTTGCTTGTTTGACCATTTGCTGTGATGTTTGGTGGAACTACAAGTGAACACATAACTAGTTAGTATACAGTTCTAATCACACTAGGTACATATACAACTGTATTAAATACCTATTTTGACCATTTGTCTCCATAAAACAGAACTCTGACTGGTGTGTTCTCTCTCTCTCTCTCTCTCTCTCTCTCTCTCTCTCTCTCTCTCTCTCTCTCTCTCTCTCTCTCTCTCTCTCTCTCTCTCTCTCTCTCTCTCTCGACTTCTGCTGAATAACAAAAGCTAAACTTTATGGGCCAAATCCACAAAAGGGATACGACGGCGTAAGTGCTGTTACGCCGTCTTATCCCTGTTCCTAACTATGGAACTGATCCACAGAATCAGTTTTCCATAGTTAGGCAGAAGATCCGGCATGTGTAAGGGACTTACACTGCCGGATCTTAGGATGCAGTACCGCATCCGTCGAAATGCCACCTCGGGTATGCAAATTAGCACTTACGGAGATCCACAAAGCTTTTCAGCTTCGTTTTTTCTCGGTAAGTTTTAGTTTGCAAACGCAAAATTAGGGCTGCTTTTAAAAAGTGTAAAGTTAGTACACCTTGTAAAAACAGACCTTTCTGTCCAGCGACGCGATTTTTTTTTTTTAATTTGACATTTTTTTTTCGCGCCGTATCTTTTTTTTTTCCCGACGCAACTTTATTGACCCATAGCAATCCACAAAGCTCGGCGTAACGTAATTTCGCGCTATGCACATCGGGAAAATGACGTCACGAGCATGCGCAGTACGGCTGGCATGGGAGCGCGCCTAATTTAAATGGGAATCGCCCACATGAAAATAGGAACGCCTTGCGCCGGCGGAATTTCCACATCTTAAAAGGCATATTCTCTCTTTTTGCTTCTGTGAACACAATATACAACTGTTATATGACATCAATATATAAAGACACAGTAAATAACTGTAGCACTACCCACCGTAGGAGCTGCTGGTTTAGTTTTGGGTCTACACTCTGCCTATCAACCCCAGAAGTTTGGCTCCAACCCTCTCTTGGCACAACTGGACAATAATGTGATTGTGGAACCCACTAGCAGTAGGGAACTACAATGATACCATACAGTACTAATATATATATATATATATATATATATATATATATATATATATATATATGTATGTGTGTGTGTGTGTGTGTGTGTGTAATTTAATACTGTTACCTTTGTGCTAGTCACCTGCCTCACAAATGCAACAGACAGAGTCCCAAACAAGATGTAATTTAACCAAGGGTGAGATGTTTACTTGGTGAAGAAAATAGAACAGAATTTACACAAGCAACATTTGACTTCAAACAGGACCCAACGTTGGGCTCAGACTCCCCCAAGGAGTGAATTTGTGTGCACAGGTAAGCCACGCAGTCTTTGCATTGTCCCCTTGAATTTTACTTTGTATACCATTTTTCAATGATTGTATATATGTGTGTTCTTTACTTGAGTGGTCTTGTACATATGTGCCCATGTGTACATAACCTGTAATGCTAATAACAATATATTGTAATTTTTTAGACCAATATCTCCTGACGAAGCTACCACGAGTAGCGAAACTAGTAGAGATCCTGATCTATATGACCCCCTCCACCTCATCGCTGCCCGCAGACTAGGGCCTATATACCACCTGACTGGTCGTATAATCCATCTGTTTTACACTACAATTGTTGTCATTTTAAAACATTGTGTACTCCTTAATCCCCTTATGCTATGTTTATTTTGTAATAAATTGAACTTTTTTACCTTTACTCTACTCTTCTGTATAACTGATTTACCTAGTACCGATACAGTCCACTAACCCCCACCCACTCCCCTTGGCTTCTTTTGGTCTCTGGGGTCCCAATGAACCCTATCTTTATTCAAACAGTGGCACTGTGGACATTGTAGTCTATTTCCAACCTACAGTTATAGAGTCTCTGTCTCTCTGTACCACAATGACCATCATGCATTGTTCCTGTATGGCTGAACCAAACAAATTACAGCAATATAACACAAACAGACACCAGAGGGAGCTGAGTTCCTATTAGGCACAATCTGTAGTCTATAAGCTATGTTCAAAAGTAACACCTTGCTACATAACTCTGCTTTTATCTCTCACATATGAGCATATGAATTGTATTAAGGTTATTAGCAGTTCTAGCTGTATATGCATGTAAGTCATATTGGCAACCTAGGACAGGTCTTAGCTGGCTAGCTACAACCGATGGGCAATGATATGCTGAATAGATGGGCAATGATATGCTGCACTGATGGGCAATGATAGACTGCATTGATGGGCAATAATATACAGCATTGATGGACAATGATATGCTGGAATTATGAGCAATGATATGCTGCATGGATGAGCAATAATGTGCTGCATGGATGGGCAATGATAGGCTGCACTGATGGACAATGATATTCTGCACTGATGCAAAAATATCAAAGCTTTCCATTAAATCTACAGTCACTTATTTTTCTTGTCTAAATCCACATTTCCACACATTTACATTAGTAGTGTCTTCTTCCTGATCAGACTGTAGGTCATGACACAGGAAGGACTTGACCAGCTGACCTTATTAGCACACACCCTGCATCAACCACCCTCCCACTCCCAAGTTTTTTTTTATAAATGGAATGCAGTTAATGTGGACTGTGCACTGTCTGTTCTATAGGGCTACAGTATTTGGCATTGTCTTTCACACAGTGTTCACTGTGGAGTGTGGTGACAAGGTCGCTATTAAGGGTCTGTTTTTAGCTCACTGACACAAATGTATGGGACAGTCCTCATCCCATTGGCATTAATTTAGGGGTCTGTCTTCCTCTCACTAACACCAATTTTAGGATTAGTATGTTGCATACTTCTGCATTGTTTAAGCATTGCTCCACCTTACATATTCTTGACTATTACATTATGTCGTGTTTTGTGCTACATACTTCTGACTGCTGCATTCTATATGCTATGCCATATGTTATGTAGACCAGACTGCAGCACACTGTAAACCTTGCTGTACATTATGTATTCCTGACCAAGGTGTTCATATCCTCAACAGTTGCTAGTTGTTAGTAGACATGTGCACAACAAAATATTTTTTATTTATTTTTTGTTTCGTTTCGTCTCGTTCTGTAGGTTCGTAAAGATTTGTAATTTCGTAAGACGCAAGTTTTCCTATTCGGACCCGTTCGTATTTCGTAAGACACAAGTTTTCCTATTCGGACCCGTTCGTATTTTCGTAACAGTTTTATTTTCGTTTATACTGAATGCTTCGTAATTCTGTCTAATTTATTTTCGTTGCTTCGAAATTCATAATTTTGTTAAATAATAATTTTCGTTTAATGGATTCGTAATTTTGTACTTTCATAAATACATAGCGGTGTGGTCATTCGCAATCTCGTATTTTAGTTTCATTTTCAACACGCGGCTAATCCATATTAAGATAGACTTTCTCTTAAGCCCCGTTCACATGGTCTAACTTTTTGCCAACAAACTTCAAAATGAGCGTTTTCCAAAAAATCCGACCGTGTGTATGCTCCATCGGACAAACTTTTTCGGTTACAAAAGTCCGGCCGACTCCCTTCGGACAAAAATCCATGGAAAAGTTTGTTTGAAATCTGATCGTGTGTACAAGGTTTTACACTGTCCAATGTGACTCAGCACAAAAGAGATAAGCTTATTGGCTAAGATATTAACCACTTAAGACCCGGACCAATATGCAGGTAAAGGACAGGCCCCTATTTGCGATTCGGCACTGCGTTTTTTCCCAAAAATAGAGCTTTCTTTTGGTGGTATTTGATCACCTCTGCGGTTTTTATTTTTTGCGCTATAAACAAAAATAGAGCGACAATTTTGCTATAATAAATATCCCACAAAAATATATAAAACAACTTATTTTTTTCCTCAGTTTAGGCCGATACGTATTCTTCTCCCTATTTTTGGTAAAAAAAAATCACAATAAGCGTTTATTGATTGGTTTGCGCAAAATGTATAGTGTTTACAAAATAGGTGATAGTTTTATTGCATTTTTATTAATACTTTTTTTTTACTACTAATGGTGGCGATCAGCGATTTTTTTTTATTTTTTATTTATTTTTTTTTTATTTTTTTTTTTGGGACCATTGTCATTTTCACAGCAAAAAGTGCTATAAAAATGCATTGTTTAATGTGAAAATTACAATTGCAGTTTAGGTGTTAACCACTAGGGGGCACTGATTCCTCACGACCCCATGGCTGGGATAAAGGAATCACGTACGGGTGCGTGATTGTGCCATTCTGCCGACATATATCGGCGTTAGGCGGTCCTTAAGTGGTTAGGTAAGATACATCACTCACTAACTATACTGCCCCGTGCCCATTCGAAAGAACGATACGAGTACACAAATTTACGAACAGACAAAGAAACGCATTTACAAAACACACAAATGAAAATACGAACATACGAATGAAAATACGAATATACGAAATTACGAACAGACAAAGGATTCAAAATACGGAATGCAAATTGTTCGTTAAAGATGTCATTTTCGTTCTTTTGCAGTTTCGTATTTTAGTAAAATTGTCCAATCGTACGTTCGTATTTTCGCTTGTTCCTTATTTTGCTTATTCGTAATTCCGTAATTTTCATATTTTGGTTCTTTCAGCTTTTCGGATGTTCGAATTGATCCGAATGTACGAATTAGGGTTGTCCCAATACCACTTTTTTAAGACCGAGTACAAGTACCGATACTTTTTTTCAAGTACTCGCCGATACCGAATACAGATACTTTTTTTTAATGTCATGTGACGCACTGGCTGATGGGCACTAAAAGCTGGCACAGACTGATGGCTGGCAGTGGCACTGATAGATGAGCACTGATATGTGGCACTGATTATGCAGCACTGATGATCACTGATAGGTGGCACGCACTGAAAGATGGCACAGATAGCTGGCACTGAAAAATAGCACTGACAGGTGGTACACACTGGCTGGCACGCACTGACGGCTGGCACGCACTGACGGCTGGCACGCACTGACGGCTGGCACGCACTGACGGGCACAGATAGGCGGCAATGACGGGCACAGATAGGCGGCAATGACGGGCACAGATAGGCGGCAATGACGGGCACAGATAGGCGGCAATGATGGGCACAGATAGGCGGCAATGACGGGCACAGATAGGCGGCAATGACGGGCACAGATAGGCGGCACTGATAAGGGGGGGCATTGATATAAGGTGGGCTGTGAGCTAATGGGGGTCTCCAAGGGGGGTGCTGCTGATCTAATGGTTGGTTACCACACATATCAGCAATCAGTACCCCCTATTAGAGACCCCCATTAGCTCAAAGCCCCCCCTTCCTTAGAGACTTCCCCCTGCCCTCTTTAAGACATCATTCATGTCTTACCAGCGTGACCCGGGAGGGAAGTGTGAGAGTCGAGCTGGGGGAGGGGGGCAGAGCCGCTCTTGGGCTATGCAGACAGTGTGTGAACAGATCAGCATGTTATGTTACTCACATGCACACTGTTCCCCGCAGCGCCGGCAGTACTTTTTTCCTCTCCTCCCAAACTGCTGAACAATGTCATGACGGGGCGGCACTAGAAGGCATCTGTCGGGCGGGGAAGATAATATGCTGGGTGCAGGAGGAGTGCACACCGCTGCCATCCCTGTATAGTGAGTGATTTCCCCTGTGTGCCCGCTGACTTCCTGTTATTCCCGCTTCTTTCTCGTCTCTCTCTCTCCCATCCCAGGTATCGGTGAAGCATTGGCAGCATTTACGCGAGTACAAGTACTCGCGCAAATGCTTGGTATTGTTCCCGATACCGATACTAGTATCGGTATCAGGACAACCCTAGTACGAATATTAACAAATTTGTTACGAAAATCCATTCTTTACGAACAGAAACGCACATGTCTAGTTGTAAGTAGTCTCCAGCAACATGAGCAGAAAAGCATATGTAATATAAGAGTTGCTCCCCCTATATTCATGACTGTCCCAGGTCTTTCACAATCCTAGAAATACCCCTGACTTACACCATAAGTATCATCATTGTTAAAAACAGGGTTATTATTTATTTATTCTTCTATAGGCTACTATCTGGATAACAGCCTGTGTTGATATACTTATTTGAAGTAATTAATCACTCGAAAAGCCACATGACTTAGCCATGGCATTTTCCTATGACTGTTATGGTGGATGCAACATCTGAAAATTACAGTAAGTACTGCCAGCACATCCAGAGACTAGGTGCTGTTTTTATAAATAACTTCATCATATATTTCACAAGCTGAACAGATCAGAATTTACAATGCCATGAAAGGTTTGCTTGAATATATGTGTGCAGCAAAGCATCAATGGTAGACATTATGGCCTTCCCTAAGAGTGGATTTCATCATGTAACTTGATAGATTACTAGTTTCATAGAATTAACAGAATCAACCTCCTCTTCTATGTCTCCTAATTGTGAGTCAGGATTTATAAACAGCTCAAGCAGTCCCATGTGTCTAGTATTATAGTTTTGTGGAGCATTATATTATCTTCCAGGTTTCTGCCTGATGGAATCAAATCTAGCCATGTAAATGTGTTCTCCCGATCTGTAACAAAAGTCTCCATTTAAAGCAAATAATGTCTTTTTGTAAAATCTGATTGTGCCTTTGCTTGTATAAGTTTCCATTACCATGGAAACCTTTGCTTAATATTCATATATCTTTTCCACAAAGGGAAGAATGTGTATTGTATGTCATTCTACAGAGCTGTGTAGGTTAGAGACATGAGATGCAGCGTTTTTATGTGCCTTTCAGCAAACCAAAAATAATTATTGTTTTTAAGTACTTTTCCAGTGGCAGGGGATCCAAAAAAGGGTATTAATGTGTTGCCAACATGGGTCCATATAAATTGAGAGAAAAAGCCAGCTTGAGTATTTTCAGGTGGGTACCTGAGGGTCAAAATGAAGCAGTTGGTACTGACAGTGGAGTGATGCAGGCCAAACAACTGAGTGAGCCAGAGACATCAGTGTCATTGAGTCGGACGTGGCACACTGGGAAACACTAGAAAAAAACACAGGATGCTCTGGGATAGATTGAAGCAATAAGGCACATAAAAGTTCACTGGAGTCATAAGATGACACAAGATGGTTTGGGGTGCTCTGGAATCACAGGGTGTACAGGAGACTAGAAGACATTGAAGTGCACTTGAGGTCACTTGGACTCACACACACGTGCAATGAAGCACACTAGATGACACTGGGGTGCATAGAAGGTCACTTGTAGTCAAAAGAGGATATGGGAGCACTGGAGCAACAAGGTCACCCCCCCAAAGGTCACTCAGAGTCACAGAATGACATGAATGCCTGGCGATCACTCAAAGTCACTGGATCAGATACATATAACAGCTAGGGCTCAGATAAAGCATAGCGATTAATGGTTCCAATGGGTCATCTCATCTTGCATTACTTTGCAATTTCAAGACACACCAGTCCGGAGAGTTATCCCCTGACTAGCTGTGGTGCTAATAGAGCTGCCATAGAAACACCATAATGCCAGCACTTGAATGCCCAGGAGGAGACTAGGTGCTGGATCCTGGAAGAATTGTAAATGTAAATTTAAATTCTGGGTGCCAATGCATGTATTAGCAATCCTCACACAAGGTAATTCACTAAATTGCATGGGAGACCCAAAACAGATGCAGTTTACCTTAATGTATGGACCAGTCAGGTGAT
The DNA here is from genome assembly GCF_905171775.1 of Rana temporaria. NCBI lineage: Eukaryota > Metazoa > Chordata > Amphibia > Anura > Ranidae > Rana > Rana temporaria. Next base: position 242,449,085 of record NC_053491.1, read on the forward strand.
GCAGTTGCTGGAAATGCTGTTTTACCCAGTTTAGGGTGACTTTGTTCTAACAGGTAAAAAATTAAATTGATGCTTCTGTAAGTAAATACATTTAACAATTATTGTATGGTTCAGGGTAAAGTAATAGGTTTTGTTTACTTATTAACATTCACACACAAACCTTATATTTATTTACCTTCCATACTTTCTTCCCAGTTCCATGTTGGTTTGTGGTACTGTACATGTTACTTTTGAGTATGGGGGCGTGTGATTATCTATCCTTCCTTGACTAGGGTAGATGAGAGCTCACCTCCAAACCTGACCCCCCTACCCAGGTCTACCCCCCAAAAAATGTTTTTTTTAAACTTAAGCTTTTTCTTAAAGAACACAACATAACAATAAATAACTAAATCCAGATAATTATTCAAGGTCCTTGACGGTGCCATATAGCCAAAACCTTTGTGTCTGTGGCACCAGATAACTGAGTTCCACCCCAGCTGCTAAACACATCAGGGCCTAACCCAACTGATCTCAGACACCCACTGGTCTTTTTTTTTTTATTATTCTATTTATTAAGATATTTTAAAACATTGAAAAAGAGTGACCTTGGCAAACCACCAGGCCCCTCCGTGACCAACATGGTCAAACAATACACAACTTGTTCAATCTACCTAACATAGGTAACTGACTGTGCGTACTTTTTGAAAACCTATCCCTAACCGCCCCCCCTCCCCCCAACAACCCAGAACTCAGTTCGCCACATTCCTTGGATGGCAGATTCACCAAAGAAGAGAGGATACACAGGTCTACCGACCACGGGCATACACATGCGGCTAAAATAATGACATGATGATGCATTTCTAACACCAGCAGACTGACACCATAACCCGCGGACTAACCTATACGAACAGACAATCACTCCCACAGCATGTCAGGGCAATATTAGCAAAGTTTCCAGACCTCGCTCAGGGGTCTGTCATTCACAACAGACTAGACAACTGGCTGACCTAGCCAAAAGTTGTATCAGAATTAAACCATGCTTGCCACACTTTATCAAACTTCTTCTCACACCATCTGGAGAGGTACTTTGCCTTATAGTAGGGCATCATGAAATTTACAAGCCCATTCCAAAAGGACATACTGGGGGATGCAGACGATAGCCTTCCTCCCATAGAAGAATAGGATGTTTAGGAATGTCCTGAGAGCTCTGGAGGGAACCACCTCCTCTACCAGTCCCAAGAGACATACCATAATTGATTGGGGGATAGGCACCTTCAAAATGCCTTCTATGCAAGAGGCCACCCCCTCCCAGAAGGCCCTGATCTGAGGACACTCCAGAAGATGTGATTCGCATCAGCCGGTGAGAAGGAGCATCTCCAGCATTCCGAGAAAACAGACAGGTAGATACCTGAAAGCCTGGCAGGGGTGAAGTACATTCTGTGAAAAAATGTAAAGTGTATTAGTCTATCCCTCGCAGAAACTTAGGCCGGGATTCACGAACGACTTACGCCGACGTATCTTCTTATACGCCGCGTAAGTCCATGGATGCGACGTCGTATCTATGCACCGTATTCTTGAAACCAGATACGCCTGAATTCTGGCTCCATCCGACCGACGTAAGTCTCCTACGCCGTCGTATCTTGGGCGTATATTTACGCTGGCCGCAAGGGGCGCTTCCATTGATTTACGCTTTGAATATGTAAATGAGCAAGATATGCCGATTCACGAACGTACTTACACCCGTCGCATTAATCTACGCCGTTTACGTAAGGCGTAAGTTTGGCGTAAGTTTACCCCTCATAAAGCAGGGGTAAGTCATGTTAAGGTATTGACGTCGGAAACGTCGGAACAGCCGTCGTATTTTACATTGTTTACGTAAGTCGTACGTGAATGGGGCTGGGCGTAGGTTACGTTCACGTCGTAGGCATTGAGCCGGCGTATCTAAGGCCCCATACAGACGACCGAACATGTCTGCTGAAACTGGTCCGCGGACCAGTTTCAGCAGACATGTTCGGTCGTCTGTACAGCCGAGCGAACAGGATTCCACCGTACATTTGCCCGCCGGGCCTTTTTCGAGCGGGCAAATATTTCTAAACATGTTTAGAAACATGCCCGCTGGAATCCTGTCCGTCGGACATGTTCGGTCGTCTGTACAAACCTACCGTACATGTCCGAGCGGCCGCCATCCCTCGCATGCGTCGAATGACTTCGACACATGCGTGGAAGCATTGAACTGCCAGGGCCGCGCACGTCGCCGCGTCATCATCGAGTACGCGTGGATATCTGTATGATGGTGAGTACCGCCATCATACAGAAATCTCTGGGCAGACATGTACGCTGAAAATGGTCCGGCGGACCGTTTTCATCGTACATGTTTGCTCGTCTGTAAGGGGCCTTAGGGAGTATATGCAACGTGATTCTTAGCATGCACGCGCATACGCCGTTCGTTAGGCCCTTCATTTGCATGGGGTCACGGTTAATTTACATGTAGCACGCCCACTACCTTCCTACTTTAAATTAGGTGGGCTTAAGCCGGCCAATTTACGTTACGCTGGCGTAAATATGGGAGTGAGTGTTTTGTGAATACCCAGCTTGCCTCTCAATGTTACGTCGGCGTAGCGCATATGAGATGCGCTACGCCGCCACAAAGATGCGCCGATGTACCCGAATCCCGACCCTAGTGTTTAAAGGGGTGGTCCCACATATCGTCCCATTACTCCCCCTCTATACCAGGGACTTCCCTCTCCCAGCGCTCCCTACATTTAGTCAGCGCCACTGGGCACATATAAACAGTTCTTTATATGTGACGGACAGGGGTTTGGGAAGGTCCTCCACTATAAGCATATCCTCCAGGGCCGACGGGGTGGACTCTACCACCCTCTCCTGGAATTGAGCCTGGAAGGCATGACGAAGCTGGATGAACCTGAAGAAATACGAGTTGGGGAGATCATGTCTGGCCTTAAATTGATCAAAAGTTAGGTGAACCCCATCTCTAGTGATATCTGTCAGGAGCTTAATGCCTTTGACCACCCACACCATTGGATCCGAGAAGAAGTAAAAATTAGGTAATTTA